>NC_068348.1:27037238-27345292 GCF_014633365.1 Diospyros lotus | reverse complement strand
TACTAAACTATTTTAATACATACATTACATCGATTACAATATATATATATATCTATACACAATATGTATTTAGGATTGTATACATATATGTGTGTAATTATGTTTTCAGAATTCAAACTTTATGTATTATTAAATATTATATATACCTTAACATTTATTATAAATAAATATGGTATTAACATAATTGTAATATAGAATCCATAATTATAATTATAAACTAGAGGGCTGATTTGTGTTACCCACATTAAAAAAAATAAAAAAATCATTGAATGATGTTTAATAATTATAATTTATTTTTTATTTTTTATTTTTTAATTAAAATTTATAATAAATTAAATCTTGACATAGTGATAAAGTTGTTTTAGAAATCGGCTATTATTTAGATGTTAAAAGTGCAAATTTTGTTAATGTTATTTATTTACATTTTTAAAACAAAATAGACAGAATATTTAAAAAACATATTTTATTAGCATAATTTTATAACACCAAAACATAGTATTTACTTTTATAATAGTAAGTATAAACATAGATATAATATATATATTTATTTATTTATTTATTACAAAATATTAATGTAACAAATTTAAAACGATTGACTACAAATTTATTATATTTATTAAATTTTAAATGAAAGTAATTTAGGATAAAAAATGATATCATAAATATTTTAAATTATAACATCATTTGAAATTTCTCTATCAAATCACAACCAAATCCAAATAACCAATGGGAAAAAAATTCTTGCAAGTAGGACATAAAAAGACTTAAATTGCAGTATTTTAGAGACTGAACTGTTCAACCTTATACTTAAGCTTTTAAATAATATGGTAATTAATAAGTGATCACAATATCAAAGAGAACAAATACTCTCTTTTAAGTTTAGAACAACAATCCCTCAATTTATACCAAGATCCAAGAGAAGAAAAAGTGCATACATAATCTATTTTGTCACCATGGAGGATAAGTATTGAGATAGCTAAGACTATAGTTTCTTCTTAAATATATGAACAATTTGCAGAATTGATCTTTCATTTACTTTCGAGCTGTACGTATAGGACCCATAAAAGTTCTAAGTTGTTTGCAATTACAGATACAGCTGGGTGCTTGGATCTAGCATGACTTTTGCAGAATTTATTCCACCAGACCAAGCAGCTTTGAAGTTGAGGCGGGGAGAGAGCAGAGAGAGCAGAGGCAGAAGAAGAAGAGGCAGAAGAAGAAGAAGAAGAAGAAGAAGACTCATAAAACCCCATTTGAGATAAGATTTCACTTTGTTTTGGAGCTGCAACGAGAGCCTGTACTATTCCTATTTGACAGAATGAAACGGAGTTCACAGTTCAACCGCAACCGGAACTTCACCGAGCCAACAATCCCCACTCTCCACCGGGTTCTGGCTTTCCCCTTCAGCTCGAACACCACTAAATCTTGCTTTATCGACGAGTCCACCTGCCTCATCTGCTCTGGGTCCAGCGGTATCGGGGACGACTCGACCGAGTAGTCGAACTCGACCGAGCTGTTCTTGGGTATCTCGAACGAATCTGCGACCAGCTGCGCTATCTCCAGGCCGTGCAGGCTAAGGAGGAACCCTGCATTGTAGAAGCTAGCATGCGCCCGGGCATTGTCGTTCTCCCACTTCATGCGAATGGTCAATTTGGCGGTGAGTATTCCGGCCCCGTCATAATTGAACACATCGAGTCGCGTGTATGTGATGCTGATGAACGGCACCCTCGGCCGCTCGATGAGATAGCCGATGAACACCGCGATGCCGCCGATGATCACCAGGATCGTTAAGACAGTGCAGACGACGGCAACACACCACACGAAAATGTTGGTGTGCCGCACTCGTTTAAACGGGTGCTGCTGAGGCATGGTGGCGACAACATCCGGCGGAAGGGGGCAGATTTCCTCCTTCTATGTCTGCCTTGGCTGGGTAAAGAGACAAAAATACCAAGGTTCTTGGCTGTAATTTGCAGGAAAGGTTTGGCATCTTCCTTTCCTAGAGGCAAAGCCACCAACAATAAGCTTGTTGCCTCTGCATATCTATTATTATGGAATCTAAAGCCTGTTCACCCTTCAAAAGGAAATACCAAACTTGCAGTGATGCATACAATTCCACCCTTCCCTTTTCCATTCTCAATACATCAGATTGCAGGATGTACCAAAGCCCAAAGATAACAAAAAAAGAAAAACACCATTTTTATACATAGCTTTGGTGAATCAATACCAGCCCAGTAGAATATAATCACAGTAACAGAACCAAAGGATCTTACACTTCAGTGCAGAAGCTCGTCTATTCTCAGAGGTGAACTTTCCAGACCCGAGCATCTGAGAAACTTACCAAATGCAGTCTTCTCTTTCGTCTCTGGATGCTAATTTATTCAGATTTTTGCTCTGCAGTTTTGCGCAACTGTCTCTTAAATCCACGGTCTTCTGTGATCGGTTTTTTAAAAACATCACATTAGTTACATAATTAGAGGAAATAAAATTGATTTCACAATTCTCTAGGCACAAGCTGGCCAGTCGCAGTTCAATTCAAATACATGTTGCGTTCATCCGAAGCTCGGAAAGGAAGATTACATGATCTGCATAGAATGTTGGAGCAGGGAAGATCAAATCCACAAACTCTAGAATCATCAGAACATCAGAACATCAGAATTTGAATGTGCATCCCTTGCACATAACATGTGATTTGAAGGCCTATAGTAAGCCTGTCCATGAAACTAGCATGCTAGAACCACCATGTTTTCGGCAACCTCCGGTTTTCAACCAAATACGTGCCAATTCTTAACTGTTTTCCCCAACTCGGTTGTTTTAAACTTAATTTTGTGAACCCAGACAATTCTGTGAATTTACTGGGCATGGTTGAAATCGTTTGTTGCCAATGGCAATGGCACCATTCACACCATTTACTAAAACTTGCCCGTGTTCCTAGATATGGTTGAGCAACGAGAGCCTTCAATAAGATGCCTTCCCTAGGTTTGTGAAATAAGCACACAACTGCTCGAGTTTGTAGAAAACGATACGAATGCCACGGTTTGAAAAGGCCTCCTAAATGCACTACACTTTGTTTTATGAGGGGCACGGAGGATATTTTCATACACAGCCTTAACCTTTGCTTTAGTAAAGGGGGGCATTCCCCCAACTCAATTTTACCATTCTCGCTTTGACTGCAGTCCCAGCGTGAAGCCTGCAAAGCTAACTCAAGGGATTGTCAGTATAGGTTTGTAGCTACCAGTTTCCATGAGCTTTCTGAGAACCAGGAGTCTTTATGGTTGTGTGAAGTGTTCTATAGCTGCCTCATGGCTGGCAAAGTTCTACACTATGGAATGAATGAATTTGAAATGCAGAGGGTAAAACCCTTTCAACATGCAAATCCAATCTATGAGTAAAGATTTCATGCTGAATAACGTAAAGCAAATCAGAATATGTCACATAACATGTTGCCTGTAATTTAGTTCACTGGTGGTTGAACTGCCAATTTAAGAGTCTACACCTTGCCTTCAGAAACACAATACCCCAAACCGCATCCCCCTCAAATCCCTGTATTTTGGGTAAGATCACAACAGATATGTTGTCTGCTACAACCATAATGCATAAAATTTTATTGCAACCATAACTCATAACAAATTTCAATAGTAACTCAGATTTTGTATAAAGGCTATCCAGAAATGAACCTCTTAATTCAGATTCAAAAGGTCAACAGCCAGCAATAGGGCCACTAGTACCCATGGGAAAACAAACAAAAACAACACAAAATGACAAAAACCCTTCAAGGAAATAACCACAACATCCATGAAAACTTCTGTGGCAATGGACCCTCCAAAACATTCCATCATCAGATTATACAAGTATCTACACAAGCACACAGATTCATGAGAAAGATTACTGATTGTTCCACTGGTACTATGAGCTTCATGTCTGATTGCGCCTATGGAGAATGCTAGTGTCAGCAAGTCAGCACAGCCCCTTCCAAAGTGATGCAGGCACTGAGATATCACCAGACCACCAAAAACAGAGATCAAGAATTTCAGTTGTGAATAAAATTGCTTTGCTACGGTTATGCCTTCAAGTTATCAAATGGGTTAGGCAGGCACCAAACGCAACATGTTTGGCATGTTTTTTGGCCAAATACGGATCACCCTTGACATTAGAGGTTATGACATAAATTTGCTCAGAGACTGTTGTAGATTGTTTAGCAACTGGATGGTGCACTTTCAACAAGAAGCAACACCTTGTTAAGTTAAGCTGGTTATCTTAGGCTCTGCAGTTCAAGGCCTCAAGACGGTAGTATGAACAAATTTACAAGCATGGCACAACAATAAGAAGAAAGATTGAAGTCTATTGACTACGCATATATTGGCTAGCACATCAGCAACTAGTATTAGCCTAGGGGAGCCTTGGATGCAGAAGAATTTTGAGTTGAGGTGACCAGCCTTCAACAAGACCTTTAATTTGCCAACAATTGTGCCTATGCCTTGACACGGCTTGTGGTAAGCAAGGAGAAGGTAGCCAAATATAGCCAATTATGTCGATGGTGACTGAAGTGCCATGTGAGGGAGCCATATCTTGTGCCTATGTGGTGCTTGAGATACCAATAAGCCAGAAAACTTCCCCTTTCACAATGACCAATTATTTAGGATAGTTCATGCCAGGAAGGGGCAGAATGTATCAATGAAAACCATGCGCTTGACACTTGATGACAATTTGTGGCACATCAAGTACAGCAATTACAAGAGAAATTTCAAATTAGAACATGGCAGGTGCTTAAGCAAGAGCTCAAGCTACTTCTTCCTCAAAAATATGAAGTATACCACTTGGCATGAGCTTGACTCGTGCAAGCACAAACTGAGACAACATCCTGCAATTCCCAACACTAACACTTGACATCCACAACATGCCAAAAGAAAAAAGGACACAATTCAATTTTCTTGTGAACGATGTATGCTACTTAAAAACACATTAGTCTTTGGTCCCAGACAAAAGTATGGCATGTGGTGAAAAGCTTTAAGAATATACCAAACCGAAGAGTAGACACTTGTGCAAGGTCTTCTATAAAGGGACAATTTGATGACAGAAATAAGAACTAAAAGTTAAGGGAAGGGATCCTACAGACGTAAAAAGCCAATGGGTAATATTTCATGCTTTCTATGTGGCAAGATCCATAGGGGGGGGAGTGTCCCCAACACAAGAGATTGAATACGCATACAAAGAGCAATAGCAAAGACATAGAACACACTTAATCTAGGGAAACTCAAGAGATAGGACTCCAACCTAAGGTAGGACCTTCAACATAGTTAATGTTATCAAGTAGGTCTTAATCTCCAAAGCCAAGAAGGCATGGATTTTGATTCCAAGCCACTCCATTTGGAAGGGAAGTTGGGGAAGCTCACGAAGAAGAAATGGGAAGAGCTCCCTCAAGTGGTTACATTTGAACAAGCAGCCTAAATGCACTTGTTAACAATAATACATCCCACAACTTTCTGGTTAAAACAAAGGTCGAATAATTGGGGTCGTCATGGGAAAAAGACTCAAACTTCTACTAATGTAATGATTCAACAACCCAAGCAATGTACAATGTCACAGAGAGAATTCTTATGAGAGTAAACTCAAGGAAGGGGTGAATAGGCATCACAACACCACCCATGAATGAACTTAAAAGAATACAAATACCCTAAAAAGAGTCAAAAATTGTAAACAAGGTTCCCAATATAAAAAATGGGGGGAAAGTTTAAATAAAATGTTGTTGAATCCTCTTATTCTCATGCCAAATTGTCACGAGAAGGGACCCGTTACCATATCTCATTTCACTTTTATTTAACTTTTACTACTGTAATTACTAATGTAGAGGTTAGTTCCCACCATGAGCAAGGAGGTTAGGACATAGTTTTGAAAGCCATGAAGCGCAGCGAGGCGCGAGGCACAAGAGGCAATGCATGTCTTTGCGAAACAAGGCCCACCTTTTAGAAAAAAACTCAATCTTGTAAAATCATAAAAAACTATCAAATTATCAATAATAACACATGCATACCATTAATGAATCATTATCTTCAAATTCTAAACTAACAACATCAAAGTTGATTCATTCATCATGCAAATTCTAAACTAGAAACATCACCAAAGTTCAAACTTAAAGTCTCAAACTCAAACAAGTACCAATCATCATGCAAAATTCTAAACAAACATATAAACACTACAAGTCCACAATCAATAAAGAGGTTTTAATCAATCATCTTCAAGGAGATCATCAACATCAAGGTCAATATCTTCATCATCCCCTTCAATCACCCCTTCATCTTCTTCTTCCTATCACAATTCTTCTCCCTCTTGCAAGTCTCCATCATCTTCGGTCTCTGTCTCACTTTCCTCCTCCTCTTCAATCACCTAAGTTACTCGCCGCTTTGAAGTCGAAGTCGAAGTTGAACCCGATTGTGATCGAGTTTGTTTAATACATTAGATAGATACATTAGGTCTTTTTCTACTTTGAGGCAACTCATCATCATCATCATCATACCCTTCACCAAATTGAAAATCATCATCTAATGATGTCATATTTCGCTCATCCTTGTTATTCTTCTTCTTTTGCATGTACTCTCTAATCTCTTATTTTACTGATAGAGGACATTTTGGACAAGCTTTAGTACTCTCCTCAATCAATAAACACTACAAGTCCACAATCAAAAAAATGTTTTCATTTTGAAAAATATTATTTTTTTTTAAGTCTGGAAGATTAGCGTATTTTTCTAAGTTTGGAAGATTAGTGCATTATAAGGAGACATATAAGAAAATGTTTTCATTTTGAAAAACTATCTCCCAGTATTTTGATAGCTAATATTCATTGTTATTAAAATAATTTTTAATGAATTTTTTAAAAAATAGTTGGTATGTATTTTGGGGGTGGTAAAATCCCTAAATCCTGAATTTGTACTAAAATCAAAATTCTATTTTCTTATTGTTATGAATTTTTATTTTTTTAGATATTTTTATTGAATCCAAATGGGGGGTACTTTCTTATTTATATTTATATATTAAAGTAAATGGAAGGTAAAACATAAATTAAAAAAAAATGTGGACATTTACTTAAACTAAAGAAATGTAAATATGTTATGTTGTAATGTATACATGCTGGAACTGAGAAGAGGGGAGACTGGAGAGGAGAGGAAGAGAGGATGTAGGCGCAGTTGGAGTCGGGAGGAAGATGGAGTGAGGAGCGAATTGGGTAGGTTTTATGAGGCGCACCTCACCGTGCGAGGCGAGGGCCTCGCTGAAATCGCCTCGCCTCGGCCCAGGCGAGGCGCCAAACTAGCGCCTTAAGGTGCCTTGCGCCTAGGCGTGCACCTAGGCGCGCCTTTAACAACTATGGGTTAGGAGAGTATCAAGTTTGTTATAGCTGTAAGGGTGTAGGTCCCACCCTGGCAAGAGAATCTATTAGGACCCCCATTAAACAAACTTATCAGAGAAGAAAGGAGGGGGAAAGTGGTGGGGACTAGAGGGGCAACCAAGTAAAATGACACAAGGGTAAAAGAGTCACAAGTTAGTTAGAAGGGAATAATTGGGCATGTGGTTGGAACGAGCAAAGAAGGTATAAAAGGGAGGAGAGAAAGAGAGAGGGGGATCTAGAAAATTTGTTGGAGAAGTTATGGGAGAGAGGCCCTCTCGAATAGGCCTATTTTTGTCTTCTTTCATTGTATTCGTTTATATCCATTGCTAAGGCTACTGAAATTGAGGAATTCCTACTGTTTTAGAACAAAAATTCAATCAATTGTGTAAAAGTTTTATCATTCTGGTATCAGAGCATTGATCCATGAGAATATCCATTTCTAAGAGAGTGGGGGAGCTGGAAGGAAGACTGGAGACTTATCATGTAATATCCCGAAATTTGGGAATTAAATAAAAGATTATTAATTTGGTCGGAGCAATTAATAATTGTTAAATATTTTTGGGTTTAAGAGAATTATTAATTATTAATTATGGTGTTTGTGGAGATTATTGAATATTTGTGGGTTAAAAAGGCAATATTAAATTGTTTGGGTATTTGGAGAATTAAGTAAAATGCTTATTTATGTTATTTTGAGGAAATAATTATTTATTGGAGAATATTTAGGAAAAGATTAAAATAAAGTAAGTTGGGAGAATTTCTGGAATGTTTGATGTATAAGTGTAATAAAGGAAATAAGAGTTAGGGGTGTATGTGTAGGTTTTTGGAAGTTGTGGGTTTAAGTGTAGATTTTCGGAAGTGGCAGGAAGTCACTATAAAATTAATTAAGTGTGTCTATGTTACCAAGGAAGCAGCCAGCCCAGTGGCCGCGTGCGCGTGGGTGCTGGCGTGAGGCGCGGGATCGAGCCAAGGGAGGGACGCGCGCGCGCTGGGGAAGGAATTAATTGTTTTGGGCAGCAAGGGGGCGCTGAAATGGCGCCGTTTTGGGGCTCCATTGCGCGACCACGTGGCGCGCGCTGGTGCGACCGCACGGCCGCTCCTTTGCCTTTCATTTTTGCACGAAATTTAAGGTTAAATTAGCCATATTTTTGGGCCGAATTCTGCTGCTATTAAAGCTTCAATTGAAGCTTAATTGAGGGTTAAAAACAGAAAGCAATTGGGAGAGAAACTAGGGGCGAGGCAGCGGCGAAGAAGAGGAAAATTAGAAGAAAATATTCAAAAATTAATTTTATGCCGTGCAATTGAAGATCCGAAGAGCGAGGTAAGTTAGCTAGCGTGTATTAAACATTTTCTACGGATTAAATCGTACTTTTAGACTGTATTTTGGTTTATTTTAGTGTTAATATTATTTTGCAATGCGCGGGCATTTAAGGCTAGAAATCTACAAAATAAGGCAAGCTCCTAACCCTCCTCTCGCATTATTTATTTCCCACGAAAGTCTTCGAGGTTTCTTATACTCTAACCCCTCCCTCACCATGACTCGGTTCTACGCACAAATAATAATAATCCGCGTAGTAACCATTTTATGACTTTTATTTTATTAATGAGTTTATTGTTAATGGGATAAGCTAAGTAAGGATGTCATGGCGTCTTTTATATCGACCGTCACAGAGCTTCGTATCGCTCCGCCTCTCTTGGGAATGATGCCGAACCCGTTGGGGTTAGTTTCTTAGAGAAATTGGTTATGGTCAGAATTAGGAGAATGTGCTAAAGAGTCTATTATGTATGTTGAGATGGTTTTATGTGAATGAAAAGTAATGAGAATGGTATTACGATGTTATGTGGTTATGTATATGAAGAGTTATGAGTTATGGAAAAATGTTATGTAAAGTTAAGCTAGGAAGATATAAAGTCAATAGTGTCAGTAAGCGTGTCTAAGGGTATGGGTACAAAGCCACTGACTGTTGACCGTGGGTCGTGACAGTTGATGGCTGAATGTATGGGCGTCAGTCATCGGTTGTTACGATAAGCGCTAGACGGCCAGAAGAGCTGGTACTCTAGATTCTCGCCTTGGTTTGTGCATTTCATGATGTGTGTGCAACAAGGGGCTGGGTTGCATTCACGTGGGGACATGCTTTGTGTGTGATGGGATGTATGAGCATTTGCATGACCCGGTTGGTCTAAGAGCCAATTTGGGTACCCTAGGTGAGCATATGCATTTAGAGCATGTTGCATGTGTGTATTCCTATGTGAGGCGTAGCAGGGCCTGATGCTTGGTTTATGGGGGACTTGTCATCACGTTTATGCTACAACGGCCATTGCATTTCTTACGTGTTGCATTGCATGATTTTATTATTATTGTTTCTCTGGACGAGAGTACCATGCTAGGCGTCGGGAGTACCGACTTATGTCAGGATGTAACGAGTATCAGGAAAAGACCGGGGGTTAGAGTCCCACGGCAACAACAAGACCGGGGGTTAGAGTCCCACGGCAATAACAAGACCGGGGGGTTAGAGTCCCACAGCAACGGAAGGATAAGACGACAAAGACAAGGAAACTGAGGTGGAAGGGAAATGAAATGGTGGCCTATGTTAGGCTACAACAGGTTTGTATGCGGGACCTGGGTGCCAATGTGTGACTTATGTGGGCCCCTGGTTCCTTATGTGCAGTTAACTTTATGTTATGCATGTAGAAGTAAGATATGCATGGATCATGACATGGCGTGATTACATTGGCATGAATTGCATGGGGTGTCATGGAAAGAGTCCTATCCTAAGCCCTCAGCCTTTCTTTCTAGAGCTTGCTGGGTCTCACGACTCATGTTGTTTTCCATCATTCCAGGTAAGAGAAACGCCTGTGATAACAGGTACGTGCAGCAGGGTTTGGGTCCAGGCCGTCAAGTCATGGTAGCATGTGCAGAGCTCTCCCGAAACTAGATCCTGGGTGTCGTACTTCTGTTAAGGTTATTGTTAATGCTTACGTTGGATGAAAGTAATGATTTATGTTTGTGAGATGGAGGCATGTTATGTAAGCCCAGGTGGGCCCAAGTAATGAAAGGTTTGTAAAAATGTTTATGAGATTTTATAAAGAATTATGTGTGTTGTAGGTGCGTCATTGTTCGATATCATTTTAATAATGACCCTCTTACGGATCCTCTTTGTGCACGAGGAGGCTCTGGGAGGCGGGCCGTTACATATCAACAACAGATAGAAGGACGAATGGAGAGATTGCAAAGTCGGGTTGGATTTTATGAGGAATGAATTCCAAAAGGTGCATAACATAGAGAAGAACATGACAATGATGTTGGACCAATTCAACTTACTGATAGAGAATTGGGAGGCACAGGAGAAGGATAGGAAGGGGAAACAAGGTGAGGACAACATACCCTGGTGTTCTTCTTTTACAGTGGATGAGATGATGGGGGTGGGAGAACGGGCAAGAGACAAAGGCGGAGTGACCGAAGGCTTCAGAAGACTGGAGACGAGGGGTCGACGCTTGGAGATGCCCCTATTTGAGGGAGATGACCTTGATGAGTGGGTCTTTAAGGCGGAGAGTTACTTCGCCGTAAACTGATTGACCGACGCAGAGAAACTGGACTCGGCAACGCTCTGTTTTGAACAGTGTTCTAAAATGCGACCAAGGCAGCCACCTAGGCACTGCCCAGGCGCTAGGCGGCCCTTAGCCGCCACGATTAAGCCTTAACCAACACCCTAGGCGCCAGGCCGATTAATCCAGCCCGATTGGCGCCTAGCCGCCTGGGTCAAGCGAGGCATGGGCAGCCTACCTACCTGGGTCGCGCGGCCTGGACGCTGCGATTTGTAAGAGCCGCGTAGAGATGGACGAAGGTGCCTACCTACCTGGGTCACACGCAGCCTGGCCGCTGCGATTTGTAAGAGCCGCGTAGAGATGGTGGACGAAGGTGCCTACCTATCTAGGTCGCACGCGGTCTGGCCGCTACGATTTTTAAGAGCCGTGTAGAGATGGTGGACGAAGGTGCCTACCTACCTAGTTCGCACGCGGCCTGGCCGTTACAATTTGTAAGAGCCGTGTAGAGATGGTGGATGAAGGTACCTACCTACCTGGGTCGGCGGCCTGGCCATTGTGATTTGTAAGAGCAGTGTAGAGATGGTGGACGAAGTGTCCACGCCTTTGAAGCTCAAGAACACACCATAACTATCGCTACTCAGAGATGCGGAAGAGGAGGGGGCAGGCTCTTTACCTCTTATAGTAGTAGTCATTGAACAGAGGGAGCAGAGAAGAATGAAACTCATCTGGGAGACAACAGATTTAAGGGGGGGGGGGGGGGGGGGGGGGGAGAGAGACCAAACACCAAAGTAAACCAAAGCAGTGGTCAAAAAGCACATGTTGAATGGGCAACAACTAGGAAATTTGGGAGAAATTTGTGGGAAAAAAGTCAAGAAAAGTACATTTCATGGGTTAAATTATTGTTAATATATAATTTAATTTGTGTGTGAATTACTATTAGATGAAAGCACAAAATAATGTAGGGAAGCAACAAATGTTACAAAATAATTCAGGTTTATGTGCTGAAAATAGCAATTTTCCTAAGCTCCGCCTAAGCCCTGCCTAGGCGCTAGGCCTTGGTTTGGCGCTCGACTAGCGCCTTTTAGAACACTGGTTTTGAAGGGGCTACTCTCGCCTGGTTTTAATGGGAGCAAAGGCGACGTCGAGTAAGGAGTTGGGAAGAGCTCAAGGCAATGCTAGTAAGTCGATTCCGATCGACTCAAGAAGGCATCGCGAAGGAGAGGTTCCTCACGCTTAGGCAATCGAGGTCCATCAAGGACTACTGCCTCTGTTTTGAGACTCTAGCCTCATCCTTGAAGAGTTGCCAGAAGCGTTCCTAGAGGGTCATTTTATAAATGACCTGAGGCCGAATATCCCGGCGAAGATGAGGGTACTACGGCCAAACGAACTAGAACAGATGATGGAGCTAGCCCAATGGATCGAGGAGAGGAATCGGGTCTTCCGTGGAGGTTATTTTTTATCAAGCCCAACTCGGGTATCGACCCCTTCCACCCCAACAACAAACCCTCAGTTGGTGGTGCTTCGACCCCCTCTACTAGCACCGCCGAAGTCGGCGACAACCAGCCCTGCCTCCTCACATCAGCCACCAGCCGTAGGTAAGTGGAGCACTCCCCCTTTCAAGAAGTTGAGTGAGAGTGAGTTGCAGGCCAAACGAGCGAAGGGGTTATGTTTCCATTATGACGAGAAGTGTTCGGTGGGCCATAAATGCAAGAATAGGGAGCTGCAAGTAATGGTGATTTATGAGGAGGAAAGGGATGAGGAAGAAGATGTAGAGGAGGTCTAAACAGGGGATGATTTAGGGAAAAGGAGAGACCCAGTCAAATTAAGGGAAGTGGTGGAGCTATCCCTCAACTCGGTAATGAGATTAACTCCTCCACAAACCATGAACGTAAAAGGGAAAGTGGGGGGACAAGAGGTGGTCTTAATTGATAGCGGGGATTCCCATAATTTTATAGCAGCTAAATTGGTGTAGAAATTAGGGCTGACATGGACACAAACAAGGGGATATGGGGTGATCATGGGGTCGGGCATGGCTATTCAAGGGGCGGGAGTGTGTAAGGGGGTAGTCTTAACGCTGCAAAATATGGAAATAAAGGAGGATTTTCTGCCATTGGAGCTGGGGAGTTCAAATGTGATCCTCGGAATGAAATAGTTGGCTTCCCTAGGGGAGACCCAAGTTGATTGGGGCTCATTGATAATGAGATTTTAAGGTGGGGGGGGGGGGGGGGGGCACCGTGACACTACACGGAGATCCCAACCTTAATAAGACCTTGGTAACATTGAAATCGATGATGAGGGCATTTAGAGAAAATGGAGAAGGGGTGCTACTTGAATTGAGGAGTTTGACTACTGCGGAAAACAAAGTTGGAGGGGCTGTTCCAAACAGCTTACAGGAGTTGCTCGCAAAGTTCAAACAGGTGTGTGTGTGTGTGTGTGTGGGGGGGGGGGGGGGGGGGGGGGGAGTCTTCCCCCGCACCAAAAGCGGGACCATGCGATTACACTGCAACTGGGGGTGCCACCAATGAATGTTCGGCCTCATCGGTATCCCCACTTTCAGAAAAATGAGATTGAAAGGCTGGTTAGGGAGATGTTGGCAGCCGAGTTTATCAGGCCGAGTGTAAGTCCATTTTCCAGCTCGGTATTGTTTAGTCAAGAAGAAAGACGGAGGCTGGAGATTTTGAGTTGACTACAGAACGTTAAACAAGGTAACCATTCTCGATAGATTTCCCATTCAAATTATTGAAGAATTATTGGATGAATTGAATGGGGCTACTATTTTTTCTAAGTTGGACTTAAAATCGAGGTATCATCAAATACGAATCAATCTTAAGGACATTCCTAAGACTGTCTTTCGCAGACATGAGGGACATCATGAATTATTGGTTATGCCGTTTGGGTTAACCAATGCCCCACCACATTTCAATCATTGATGAATGAGATCTTTAAGGAGCAGTTAAGGCAATTTGTTTTGGTATTTTTTTATGGACATTCTGGTTTACAATAGGGATATGGCTAAGCATAAGGAACATTTAAGGTGTGTTTTGGGGCTGCTAGTAGTGCATCGACTGTATTCTAATGCGAAGAAATGTCAGTTTGGGCAACGAGAGGTTGAGTACTCAGGACACATCATTTCTGACGAAGGGGTGGCTGCGAATAACTCCAAAATTAAGGCAGTCATGGAATGGCCTAGTCCTAAATCCTTACGGGAGCTTCAGGGGTTCTTGGGTCTTATGGGGTATTATCGGAGGTTTGTGAAGAATTATGGGAAACTAGCTTGGCCATTAACAGATTGCC
Source organism: Diospyros lotus (assembly GCF_014633365.1). Taxonomy (NCBI): domain Eukaryota; kingdom Viridiplantae; phylum Streptophyta; class Magnoliopsida; order Ericales; family Ebenaceae; genus Diospyros; species Diospyros lotus. Next base: position 27,331,080 of record NC_068348.1, on the reverse strand, counting down.
TTAGGAAGGGGAATTTTTTATGGGATGAGTTGGCAAAATAGGCCTTCCAATCTCTTAAGAGAGTCATGACAGAACTTCCAGTGTTGGCCTTACCATATTTTTCCAAGGAATTCGTTGTGAAGACTGACGCATCCGAGCACGATTTGGGAGTTGTTTTGATGCAGGAGCAGCGAGCTATCGCTTTTTTCAACCATTCCCTAAATCCTAAAGATCGACAGGGGTCGGTGTATGAGAGAGAGCTAATGGCCATGGTATTTGCAATGGGGAAGTGGAGACACTATTTGATTGGGTGGAAATTTGTTATTTGGACAGACCAACGAAGCTTAAAGTTTTTAATAGAACAAAGGATGTTCAATCCGAAGTGTCAAAAATGGGTCATGAAGTTAATGGGATATGATTGTGAGATTCAATATCGACTCGGGTTGGAGAACCGGGCAGTGGATGCCCTCTCACGCCTCTAATCTCCCGTTTCATTATTGACTCTCATCATTCCCTGGGTGGTGCAACTTGATCAACTTAAGAAAGAGGTGAAGGAGGATGCGACGCTTCAACTCATAGTTAAGGAGGTGAAGGTTGATCCCACTAAAAAAACTTGGGTTTACCCTGGTAGATGGTCAATTACTGTTCAAAGGGAAGTTATATCTACCTAAAGGCTCCACCTTGATTCCTTTAATGCTAAAAAAGGGGCATGATGGGTGGATTGGAGGCTATTCCGAGGTTCTCAAGACCTATAAAAGGATCTCCTTGAACGTGTATTGGGTGGGGATGAAGAGGGATATTCAACAATATGTTCGTAATTGCCCTGTGTGCCAACAGAATAAGTATGAAGCGTTATCACCTGGTGGGTTGCTGCAGCCGCTTCTAATTCCGCGCCAAATTTGGGAGGACGTGTCTATGGATTTCATTGAAGGGCTGCCAAGATCGGGGGGAGGGATACAATATTGGTGGTGGTTGATCGGTTAAGCAAATACAAACATTTCATTGTTGTAAAACACCCATTCACAGCAGCAGATATTTGTGAAGGAGGTTGTCGAGCTACATGGGGTTCCAAACTCTATCGTCTCCAGTAGAGATAAAATTTTTGTTAGTCATTTTTGGGAGGAGCTAATCCGATTGCAGGGCACTCAATTGAACAGGAGCAGCTCCTACCACTCACAATTTGATGGACAAACGGAGGTCTTAAACTGCACCTTGGAGACCTATCTTCGTAGTTTTTGTACATCCAAACCTAAGGCGTGGTGCAGCTGGTTGCCATGGGCCAAATATTGGTACAATACTTCCTTTCATGCATCCTCAAAATTAACTCCGTTCCAGATTGTCCATGGGCGTGAACCTCCCCCATTATTGAGATTTGAGAGGGGTACTACAGCAGTTTCTGCAATGGAACAACAACTGTTGGAGCGGGACTCAACTCTCAATTAATTGCAGTCCCAACTGTTAAAGGCTCAAGTTCGGATGAAAGAAATAGCAGATAAGAAGCAGCGAGATGCGCAGTTTAACGTGGGTGATATGGTTTATGTAAAAATTCAGCCCAATCAGCAAAAGATGCTGGCGAAGAGACTAAATGAGAAGTTATCACGAAGGTTCTATGGGCCTTTTCTAGTGGAGAGGAGGATCGAAAGTGTGGCCTACAAGATGACCTTACCACCTTCTAGTGCTATCCACCCCGTGTTCCATATGTCGCAGCTACGCAAGGAGGAAGGAGCAATTAGGGAAACCCTACAAATTCCTGATCAACTTTTAGTTGAGCTGGAAATAAATGTGTCACCGAAATTTCTGTTGGGAATAAGGCCAGGCACAAGGGAAAATGTAAGGAACCTTGATGTCCTTATTCAATGGAAGGGGTTGCCCTCATTGGAAGTAACATGGGAGCCTTACCATCATATTCTACTTCAATTTCCAGAATTCCACCTTGAGGACATGGTGAGACTTATGGGCAGGAGTGTTGTTAGAACCCCCATTAAACAAAATTATCAGAGAAGAAAGAAGGAGGGGCAAAGTGGTGGGGACCAAAGGGCAACCAAGTAAAATGACTCAAGGGTAAAAGAGTCAACAAGTTATTTAAAAGGGAATAATCGGGCATGTGGCTGGAACGAGCAAAGGAGAAGGTATAAAAGGGAGGACAAAAAGAGAGGGATCTGGAAAATTTGTTGGAGAAGTCATGGGAGAAAGAGGCCCTCTCAAATAGGCCAATTTTTGTCTTCTTTCATTGTATTCATTTATATCCATTGCTGAGGCTACTATTGTTTTAGAACATAAATTCAATCAATTGTGTAAAGGTTTTATCAGAATCTTCTCCTCTCAAACGCCTTGTATGTATTCTCCCCATCCTTGGGAAGGATTTTGGTTAACGAGAATATTAGAATTTTGCATCATCTCCCTCTTTTCTCTTTGTTCTCCCTCATTCTTTCTCTCCTCTCTATTTTATCTCTGTTTTCTACTCTCTGTTCGGGTGTTTGATCCTTCTAATTCTCATCGGATTGGAAGGAAGGGAATTGTCGGCCTTAGACCGTGACAATCTTGGTATCAGAGCCAGGATTCTCGATCGGTGCCCTGTTCAGAGGTGTGATGGCGGAAGGAACTTGCATGAAGAACCTGGAGTCGCAGCTACAGCAAGTCAGCTCGACGATGAACGACTTCCAAAACCGAGTAGATCAACTAGAGTTTAGGGCTACTCGAAACCATGAGGCAATCGTGGCCATTGATCGCAAATTGGAGAGTTCCACGGAGGGACTAGAGCGGAGGTTGGAAGGGTCGATCACGTGAGTACAAGAAGAGTTGGGAGCTCAAATGCAGCAGTTCATGGTGATGTTCACTCGCCAGAACTCGGTAAGGGTATCTCCCGACTTTCCTCTTAGAGAAAAGAATGAGCCAATTATGCAAGGGAATAGAATGAACCGAGGAAATAGGACCTCCAAGATTAAGGTAGACCCAAAGGAGGAGTTGGAAAGGATGATGGGTAGGGACAGAGAAGACCCACACAACCATCATCATCCGAGGTTTCCTATGCCTTTGATGGAGATTCTGGTATTTGAGAGAGCTAATCCTCGGTGGTTGAGGAAGTGTGAGAGACTGTTTGAGTGGTACAACATACCGAGAGTGCAGAGGGTGAGCTTGGCCACTGCATATTTCAACGAAGTAGTGGACGCTTGGTTTCAAGGGTGTTTAAGGGTGAGAAGAGAGTATACCCGGGAAGAGCTCTCTAAAAAACTCTGTGAGCGCTTTAGGGAAAGAAGTATGGTGGACACCATTGAGCACTTCAATAAAGTCAGGCAAGCAGGGAGTATGGGTGCCTATCTACGAAGGTTTGAGGAACTCAGGTCTTACATGATCGGCCATAATCCTCACCTTTCGGAAGCTTACTTCGGGTCAAGCTTTATGAGTGGCCTGAGTGAAGAGCTATGGCCAATGGTCAAAATGATGAAGCCCCAAATAGTTGAACAGGCATCTGAGAGTGCCCGCGTACAAGAGATGCTAGTAGAGGCCCTAATGAAAAAATAGAGGCAGCAACCAAGGAGGGTGGTTGCAGGAACATCTAACATGAGAGGAAAGGGCTATAATCGAGAGCAGGTGACAGGGGGTAGTGGGGTGAAAAATGTGGTAGGGACAAGTTCAATTCCCTTTGGGGAGCAACTAAGGGAGCAAAGGAGGTTAGATGGCCTTTGCTTTCGATGTGGGGACAAGTACCGGCCCGAACATCAATGCGAGAGGCAAATCCTATTGCTAGAAGGGGACGAAGAGGATGAACAAGAGGAGGCAAAGAAAGAGGATTGCGAGGGTATTGGGGAAGAGGATAATGGAGAGATCTCCATTCACGCCTTAAAGGGAGTAGCCACCAACGAAATCATTAAGGTGAAGGGACAAGTTAAGGGCTGCAACCTCATGATTCTAATAGATAGCGAGAGTACCCACAACTTTCTTGATGAAAGCATAGCCAAAAGGCGAAGTGTCAACTCATAGGGACTCCACCCTTGAGTGTGACAATAGCCAATGGCAAAAGGGCGTTGAGCAAATCAGCCTAAAATGGCTTTTGCTGGGAGATGCAAGGGGAAAAATTTGAAGTAGATTTGAGGTTGTTACAGTTGGGGGGATGTAATGTGGTTCTAAAAGTGGATTGGATGAAGGGGGGGTAAGCCCCATTAGTTTTGATTTTAACCAGATGGAGGTGTCCTTTGAGGAGGGAAGGAAGATGACATTATCAAGGGGAAAAGAGGCTAGAACCTGCAAGATGATATATGAGAAAAGATTACATAGGGTAATTAAGGGAAAATGGAATCAGCTGGCACATCTTTTCTCAATTGTAGCAACAGAGGAGGTACAAGAAGATCAGGGAATGCAAGGGCATATCTACCTGACAGTTAGCACACCTTAGGGGATGTCGGATCAGGTATACCACTTGGATCTCCTTAATAAACTCCTAGTAGAGTATGAGGATCTTTTCATTAAACCCCAATCCCTTCCCCCTACCAGAATGCTTGACCACTCTATCAATCTAAAACTAAACACTGAGCCTGTTAACATTAGAACTTATCGTTACCCTCCAATTCAAAAGAATGAGATTGAGAAAATGGTTAAGGATATACTCCGATATACTCCAATCCATCATTAGACCTATCCAAAACCCTTTTGTTTCCCCTGTCCTATTGGTCAAAAAGAATGATGGATCATGGCAATTTTGTATGAATTACCGCCATAAATGCCATGACCATCAAGGATAAATTTCCTATACCCTTGGTGGAAGATCTTTCGGATGAGCTTCACCATGCCCAATTCTTTCCTAAACTTGACCTACACTCGGGGTATCATCAAATTAGAATAAAACCTAAGGATATTCCCAAAACTGCCTTTAGGACTCACCATGGACACTTTGAATTCTTAGTGATGCCATTTGGGCTCACCAATGCCCCTGCCACTTTTCAATCTCTCATGAACAAAATTTTTGAACCCCATCTTCGAAAGTTTATACTAGTGTTCTTTGATGATATACTCATTTACAACCCTACTTTTGAACAACATTTAACTCACCTTAGAACTACCCTTAATATCCTCTTAGAACTACCCTTAATATCCTCATATCCCACTAGCTTTTTATTAAGAAATCAAAGTGTGCATTTGGTCAAGGGCAGGTGGAATATTTGGGACACATCATATCAAAGGGGGGCGTGAGTATAGATTCAAGAAAGGTAGAGGCCATGGTGTCCTGGCCAAGGCCTACTTTGGTGAGGGCCTTAAGGGGATTTTTAGGACTAACCAGATACTACCGTCAGTTTGTAAAGAACTGTGGGATCATTAGTAAGCCCTTAACTGATTTGTTGAAGAAATGAAGTTTCAGCTAGGGGCCAAAAGTAGAAGAGGCATTTGAGAATTTAAAAGGGGCCATGAGTAGGGTGCCAATGTTAGGGCTTCCTAATTTCAATAAGCCATTTATTCTGGAAACAGATGCAAGTGGAACAAGCGTAGGGGCAGTTTTGGTGCGGGAAGGGAGGCCACTAGCATTCCTAAGTCAGGTATTGGGCCCTAAACACTTGGGGCTCAGTATTTATGAAAAGAAATTCCTAGTTGTATTGATGGTTGTTGACAAGTTGAGGCGCTACTTGGAAAGAGGCAGATTTATCATCAAAACGAACCATGAAAGTTTGAAGTATCTATTGCAACAAAAGCTTCAAACACAGCTGCAAAGGAAGGGTATGGCCAAACTAATGGGTTTGGATTACATAATACAGTACAAAAATAGGAAAGAAAATGTAGTCGCTGATGCACTTTCAAGATGCCATGAAGAAGGGAGTTTTGCAGCAATGACATTGGCGGTACCTGAATGGCACTGCAAGGTTATTGACAGCTATGAAGGGGATGGGAAAATTAAAGCATTACTAGAGAAATTGTCTAATGGGGCCAATGAGGCTGACGGGCATATTGAGTGAGGGAATGTTGAGGTACCAAGGAAGAATAGTGATTGGGGATAGTGCAGAACTTAAGGAGGAGATCTTACAGGCTCTGCATGAGTCTCCATTGGGGGGGCATTCAGGGGAACATAATACTTGTGAGTTAAATAGATATTCCATTGGTCGAGGATGAAATCGGAGGTTAAGGGGTTTGTACAGGCATGTGACACCTGTAAGAGATGTAAATTAGAAGCAGTGGCCTACCCAGGGCTACTACAACCCCTATCTATCCCTGACCAAGCTTAGTTGAGTGTGTCTATGGACTTCGTGGAAGGACTACCCAAGTCAGAGGGTAAGGATAATATTCAGGTAGTGGTGGACCGGCTGACCAAGTTTGCCCATTTCATAGGGTTAACTCACCCCTACATAGCTCAGGAGGTGGCTAGGGCTTTCTTGGACCAGGTGATTAAGTTACATGGGACTCCTAAGTCCATAGTTTTTTATAGAGATAGGATCTTCACCAGCTTGATGTGGCAGGTGCTAATAAGGTCTCTGGGAACAAAACTAAGCATGTCCACAACCTATCACTCTCAGTCTGATGGGCAACCCAAGAGGGTGAACCAAAACCTTGAAACTTAACTAAGGTGCATTTGCCTCTTACAACCTAAGGAGTGGCACAAATGGTTGTCTTTGGCCCAATGGTGGTATAATACTAACCACCATTCATCAATTAAAATGTTCACATTTGAAGCCTTGTTTGGGTACAAACCACCTATTTTGCCTGTAGTGGGGGGAGGATCCAATGTGGCCACAGTAGAAGATTATTGCCAGCAAAAAAGGATAGTGACACAACAGCTGAAGCAAGAGTTAGCTTTAGCCCAAAATCAAATGAAACTGTTTGATGACCGAAGAAGAAGTGAGAGAGAATTTGAAAAAGGGGATGAGGTGTATTTGAGGATGAGGTATCCTCACCTGAAGTCTATCACTCAAGGGAAAGTAACCAAGCTCAGTCCAAAGTAATATGGGTTATTTTTCCATAGAAGCTAAGGTAGGGAAGGTGGCATATCGCTTGCAACTACCTGCAGGGTCACAAATTCACCATGTGTTTCATGTATCGCTCCTAAAGAGGTCAGTTGGGGCACAACCAGCAAGTTTTGCATTGCCTACTCTTCCTAAAGAGGCTAGCCAAACAATGGAACCTGAAGTTATTTTGGAGAGAAAGGTAGTGTACAGGCATGGGCTCCTCTTATTCAAGTCTTGGTTAAATGGCAGGGCAACTCGTTTGATGATAGCACTTGGGAGTACATCCCAGATCTCCTCAAGCAATTCAGAAGAACTGTCAGCCTTCTTAGCATTTCTTGAGGACAAGAAATTGGTTGAGGGGGGAAATGTCATGAGAAGGGACCGTTACCATAGCTTATTTCATTTTTATTTACTTTTTATTGTTGTAATCACTAATGTAGAGCTCAGTTACCACCATGTGCAAGGAGGTTAGGAGAGTATCAACTTTGTTATAGCTGTAGGGGTATAGGGCCCACCCTGGAAGAAGAATCTTCTCCTGCCAAACGCCTTGTATAAATTCTCCCCATCCTTGGGATGGATTTTGGTTAATGAGAATATTAGAATTCTACATCATCTCCTGCTTTTATCTCTGTTCTCCCTCATTCTTTCTTATTTCTCTCTATTCGAGTGTTTAATCCTTCTAATTCTCATCGGATTGGAAGGAAGAGAATTAGGCCGTGACACAAATGTCCAACCAATGGACAATGCCATAGTGGATAGCATTCATAAGGAATCCACAATCCTAGCCATTCAGCCATCACTGTGTAGACAAAACAAGTTTAGACCAGTAATCCATCTACTTGTGAATAGTGTACATAGGGTGAGTTCTCCTTATTAGAAGAATTATTTGTTTAGTGCGTCATTACCTAAGTATCACCACTCTAATTGAGTCAAGGTCATGTTCGTTATCTAGGTCTTACTCATTTCTCCACCTTAACCCTTTTGGTCTCTTCAATTAACCCCAACAATTGACTTTCCCATAACCAATCAACCTCAAAGTTGATTGTTCCTTCCCTCAATCAAGACAATGAATTCTCTATCTCCATCAATTGACCCCCAATTGACTACCACCCTCACTAATCAAATTTCCAAGTGTCATGACCCCAAGAATTAGAAAGATATTTTCTTATTTTTATTTTCAATTGTTATATATATTTATTTAGTGTTTATTTATAGTTAGGTTCTATAAATTACAATTATGGAGTAACAGGGAGGTAGTGGAGTGATTTAGGAGCAATTATTAGTAGTGGAGGATATGGTAATTGTCAAAAATAAATGTTGGTTAGCCTTCTATATAAACCTATAACCCAACAGTATAGATCATGTTATGAGTTATCAAGAATTTATTGAATTATCTCACTTCCCCCTATTGGTCCCTTCGATTTCCCCTTTTTCTCCCAGTTTTCCCTCTGCTTTATATCAGTCTCCCTAATTTCAGTCTCCCCCCCCCCCCCCAATTTTGCCTATTTCTCCCTCAATTTCCAATTTTACCTTCAAAGAAAACATCAGTTAGGACTAAAGTCATGACATTTGGTATCAGAATAGCAGTTTCTTGGCCTCAAATCTAGCTCCTTTTGGATTTTCTCCATGACTAAAGGTTACCAGATGCTCAAAGCTTCTATGGATAGATTTGAAAGGAAATTGGATGAACTCGTGATCTTGATGGCAAAAAGGTATCGACTTAGTCCTCCAGCATAATTACTTTCTAGGGAGTATACTAATTTTAGTATTCAACAAAATAGTCCAATTCCTGTGACAGTAGGTGAGCCACTCCAGCTGGGAAATGACTTGATTCTTAGAACTCCGCAAGTCGACTTGCAGGAGGATTTTTTGTCAGAGAAAAAGCAATAAGTTATGGAAGACAATGAGGGTCCATGGGAAGAAGATGAACAACCGACCAAAGCTATACAAGGGTTTGTCATGACTCTAGGAGCAATAGAGGGACATTATTGTAATAGGGTTATAATAGTTTGTTATGAGATATTTTGTAATTTGTTAGGAGCACATGGGTGCTGTTAGGAATTCAGTTAGCAGCTAGTTAGGCCTATTAAAAGGCTACTTGTAAGAGGATGGATATCATGTGAAATGAGACGGAATTCCCTTTCCTTCTAATTCTCTTTATCCCTCTCTCGGTTCTCTCTAATTCTCCATCCCTTTCTGTTGTTTTCTCTCCCTCCTTCAATTCTATCATTCTGATTTCTCCCCTAATTCCATTCACAATCCTAGGTAACCCTAGGAATGTGACAAATGGTATCAAAGCCAATCAATTCTCGGTTGTGATTCTTGCAATTCATAGCAGTTCTCAGCTCGCAATTGAAGGTGAATTGAGTCGATCATCCACAGCTATGAACCCTAGCAGTCTTGTTCGATTTTTAAAGACAAAACAAGCCAACGATCATCAACTTAGAAATCTGGAAGTTTCCAGCAGTGATTAAGGTTTAGGTTATGAAAGCAAGTGAAGGCGAAACAAACCCAAGCAACTTTGATGGTGATTCTAGAGCGATTGGATCTGGGTCGCTAAGTTGGTGATCCTCGACTACTTAAGGCAACAAAGAGACAACAATGATTCTTGGTTCGACGGTGATTCTTGACGGTGACAAATATGATCCTTGATGGTGATTCTTGGTTCAACTTAAAGGCAATGAAGAGTCAGTGATCCTCGACCACTAAATTGCGATTGAGGCGAGTCAACTTGAAGGTATAAGGGACAGATCTATCCTACTAAAACCACTAAAATTTACAAAACAATCCCTTGAAACAAGCTTGGAATTTGAAAGCGAGTACCAAAAACGGGTGCAGCAGCAAGCGATTCATGAGGCGCTATTCGAGTCAATTCCTTTGGGGATTGCAATAGAGCAGTTCCGTGGCTTCGACTTCTCCTGCTCCAATTGTTCGAGGTCCCACATTGAAGGAAAAAACAGATCTATCGCCTAGCAGATCAATTCGATTGGAAATTGTAGGCAAGTACCTGACTAGTGACAGGTGATTCAGGAGGTTGAATCAGTTCAATAGCCTACCCGTAATTCCAATTAGAATTTAAAAGCTGATTCAAATCTAGGCGACTGTTAGCGGCCATTCCGAAAGCAAATTAGGGTTGTGGAAGTGGGAGCAATAATTGCAATGGCTTGGGTTTGTTAAATTAGGTTTATGTGATTAAGGTTGTTGAATTTTAGTACCGGAATGAATTTTCGAAGAGGTCCTCAAAAGCTAGGCAAGAGGTTGCTACAGCAGTGAATTTTCAAGTAATTGAACTAATGAGATGGTCGTTGGACTTAGTGGAAGTGCACAGTCAAGGGAGAAAACACTCGAGGAGGAATCGATCACAATAAGAAATGAAATTGATAACTTCAAACGAAAGTTGGACAACTTGATGATTCTATTCTTATCGAAATTTCATATTAGTGTTCATGTTGAATGCTTTTCGAAGGAGTACTCTACTTCCTTAAATCAACTTAGAAATGAATTCAATAACCTAACGCAAGAAGGGTCAGTAATGGATTAAAAGGTCAAATTTGAGGAATTGAAAGAACTGATACTTAATTCTCAACCGACCTTGAAGGAATCTTACTTTGTGATGAAATTCATTGATGGTCTTAACGATGCGTTGAGACCTATTGTGAGAATGACATTTCCTGCCACAGTAGAACAAGCAACAGAAAGGGCGAGGCTTCATGAAACAGCATTGGAAGCCATGTCTAGAAAGCACATGCAGCAACCAAATAGTTATGCTAAGAGCAGCTAGCAAATTAGAGATATTCCTAAGACTACTAAGACCCTAAGATTCAGATTGATTGTTGCAAGAAGTGAGGATAAACCTGAGATGGGGCAGGTTATTCACGATGACAAAGGAGAAATGGCAACTATTGGAAGAATTATTGAGGCTCCAACGGAGGAAAAAGATGTTGAAATGAATAATGTTACAATTGTCAAGGAAATTCGTGTGAATCACATTTTACAATAGCAAGAAGCTGGTGATTCAGTGGGTATGCAGGCTATAAATCAAATTAGAGGTGAGAACTGCGAGGAGGATAGTTTTCTTGCATTCGATGTTCGGACAGGGATGGCAGTGGTAGGAATAATCACTGTGACACCATCGAAGAAGGTTGATTCAGAAGATGGAGTTGTTGTAGAAGGAGATATATTGGCCATTGACGCTGCAGAGGAAGGCAGTTTGCCTATTACAACTACTATTGAAACTCCATTGAAGGAGAATTCTATTGACATAAATTTGGGCACAATTGTTACGCAAATAGAAGAAGGGCTAATAAATCAGGATGTGTTTAATGACAGCTGGCAGGAGAAAAATGAAGGATTATTGAAGGGATTGAAAGAGGAAACAAAGTCCCTTGCATTACCCCGGGTGCCTAGTCCAATATATGGAGAATCAGCTAATGTGTGGGATTTCGTTTTGGGAAAAGCTGAGGATTCCTTGGCTGGGGTTAAAACAGGCAATAAGAATGTTAAGACAGCTTCAGCAGGAGGGTATCTTACTGCCGACATAGAAGATCTTAACCCTGAACAATATAACAGAATCGCGGTTATTTTAGAAGGTGCAAACCAGTTTTTGATGCTAGCTGTAATAGAGGTAACTAAAGCAGGTGTTTTAGGGGAGTAGGACATATTCGCTAAAAAGAGAGATGTTGATTTGTCTTTCAGTCATAGGATGGAGACCAGAAGAGAGTTGGACACTATGCTTGTTCCACATGCCAGGATTTGGAATATTAGAACTTTGATAGCCCAACCTCCAGAATAACGATTAATCAAGACATGCCCTAGTAGCAGCCAAGGGAAGTCTTCTAAGAGTTATGACCCTGATAGGAGTTCTCTCCTTAAGCAGCAGATTCAAAGTTGTGAGGAATTTTGGAGACCGATTGTAGCTGGAGGAAAGTTAAGGAACATAGTTGAAGAAGTCAAAAGTTTGGTTGTGGAGAACAAAGCTACTGTTGCTTTGTGCGTTCTTGCTACAGCTGGCCGATTAGGATTTTTATCTACTGTAATGAAGGATGGAATGATGACTAGAATTGATGTTGCAACAACTTCTAGATCGAACAATTCTACATTGCTGCATTCAAAGGTGATTGAAAATATTTTTGCATATGAGAATAGCAATTGGTCTGTCTCAAATCCATTAATTGCCTTTAAGGATACGGGTCCATCGTCCTTAATTTTACTAGATGGTGACGAAATATTAAAGGAAGTTGGGGTCATAGTTAGTCAATCCTCTGGACTTGCACCAACCCACTATCAGCGATGGATGCAAATTTATCGCCGGATGGAGATGGACTTTATTAGGAAAGAGACTAGGGACTTGAAGCAAAGAATTTGCACTTAATAGAGATAGTGGGCTTTAAGAAAATGAAGAAGTCAGTTTATATCTTCACTTTTTGTTTTCTTTTTCTTTTCTTTTTTTCATAAACTAATTTACCCATCTATTAATGAAAAAAGACCATTAAACATTGGTAGATATTCAGTACTTTGGATAGAAAATAATATGACACATTCTTGTGGAATGATAAAACTCGCCAGTTTTAAATGGTTTTGATCAGTTTATATACATTTTCAGACTTTTTTGAACCAAACTGACTAGGTGATCGGTTCAGGTCCAACTGGTCAAACTGGTCTGGTTTCAATAATCATGACCTCATCTACTTGGACTACATCCAACATGTGAGATTTTACTTCCTTAAACAGCTTCAAGGGTGCAAATATGGTGATTGCTTGATGGAGGCCGTTAAGCAACCTCTAAGACATATAAGAAGTGTTTTAAAATTGGTTCTAAGGTCCAAGCATTAATTTGAGATATCTTGGATGAAGAAGGGCATTCTTACAAGCTTTGTTAGGCTTAATTTTTATAATATTTCCAAAAGTCTTGTTTGGTAACTCTCAATAAGAAGGCATTAATTTTGTATCTATTGGCCCACCACAAACCTAATATAAATCCTCTGTTTTTTAACTCCAAATCATCTACCTCTATAACCAATGTAAATAGAGGATGAGCCACTACATCTCCCAATCTCCAACCCCATCAAACTTGCTTGGAATCTTGTCAGGCAACACATAAAATCCACGTTTCCCATTCCCTGCTAAGTACATAAGAAAATCTCAAATGCCATGATCATAATCTATCTTGACATCTAGCTTGAATAACCCTAGAGCACCTTTAGACTAAATCAAGATCTGCTATCTATATGTGAAAGCATTTTGAGACATTGAAACTAGTTGATCAATACATTTGGTAAACTTTAGACAAAAACATCACCAAATTAATGGTTTCCCCTTCCTAAGAATTATAGCCACAAGTAGCATCTAAAATGTTTCATTAACTGGCCTAGAAGACCCATAATGCCATTCTTAATCATTCATACCCCAACGATGAGAGAGGGAAGTTGAAGCCCTATTGTATAGGTGATATGCTCTGTCACCATTCAAGGACTTCAATATTGGAAAAATCTCCCCAAGAGTATGTCAAGACCCTGGGGCTGTAACAGTAATTGCAGGTTGTTGCAATTACAGTATTGTACTTTGTGGCTGCTGCTAAAATTGTACCTTTCAGTTAACAGTTGTAACTGCCTGAAGGCAACTTGCATCTTTCAGTTAACAGTTATAACTGAACCCTAGAAGGTATATAAATAGGTTACTACATAGAGTGGGGAGATTATGATGTGAAATAACAGAATTCATTCTCTCTAATTCTCTGTGTCTTTTCTCTCTTTCTCGGCTCTTTCTCTCCGTTCTTTCTGATCTCTCTCTCTCTCTCTCTCTCTCTCAATTCTCTCTCCCATTTATTCCTAATTACTTCAGAAACCCTAAGTCAGGTTCAGAAACCTGACACTTGGCATCAGAGCAGCGATTCTTGGAGGCTGTGTCAGAGGCGAAATTCCAAAGAATTGAACTGTAGAGATAGCAGAAGACACTCGCATGAGGCAATTGGAAGTGAGATTGGATACAATGGAACTAGGCTTATGACAGACTCAAGAGGAGGTGAGTCACTGCCGAGCAGAAAATGCTGTAACAAGAGAAATTGTACAGAAATTGGAGAAAGGAGTTAAGGAAGAATTCTCTAGTCTCAGCCAAAGGCTGGATGGATTCCTGAAAATGTTTTCAAAGGTGACTTAGGCCAGCCTACTAGTGGATTTTCCTCCAAGATCCACTGCAGAACCGATTCTAGCAGGAGCTGAAATACTACCTTATACCTCCGGTTTGCAAGAAGCTGATGAATTACCTGTATTGGATCAAGCAATTCAGGATGCCAAGCAAGGAATGGCAGTTACCAAAAAAGTCAATGTGACAACATTAGAGGAGAAATCAGCTGAAGATGAACCTTTGGTGTACACTAGCAAGGAAGTAAAAGATGCTTTAAAGCACTGTCGGAGTATGTAAATGTTGAATCCAACTGGACCCCAGAGCAGGCAATGCGAGTAATCATCGATGACAAGAGATATGGGGCTTTAAGAGCTCCTGGTGAGCATAAACAGGCATTCAACAAGTACTTGGGCCAAAGGAAGAAGCTGGAGGCTGAGGAAAGGCGAATGAGAATGAAAAAAGCTTGTAAGGAATTCACAAAAATGTTGGAAGAGTGTAAGGAACTCACTTCATCCACAAGATGGAGTAAAGCTACCATTATGTTTAAGGAAGATGAACAGTTCAAGGCGATAGAGCGACCTGTAGAGCATGAAGATTTGTTCAAAAGCTACTTGGTGGATCTTCAGAAAAAGGAGAAGGAAAAAGCTCAAGAGGCGTAGAGGAGGATGCAGAAGGAACAATTGAAAGGGGCTGAACAGAAGAACCGTGATGCGCTTTGGAAGATGATGGAAGAGCATGTTGCTGCCAGAATACTTATCGCTAAGACTCACTGGAGTGATTACTGCATGAAGGTCAAGGAAATCACTAAAACTTCTGTTTCAGAATACAGATAAATTGGAAAAGAAAGCTTTGACAAGGAGATATTTGAGAACCACATCTTGCAATTGCAGGAAAAGCAAAAAAAAGGAACATAAGAGAGAAGAAGAAAAAGACAAGAAGGAGAAAGAAAGAGAGGAAAAAGAAAAAGACAAAGGAAAAAGAGAAGGCGAAGGAAAGGTCTAAGAAGGAAGAAATATTGGCCAGTTACTGTGATTTCTTGGAGACAAGAAATCTTTTAAGGAGGGGGGTTGTCAAGACCCTAGGGCTGTAACAGTAATTGCAGCTTGTTGCAATTACTGTATTGTACTTTGTGGCTGCTGCTAAAATTGTACCTTTCAGTTAATAGTTGTAACTGCCTAAAAGCAACTTGCATCTTTTAGTTAACAGTTACAACTGAAAGGTAGAAGGTCTATAAATAGGTTACTACTTAGAGGAGGGGAGATTATGATGTGAAATGACAGAATTCATTCTCTCAAATTCTCTCTATCTTCTCTCTCTCTCTCTCTGTTCTTTCTGATCTCTCTCTCTCTTACTTGATTCTCTCTCTCCCAATTTCTTCCTAATTTCTTCAGAAACCCTAAGTCAGGTTCATAAACCTGAGAGTAATAAGCAGTTTGGCCAACTTGAGACTGCCTTGTTAAATTTAGAAATAGTAGTGAACATTTTGCTCACAATAAGAGACAAATATGGAGCCCAGTTAGCAAAAGCATAAACTATATAGAATAAAGAAAATAGAATCTAATCCTAGTTAATGCTATTCTTCAGTTCTCTCACAAAATATTCTGTTGGTGTTACAAATATGAATGCTGTTGGTGTTACAAATATGAATGTGAAACAAAATACCAGCAAAACAGGAAACAAAGTATTCCAAAATTAAGTCACCAATATGCCATGGTAGGAAGTTAATGATAAACAGTCATGTAGCATAACTTTCTATAAAGATCCAAAAATCAGAGAATAATAGGGGGAAAAAAAGAGAGAGAAAGAGTTGAAACATAAAAGCTAAAGAGAAATGACATACGAGAGCACATGTGCAAACACACAATGACAAAAAAATAGAGGAATGATGCGTCCATTCCCCATCATAACCATGAGATAAAGAGATTTGCTAACAAAGCAACACACATAGATATTGCCGTTCTCTATAAAGCAGAGAAAAGCACTGACACACCCCCGAAAAGTAAGCCACATCTTACATCCTGAAATGGGCATGTAAAAATGGGTATCAAAGTAGAAATTAATCAAGTCAACAGATCAAGAAGCACATGCTCAGCAAACAAGGTAGCTAGCAAGATAGCATATCTCAATGCAAATATACAGGAGAGAGAAGCAGTTCATTACCCAAAAATGGTACAACCAACTTGCTTCATAGAGTTTCCACTTATAACTGTCATAAGAAGTCTCATTCATTATCAAAATAAAGCAAACAAACAAAAAAAGATGAAAAAAAATATGTAAATGCCACTGGAAGAAATCCCAATCACGGGATCTAGGAAGATTTCCACTTCCTTTCAAGACTATCATAAGTGTCATGTGCACTTTTACCCTTCCTATAGAAAGCAGTTTTCAGCTTCTCCATAGTTGATTCATGGATATTGATTCTCATATCAAGTATAGTTTCCATGATCCTTTTTGTCTCTGTCAACCTGTCCATTTTTGAGAGCCCAATAAGCAACTCATTTGCACTCTCTTCAAGAGGCTGAATGCAATTCTTAATCATGTACTCCCAGACTTCAATAGCCATCTCAGGATCATCACGGTCATAGAACATCGAGATAGCAGCAGCACAATTTGTATGAGTTGGAGGCCATTCATTCTTGATCATCTCGAAGAAAAACCTGCCTGCTTCTCGGACCCTTTTGTTCTTAATCAAGCATTGGAAAATCATGTTATAAGACAAACTATCTGGGAAGGCACCATAGAAGACCATCTCATCAAGGAAACGGAAGGCATTATCAATGTCATTGTTGTTGCAAAGCAATCCAATCATCGCATTGTACATTATCAAATTGGGTGCCAATCCGCTTCCAACCATTATATCCCACAGAAGGGCAGCGTGAGCTGAATCCTTCTTTTTAACAAGAATATCAATAGCACTAGAGAAGAATTTCAAACCTGGCAAACAGTTTTTCCCCTTCATAACTTGAAGAAACTTGGTTGTCTCGTCCACCTGTGAACCATTGACAAGAGTGGTCAAGAATGCATCATAAGCATCCCTGTATTGTGGGCTCCAACCGACCCGAATCACCATCTCCCCAAAAGTGGTCTTTGCCTTTGCCACATTCCCTTCCTTCTGCCATCCTTCCAATAAAATGGTGAAAGAATCTGCATCTGGGGCAATTTTAGTCTTAATCCGCTCAAAGAACTCAAGCGCTCTTGAGGTTTGCTTATCCTCACGACAAATTGCACTCAAGAGGGAGTTCACGGCCACAATATCAGGTTGAACTCCATATTTCTCCATCACGTCAAAGGTCATGACAGCTTCATTGAACCTACCTGCAGCACAATAGCTCCCAAACACCAACACAAATGTTGCCACCGACAGCACACCTTCTTGCTTCATCGACCTGATTGCATCCCACATTGGTTCAAACATCCTGTTCTTGCCAAGCATATCCACCATCAGGTTCCATGAATGGGCTGCGTGCTTCTGAGCAATCCCAGCCCACCGGAAGAACTTGATAGCAGCCTGGGGCGATTCATGCAAGAGCTTGAGCACCTCTCCAACAATTTCAGGTATGGGTTTGATTCTGGTGGCTGTTAGGGCGGCCTCAACCTCCTGAGGTGAGGCCTTGATCAGGATTTCATAGAGAATTTTGGCAGGTGGAGACACATCTTGGTTCTCAAGATGTGTAGGTAACTGCTGTGGTTGTTGAGATTCTTGTCCTGGAGTTTGTGATGATGAAGGGACGCCCTGCTTGAGGGGAACCACAGAGAGTCTAGCTCTAGGGTTTTCAACCAGCGCCTCCATTTTGAGGGAGATGAGAGTTGAAACCCTAAGCAAAGTTATACATTTATACACTATCACAAACTTCACAATCTTGCGTTATATGGAGCTAGCGTAGTTAGCTACACAGAATCAGAAATTGCGAAAACCCGTTATTGCTGATCGAGAAGTGAAACTCAAAACTAAGCTCTGAAACAAAATACCAAAAATCAAGAAATATACAACTCCGCCTTCACACATACATACATTAATTTACATATACACACACACACACACAGAGAGAGAGAGAGAGATACTGACATTTCGCTGCAGTTCGCATACATCTTCTTCCTGGGACTGTACGCGAATGCGTGAAAGAAAAGGGCGCTTCTTGAGGGTACGAACGGCGGTGGGCTCTTTTGTAATTTGGGACGCATTTAATGGACTTAAAAAGGAGACGAGAATTATTTAACGTTTGATAAAATAAATATGATAAGTTTATATTAAAGTAAAATTTAAATATTTGATATGAATAATTAAGATAAAATTAAATAATATTTTAAAATTTTTATTAAATTATTTTTTAATTTTTTAAAATATATTAGATAACACATGTATTATTTTTTTTATTTATAAAAAATAAAATAAATTTATTTAAAGATAAGAGATAAATTTATCTTAAAAAATATATATAAAAAGTTACGTGACTTATTTTTTAAAAATCGTTATATTAATTTAACAAATATAATGAAAAATACTTTTATCTAAAATATTTTTCATATCTTACTTTTTTATATTTATATCTTAGTTGACAAATACTACTTTAAAGAAAAATCTCGTTATACATTTAATATATTTTATTTTTATTAATTTAAAATATTTTATTAGACAATAAAATTATTTAAATATAAAAATCTAATATAATACTTCTCATTTATTAAAATTAATGAAAATCATTCCAATTATTAAAAAATATAATAAATTTATTATTTTACTATATCCCCGTTCTCTAACTCTCTTTCTGTCTTTCTCTTCCTTTCTCATTTTTTTTTTAAACTATATAATATAAAATTATATATATTAAAATTAAAAATTAAGAAAACAAGTAAAGAATGGTTCAACCCAAATGGAGTTCCACGTTGTCAATTTATAAAAAAGTAGTGTAAATAGAGAAAAACAATTATAGATAAAATAAAAAAGATAAAGTGACGAGAATAAATCCATCATATCATG
Organism: Diospyros lotus; assembly: GCF_014633365.1. Classification (NCBI taxonomy): domain Eukaryota; kingdom Viridiplantae; phylum Streptophyta; class Magnoliopsida; order Ericales; family Ebenaceae; genus Diospyros; species Diospyros lotus. The sequence goes on along the minus strand of NC_068348.1, from coordinate 27,312,075 downwards.
AAATAGCTTATTAATAAAAGTGATAAAGATAAGAATTGTCATACAAAAAATTCTATTGATATCATGACAAATGATATCAAAACTAGCTCAATGACGACGCAAGGGTGCACATTGGGTGGTTGCCGGGGCAATCACAAGCACTAAGATATATTTCTTCAAAGATTGCATAAGAGAAGATGGAATAAATTAGAGATACTTTGTACCAAGGTGCTTTGAGATGGAGTAGGCAAAGGTCGCCCAAAATTGACTTGGTGGGGGCTTAGGCAAAGGGCAACAACAACTAAGATGTCATGCACAACAAGGGTGTTGTGAGTTTAGGTGGGAAAAATGTGAAATACCATGAATTCTTAGTGCTAAGGGCTAGCCTTCCACTTAGAGGATGGTATTCAAAGTATATTATTTTCAAAATGTTCAATTCATATGATTTTTACTTTATGTTTAGCGTCCAAAGAGAATGTTGGTCCCTTCCTTCAACTGTTTAAGGGTAGGGGTGCTGCAAGAAAAGAATTTGTTAGCGCTATTACAAATAAAATATAATGGTCGATTAGTGTTTGATGGGACCATAAAATATAATAACCTTACAAAAGTATTTTTTCATTAATATTAGTGAGGTTTGATTTTGCTTTATAATTAAGTTGAGTTGGGTTTGAATAAATAAATTTGGAATCTATAATAATTAATTATTCAATTTTATATAAAATCCAAATTAATCTTTACCAACACCTATCTGGGGATAATATTTTTACTTGATTTGATATTGTTGTAAAGTGTCATTGTTCACTAGCAAGTCTTGATAAAAGAGAAAATTGGCAAAACTCCCAAATTTGAGAGTTTGACCCAATTGAAGGTTTCAAGAGTCTTGGCTCCTAGTCAACAACTATGGAGGAAGTTGTGGGCAATTGAGGAGAAGATTTGAGGCATAAAAAAGTATTGTGCCACCTCAAATTTGTACAACGTCTCATTAGATACATGTATTTAAAAAAATAAAATTATTAAACAGCTCAAAAAATAATAAATAGGATGAAGGGTGAAAGTGAAATTCACACACCAAGGTTTTAGGGTTTTTTTTTTTATCTTTTTTCTATTATTTTCTTGTACTTTGCAGACCATCTAACCCATTGTCAAACCCATCGTCGTTCCCGACATTGTTGAGCCCGTTGTGGTTCTTGTACTAGAGCATCGAATTGATTGCAAGTTTATATATATATTACTGTTGTAGTAGATTTATGTATATATAAACCCACTATAACACTGAGTTTATATATCTTTATGTATATAAGTACATATATATATAGGTATTGTTACTCTGATCGATTACAAGTATATATGTATTGTTGGTCGAATCAATTGTATATTTATATATATATATATATATATATATAAATCAACTGTTGCTCCGATCGATTGATTTTAGGTTTACATATATATAAACCCAACATTTTGCATCCCTATTGGAGGCATCGACCTTCGATTTGTTTCTCTCTCATGCAATCTATTTCTCTTGTTGCAGTTATATATATCTCCATTCTCTTGAAACAATAGTCATGTTTTACACATTCACTAGCACATGTTCTCACTTTCATTGTTGAGGTGCTTAATAGTTTCATTTTTCTAAAATACAAGTGTTTGATAGGACGTTTTAAAATTTTCAAATATCACAAGACTTTTTTCATAAAGTACAAAATTTATGCCTATACCCTAAGGAGAAAGTTGAAAGAACACAAAGTTGTCAAATATGTTACTTTTTAATTGGAAACCAAAATCAAAGCTGGGTCCAAAAAGGAGATCAGATTAAGCCGAGGTCAAGCTTAAGGAAAGGGCTGAGATTGGGCTTGGACGGTCCATTAGTATTTGGTATCGAAATAAGAATTAAATAAATAAATAATTTAAATTTAAATTGATGGAGTATAGATATTCAACAAATATAAAGAAATATATCTATCGATTCTATTATGCAAGTAAACACGTGCTACTATTTGGTAATTAAAAAATACTCTTTGATAATTCTAGAAATAAAAAATAACCATATCAACATGTTTTAAACCCTTTCCCTCCAATTTGAATTAACCTTATTTTATCGTACATTAAATCTAATTTTTCTTTAAATTTTACCTACAAAATTAAATGACTTGTAATTTCCAATAACAGTCAAATAGATTTTCTTTTGACATCTTATTCATTCAATATCTTTTATTCTATTATTAAATACCCTTCAATAATTCTAAAAACCGAAAATAATTCTTTCAAAATGTTTCAAACCCATCACCTTCAATTTAAGATAAACTTATTTTACCACTACGCTAAATCTTATATTTATTTAAATTTTATTTACAAAATTAAGTAATTTGCTACATACAATCCCAACGGATAAATATTCCTTTAAAATTTCATTTATTTAACATCTATTCGATTATACAAGTAAACACCACATTTGGTGTTATCATTTTTGAAGCTTGGTCAAACTTTGATAATTTCAAATTTACGATTCACTACTTTTAAAAATTAAAAATAAATGTATCAACAAATTTCAAATCCATGCCCTCTGAAACATCCATCTCTTTAGAGTATTTTTCATGTCATAATTTGAGATTTTCTTTAAAAACATTTACCATGAAGGATCTTCGCCAACTCTTATAATTACATCTTATCTTTTTCAAAACCTTCATTTGATTAACTTTTCATCATTTATTTTTTCCCAAATTCATTAGACATTATTCTCTTAAGCAATATTTAAGGAGGTTTATCTCTAGTGGCTTGCATTTTTTGTCAAAACTTTGGTATTCAGTTTAATTCATTAATATTTTTGTTGTTGGACTATAACAATTAACATTTATTTTGAAAAAATTCAACAAATAATCGGTAGAGTCAGGTGCAGGTACAAAATGAGAGACCAATACAGTTAAAGGGGGTGCTCGATTAGCTGTCCGAGAGAGCATATGAATGTCCCCGAAGAGGTTGCCCAAAGAGATTGTTTCAAAAAGTAATGGTTTGCAAGGTAGAAAGTAATTAGAAGACACACAAAGATTTCTCCTGCATGAGCTCTCCAATACTTAAGTTAGACACTATTAAGGTAGAAAAAGTGTGCAGATATAATGTGTATGTTGTTGTGGTCCAATTATGTGAAGTCTATCCCGAATAATTACATGGAAGACTAATCTGAGTTACTTGAAGAGCTAAGCAGATTCTGGTTACAAGTTGAGAATCGAAATTAAGGGTGGGAAGTCTAGATTTGGATTAGAAGTAGGGGATTGGCCTTAGAGGTCTCAACCATAAGGGATCGAAAAGTATTTATAGGCATTATATAGTGACTGGGACACATGACACATGCGGGAAAAGTGTGACTCATCAAATTTTGGGTCACACAACTTTCCCGACCACATGCAATTGTCCCAAATTTAAGCTCGGAAGGATCCTGTTGAAAAACCCCTATAGAGGAATGATCTCCCAAAGAAAGAAGACCCAAAGAGAGGCAGGCCATGTTGTGTAGGACAATATGGGGTAAACAGTGTGAGAGATGGGTCTCCTTGAAGGTTTACCCAAAAGAATTGCTTGACTAGGTTGACATATGCAGGACAAGTTCTAAGAGCTGGCCTTAAAGACATCTTTTAGGAGAAACATCTTTCTAGGAATGATTACCTCTTTCAGAGTTTTCCTCTGAGACTTTTTTATGAGAATTGTGTCGAAGGCTAAGTTATGACAAAGGTGATATTTTTGTGAGTGCTCTCATTTTAACAAATCGAACATAGATTAAGTCATAACTTGTATTAAAAAATTCAAATTTCAAATCATTCTAAAATAATGAGTTTGAAAGAGAAAGAAAGATTTTTCAAGTGTCTCAGGAAAAAAATCTTTAGAAATCCTTATTGTAAATTTTTAAATCACTATAACTCAAGATATGAACATAAAAATTGTTTATTTCCACACAAATAAAACAATAGATTTTAGACAAAAACCAAGTTCATACAACCAATTTAACATGTTTAATACACTTAATATTACCAAACAATAGTCTATACATGCTTATAGTGCATCTCATAAAAAAACACGTATAGCATCTAAATATCATTACATGCCACAAAATTAATTAAGATTCCAAAAATCTATGTTTGAACTATTTATTTCCCTTTATTGGAACATTTGTATATTTTAAAGGATGAACTCAAGTTAGAAGATAAACTTTCTAAATGAGAAACTCCCAAAAATAAAGCATTTTTATAAAAAGTGTGCATGAAAGAGAACACAAGTTTCTACTTTGCAACAATATTTGTAATCGCGTCAGCCTCCTTACAAGAGTTTTCTTAACTAGTGCCAGAAACTCCTATTGGAAGGTCTCTAACCACATCACCTTGGGCATAAGTAGTAAGAAAAATGCAAGTTTCCCCTTTGTGGTGCCACTTATGACTATGTTAGCTTATTTATAAGAGCTTTTTCACCTTGTGATAAAAGCATTTCTTGGAAGATTTCCAATCATGTCACCTCAGGTTTAAGCAATATAGAGCAAAATAACATAACCATACACGATCATAGACGTAAATGATAAGTAAAAAAAAAGTACATTTCCAAAATTGATTGTTTTTCATGCAATACAAAAAAACTACAAAATAAGAGTTTGTGAGTAGAGAACCTTACCTTGGGGTCTCTCTCGTTTTTTTCCTATCCTCTTGACTTCTCCTTGATCACCTTGATGCAAGTTTCTTTTTCCCTTTACTTATTTTCACCTTGATGGCAAACTTATTCTCATTTTCTCTATTTTTTTTTTCTCTTACACTTACTTCAAACCTCTCAAATGAGAGGTCCTTCCCCAATTTATAGAGCCTCTTATCTTCTATATCAATTTATAGAGCCTCTTATCTTCTATATCAAGAAGCAAATTAATAAAAGAGATTTTTTGTTTTATTTTTGTTTTTGAAATTTTGTCTTTTTGAAAAATATTCTTACAAATACATGTGACAATAGAGAAAGAGAAAAAGAGTCAATAAGAATGACTTGCAAATCATCCTTAATGATGGAAGAGGACTCCCTAAGGCAACCCCTTGGTGCAGGGAGTTGCCCAAGGTAGCCCCGCACAAGGAGTAGGCAAGTGGACGGTAACAACTCCTTGTTGCAAGTAGCGGGCATTGCTAGCTGCCAATCGAAGTGCCTCAGATGCTGGCTCAATTGCCAGCCCACTGGGTTCCCTTCTTATACTTGCATACATATATATATATATAGTATTGATCTCCTAAACAATATTAACATCGTAATTCAAATATAATGATGCAGGGTTCACCTTATTAAGTTGTTGTATTGAAAGAATTAAATGGATGAACCTTACATAATTATTATATTTGAATTATCATATGAGTATTGTTTAGTATAAACTAAATAACATTATTTAAAAAATCAAAACTTTATATATATGTATATATACATACACATATCGCACATATATATTTAAACTATTTTACCCACTCACGTGCCTAAATAAATGTTTCTCAAAATTAAATATGAATTTATTTTTCTCAAAGCTCCAAATATTTTAAAATAATTTGGGGGTCTTACATACTCCACCGACTAAACATTTCTCCAAATTAAAGACAAATTTATTTGCTTAAATCTCAAAATATTTTAAAACATTTTAGGGTGTTACGTCTTCCAATTTAAAATAAACTTATTTATCACCATACTAATTTGATTTTTATTTAAAGTATGCCTACAAAAACTAAATAACTTGCAACTTCCAATCACAATAAAATAAATTTTAGTTAAAATGTTACTCATTCAATGCCTATCTATTTTATTGTTTAAGAAAATTTTACCATTATAATAAATCTTATCTTTATTTAAATTTTGCTTATAAAACTAAATAACTTGCAAATTTCAATCACCATCAAATAAATCTTTATTTGAAATTTCATTCTTTCAATATCTATTTTATTATTTAAGTGCATTTTGGTGTCAAATTTTCTGAATTCCAATGGCATCATTTGAATATTTTATTTAAAACAAACTTTTTCATATATAATATGAAATCAATTATATAACTACATTCAAACTCATTTTCATACACATGGATCGCAAGGATCACACCCTTAATTTTATATAAGCAAATCAGCCATTTGATGTTACTAAGATTGAAGCTCTATGACACTTTGGTTATTCCAAAAATATCCTCCAATATATCTAAAACTAAAAAATAATTCTCTTCACAAATTTAAGTGTAAAACGTAATTAATCATTATAATTCTTATAAGTTCTATTCTCTTTATTCAAACTCTTTTTCCCTTAACTCACTTTATTAAAATGTCATTAGTGATAAAGTTGAAACTTAATTAGTGAAAAAGTTAGAACTTAAGATTGACATAAAAATGACTTAATATTAATAAATGTATTTAAAAAAAATACTAATAAGAGAATTCAAATAGAAGCCCCCGCCGACATAATATAATGGTAGAGTACTTAAAATCTCACATGAAATATCGAGATTCGAATTAGTATGGTGATTTAAAAGACAAAATTATTATTAAAAGGCAACTGTAAGGTTGGAAGATAAATTTTATATGAACTGTACCAAATGTTCAGTTTTAAGTGTGTATAGACAGTGATTACATCCACATTTACTCCGGGCTTCATCGGGAGAAAAGTCACCTGCATTTACTTAGGGATGCATTGGGAGGAAAGTCACCTGTTTTTTAAGATTAATCGGTCAAAATTTGAGCATGATAAATTATTAAAAAAAGAAAAAAAAAAAAGAAGCGAGAATCCGGATACAAACATAAGAGAAGATACCTCCAATCCACCTACCGGTCTATTATCATTCATACTCCAATCAACTCAGGTCAAGTTTCCGTCCGGAACAGGTGGTAGAATTTAGAAAGAAGAAAAACTGCATCCCACTCGGGTTCAATGAATCAGGCCCCCGCCCCACACGTACAGAACACATATACGTGTGTGGCTGTTATCTTTCAGACAAAAACAACTGCTACTTGCAGCGCGCTCTTCCGCCAGCCCTCTCTCCACACAGCTATTTGAAATATTCAGCCGGAATATTCCTTCACCGCATTTTTCAGAGCCATGAAGCCCCCCAATGCCTTGACTACAAGGGCAACCAACACAATCTTCACTGCCACTCCAGAATTGGCTCCAAATGTGAAAAGGGTTCGTGATTTCCGGCCATCCGGTGCCAGATTTCCGGTCGCCATGTCGACTAGATCGAGGATGGACACGTCTTCTTCCGTGCACTCTTTGTCGCCGGCCGTTGCATCGAACACTGGGTCGGGGCCAGGCCGGGGTTTACCAGGGAAGTTACAGGATTTTGAGGAGGAAATAGAGAAGGTAATCTATCTATCTATCTATCTATCTATATCACTATATGTATATATATATTATATCGACGAGAACCGATAGCCACTATCATTTAGGTATGCACGGGTGAACTCACTGAATACATGTTATAATAGTCCACAAATTACATGCACAGTTAGGTTTATAGAAATTTGTGTGAGCTCGCCTTAGAGAGGTTCGAAACCCTAAACAGCAGAGGAGGCTACTGTCGCCTCTTACACAAGGCCAAGCCTGGGTTGGGAAGGTAATATTATTTCAGAATTTCAAGATGGCAGATGTGATGCTTTTTTCTGAGAGGGAACTTATGTTGCTTGTGCAGTATATTTACAGGTGCAGATTCTTGGCAATTTTTGCAGTTTGGGGATCTTTGGTGGGCTCTCTCCTATGCTTCATCAAGGTAGTATTCTTACTAAAACTATAATGATATGCTACTTTTTTTTTTGGGAAGAATGGAAGTAAAATAATTTGTGCTGGAAGGGGCTTGTTCTTGATTTTGTTTATCTAGAACAATGTAAAGAGTTGAAAGCGCCCTTCCAGGGAATTTGGAAGGCTGGGTACGAAAACAAGTCTCCCCCAACCTTTGCCGGGGTGTTTGGGGGGTGGGGGCAGCTTGTAGTAACAGGGATGCCCTTTAATAGAGTTGTAATTTTTGTTGTTTATGATCCAAGAATTGAAAAGAGGATCATCACCTGGTGACTGAGAAATTAAGCCATTAACAAAACCTAATTTGTTCGTTACCGAGAGAGCAATTAGCATTGTGCAGCTCCATGACGCATAGTTGTCTTCGGGCAGTGGTTGAGAAACTAGCAGCAAGCCAGGACTATCAGAATGATGTAGGAAATAAGGACTTGAGGCATCATCAATAGCAGAGGTGCTTATTGACAGAGAACAAATTTCCATAAATGAAGTCACCATAGAACAAGTATGAGCGATTGATTAGATTCAAAGGAAAGGAAAACAATAATGGAATAAGATCACAAGATTCACGATCTCTAAAAGTGAAGAAGAAGGAAGATGGTAATACCAACGGTAATATCGATTTGCAGAACTCCAAACAATGGAGATTCACAACGACACTGGAAAAAAAAATAACACACGGTGTCAATCCAAGAAGGAAGGAAGCATACCTAGAACTCACGACATTGGAGATCGACAGAGAACGAGAATCGAGTTTGAGGTTTGAGGGTTTACTCTAATACCATAACAAAGAGGAAATACATGAAGGGGATAGAAAAGCCTCATCGATCTTCCTTACTCATTGAGATCTCGGCCTTAAATATAACTTAGAACTAATACATGCAAATTACAAAAATGCCCTTACAGCAACAAAAATACAAATGATAAGAAACTAACAAACAACAACATCAATGTGTAAATACAATACAAAACATAAAGACAAAATCAACACTTTTGTAGGGTGCCCATCACTTCATCTTAACTTCTTCCTTCCAGCAAAGGACATGGTTGAAACATGGGGGCAAGGATCAGAAAGATAGAATAATGAATGCACTATTAGAGTTTGTTTTATTTCTATATTTTGTTCTTCATAGACTAGGCAATTGTCATCAACGGCTCCAAGAGGCATAGTTCTCTCTAGTCAACGGTTGAGAACAAGAATAAGACTGGGACTATTCAAATGATGGATGAAGAAAGAATTAGAATCGTCGTCGATGGTGGAATTGCTCTTCGACGAGGGAGATGTATCGGGCATGACAGACGCCATAAAGGAAGAGGTATTTTGAATAGACAACAGAAGATCAACAGGAAAAACGACAAGAACGAGAGAACCAAATACCATGACGAGACTAAAATGGAATTGTCGAAGAAGAGGTTGAAGACAAGACACAAACCGCTGAACACAAATCGCCAGAGAATCGATGACGAGAGTAATCGACCCAAAGGAAGGGGAAAAATGGAAGCCCTAATTTTGCTCCGATACCATATTGATGTAATTTTAATTAAACCACCAAACGGTGTTGTGTGGTCTAGCGAATAGGATGGCTATGTGCGGCAACTGCAGGCTGCCATGTGGCACCTGCTGGATGGTCACACGTGGCAACCATCCGCTTTGTCCATGAGGCGCCCGATCACCTTTCTGTTGGAATAAGTGATTATGTTGCACGATCTGATCTTAGCCACTCATCCAAGCTTTATGAGGCTCCATCCCAGCCGTTAAGAATTGCTATTTAGCTCTCTCCTCGGGATATGGAGCGTTAGACGAGTGAAAAGAAGAAAGAGGGAGAAAAGGTCTTTGGGCTAGGGTTTTTTGGGGTTCCTTCGTTTGCTTTGTAAATGCTCTGTATAGTTTTTCTTCTTGTTCTCTGGTTCCATAGGATTAGCCTCTAATCTGTATTTGTGATTATTGGGGCATTTTGATAGAGAACTATTGATGTACAAAGAGTGTTTGAGTCTCTGAGGGTGTAGTCTCCATTCTTCATTCATAGTGCACTGAGCTCTGCTCACCAGAGCTCAACATGGACGTAGTCCTATTTTGGGGTGAACCATGGTAAAACCTTAGCCTCTCCTTTATTCTTTTTAGTTTACGATTTATATTTTTCTGTGTGTATGTTTGTGTATGCTTCTGGCCATGAAGGTATGTTCTCTGTGATTGAACTTGTTCTGTTTTTCCCTAGAGTTTTACTTGTCTATTCGTAACAGTGGTATCAGAGCACGGTTGTTAAGATCGTCTCTTAGGGTTGCGAAGTTCAATATGAAATTTTATTCAAATCTAGGGTTTTGTTTGTCTGTGAGGTCTAGGGTTTTTTTTGAGAGTCCTTGTCAGTGGGTGTTTGATGTGTGGGTCTTAGTCAATGTCTAGAGCCCCTTAGGTTTCCTTCGTGCAAGGCGAATATGGCATCTACCCGATTTGAAATTGGAACATTTGATGGCAAAGGTGATTTCGGAAGCTGGAAAAAGAAAATGAGTGTTTCTCTCTCATCATAAAGTGCTGATAGCATTTGAACCGGACGATTGAAAATGGTCCGCATATCAACTTGCGAGAACCAATAAGATCAGAGAGGAGGCTTTTAATTTGATATTCCTCCATTTGGGTGACAGTGTAATCTGAAAGGTAGACAGTATAACTAATCCTCTTGACCTTTGGAATAAACTTGATTCTCTGTTTTCTGTTATGACTGCACTTAATTTAGTTTATTTGAAAGGCATGCTGTTTAATTTTAAGATGAATACCTCTAAGTGTATGGATGAAAACATAGATGAATTTACTAGGCTTGCATTGTTATTAAGAGGTATTGATCAAGCATTAGGTGACACTAGTGAAACTATGATTCTATTGAATTCCTTACTTGATGACTATGATGTTGTTAAGCATGCTTTAAGATATATTGGTATTGTACCTAGTTTGGATCTCGTAATTTCTAGCATTAAGGCTAAGGAATTGGAATTAAGCACATCTAAGAAATCATAAAATAATCTATTTGTAAAGGATAAAAATGAGAAAAGACATACTATAGGAAACACAAATCAATCTAGTGGGTTAGGGCAAAAGGGTAAAAAGAAAGAAAAGAAGGGAAAACAAAAATGGAAATGTTATCGCTGTGGAAAGGAGGGACATATTAAAAGTATTGCTATGATTTTATCAGAAAACAAAAACAAGGGGTAAATGTGACCACAACTGCTAATAACTCAAATTGTTTGGCTGAAGTGCTTACTGTATCTGATTTCTCTGTTGATAATGAATGGATTATGGACTCTGGTTGCACATTTCATATGTGTCCTAACATTAATTGGTTTCAAAATTTTAACAACAAAGAAACTCGAACTGTTTACATGGGCAACAACCATTCTTGTAGTGTTAAAGGCATAGGTAACATATCACTTAACAAAACAAGAACCCTCACTGATGTAAGATATGTACCTGGTTTAAAAAGAAACTTGATATCACTTGGTACCTTAGATGAGCTAGGATTTTCTTATAGAGCAGAAAATGGTTCTATGCATGTGTTTATAGGAAATGATTTAATCCTAACCGGTTCTAAGAAAAATGGTTTATATGTTTTGAATGGTTGTTATTTTCTCTCTGTTAACATGCGTTATGCCTGCATTGCTAATATTGACAAGATGGAACTATGACACTTGAGGCTCGGTCATATGAGCCTGAAAGGTCTTCAGGCACTGTCAAACCAAGGCTACCTTGGATCAGTGTCTGTTGGGTTCCTTGATTTTTGTGAGCCATGTGTTTTGGGTAAGCAACACATTCTAAGCTTCCATAAAGGAACTCACATGGCGAAGGCATGCCTAGAATACCTACATGCAGACCTGTGGGGGCCTTCTTAGGTTCCTACTCACGGTGGTAACATGTATTTTCTATCTATTGTAGATGATTTTGCTAGGAAGGTCTAGGTATTTCTATTAAAAACTAAAGATCAGACTTTAGAAAAGTTTAAAATTTGGATGACCATAGTGGATAACCTAGCAGATATGGGTACAAAGGTGTTAACTGCAACCAAGTTCAAGCATTGCTTGGACTTGCTGCATGTAGGAGTTGGTTGATTAAACAACTAACAAGAGTTGTGAAGGTGAAAATTGAAGCATATTGCATTTTTATGAGAATGTGAGTTCACTTGTGGTTTGATGCTTCAAGGTGGAAATTGATGTAATTTTAATTGAAGCACCAAACGGTGTCGTGTGGTCTAGCGGATAGGACAACCACCTGCAGCAACCGCAGGCTGCCATGCGGCACCTGCAGGATGGTCACACACAGCAACCATCCACTCTGTCCATGAGGCGCCTGATTACCTTTCTGTTGGAATAAATAATCGTGTTGGAATAAGTAATCGTGTTACACAATTTGATCTTAACCACTCATCCAAGCTTTATGAGGCTCCATCCCAACCGTCAAGAATTGCTATTTAGCTCTCTCCTCGGGATATGGAGCGTAAGACGAGTGAAAAGAAGAAAGAGGGAGAAAATGAGAGGTTGTTGTCGTCGGGCTACTGTTTTTTGGGTTTCTTCGTTTGCTCTGTAAATGCTTTGTATAGTTTTTCTTCTCGTTCTCTAGTTCTATAGGATTAGCCTCTAATCTGTATTTGTGATTATTGGGGCATTTTGATAGAGAACCATTGATGTACAGAGAGTGTTTGTGAGTCTCTGAGGGTGTAATCTCTGTTCTTCATTCATAGTGCGGTGAGTTCTGCTCACCAGAGCTCAACGTGGACGTAACTCTATTTTGGAGTGAACAACGGTAAAATCTTGACATCTCTTTTATTCTTTTCAGTTTACGATTTATATTTTTCTGTGTGTGTTTGTGTATGCTTCCGGCTATAAAGTATGTTCTCTGCGATTGAACTTGTTTTGTTTTTTTCTAGAGTTTTACTTCTTTGTTCATAACACATTACAACGGAGACAAGGAAGACGTAAAGAATGCCTCATCAATCTTTCATTCATAGATCTCGACCCTTTAAATACCTAGAACTAATACATAGTCTAATTACAAGAATGCCATTGGTTTATCAATATAACAAACTAAACAATACAGCAACAATACAAAGCATACAAAATATCAATATAACAAAAAAAAATACAGAAATACAACAATACAACAAACTCTAATATGCACATAGGCATAGGAACTCTTATGCAAATTGGCAAGGTCAAGTGCCTTAGCACAGTGCAACAAAGGCACGGTTGAAAGTAGAAATTCTTGGAGAGCAATTACATTTGACAAAGCAGAGCATTCTTTCTTTCTTTACTGTCATCATTTCATCTTGTATTCTTCCTAGTTCCTACTGACAACGGAAATGTCCTAAACACAAGGGCAAGGATTAAAAAAAAAAACAGATAAGGAACACACACAGGAACTCCTATGCAGACTGCAAGATTGAGTGCCTTGGCACATTGCAACAAAGACACGCTTGAAAGTAGAAATTCTTGGAGACCAATTACATTTGACAAAGCTGAGTATTCTCTACTTATTTGCTCCTTTGGTCTGTTATATTGCCAACATTTGAAGAAATTCAGGAGTAATGATTCAGGCTTGATAAATGGTTAAATGCATAGGCGAGCATCATGATTCATTAACATAGCTCTTCTGATATTTTTCATCATTTAGAAATGCTACTTATAGCCCCCTCAAGAAAGAAAAAAAAGGGGAAATAAGTATCCTTAAGAGCCACAAAGTACTAGATCATAACTCTAGATGACAAGGACTTAAGTCCTAACTACGAGATTTTTTGCAAATATAGATTTCAAGAAACCATGGAAAATTTCCCATGGATTGATGGGAGGGAATCCCTTGATTGTTGAAGAATCTATAGCATGTACAAGATTGATTAGAAGTATTCTTTGTGGCATGCAGGGTTGCACTTATGTTCTGGAGTCTTTCAGACAATACTTTCTGACCCGGGGGAAGGTGATTTTCTTGCTGGTTGAGGCCATCGGTGGGTTTTTTGCTGGTTTCTTTGAGTTTTTATTTTTCTTTAAGAATTTGAGTTCTAATTGCTTTAATTTTTTAGTTGCATTCATGGAGAAAATCAAAGTGATCTTGATATATTGTTGCGTTTCCTTTCATGTTGTGAAGCAAGCGACCAACAACAAAATTGCTTGCCCCTAAACTACCAGATTTACTTTTACCCATGAAAGAGTAAAAGTAGAATCTATCAAGAGAGAGGTGCTAAATAAAATGGCGATGGGGACAGTACCTATAAAACCACAACCTAGGAAATGCTAACTGGAGGGAGGGTTGTTGGCCACCCGAGTATTCGCACAGCTTGTTTGGATAATACCTGAACCAGTTCTACGTTTTGTGCCTATCAAGTGACAATGTAATCATATGCCTATATCCTTATCAAAAGAAAATCTCCAATGAGGAGACACATTTATTGGTTTTATCATTCTTGACCAAGAAGTAAAGGATAGGTGATTTATAAAGGCTTCACTAGCAATATACTATTGATTGGGGGGTTTCATATCTCAGATCACTCTGTTCACGACTTTTTCTCTTTTCATATACTATTTTCCACCTTTACCTCTAGCAAACTTAAGCTACTGAAAATGAGCATATTCAAGAAATTAAATTGTTTAGACAGATTTTATGACTGAAGATGGCTAAGCATTAAAGTGTATAGGTGCCTATGCACACTTAAAAGTGAAGGTGGTATTGGGGGACTATTTTCATTTGTCTGAGTGAACTTATAATGTTTTCGCCTTTGGTATCTGTACAAATAAAGGAAATCAGAAGTTGTAAAGACCTAGTGTTTCAAAATTTAAGTATTGAAAAGCCTAAAGGGGAGGGCTTAATTTATATAAACCCATGCCTTTTTTTTTCCCTTTCTATTCTAATTTTTAGTATGTGTTTTAGCCTCTAGCTTGCACTGCAACTTTTGAAGTGTTTCGCCTTTGTCCAAGTAATAGGCATGTGTCTGATGTGCTTCGAAGGTTTGCTCAGTTCTAAAGAACACCAGAAGCACGTGTAGATGCCTATCACTGACATGCTAGGAATGCATTGCATAGACGTATGGCATTAATGAATGGATGGACACACGGTCAGCAAGATACTTTTACAACAATTTACAGAACTACAAATGCCCTTCTTAGCAAATATCAGAGCTACAATCTCAAACTCAAGGTGGTTCTATTAGAGGTGGAAATCCTAGAGATTTGACATTTACTTGAAAGTACCATATTTAAGTGCTGATATAGATGGAAGATTGAGGAAATAAACACGAGACACTTAAAGGAAATGATGGAGCTAAGCTAGTTCAAAGAGGATTGGACATTGAGAAATTATGGCAGCTTATTATGATGAGTGTGAGAAGTCAGAGGTAGAACTCCAACTTGAAATGCTAGTTTAACAGGTGGAGGGATCCTTCTCTTTATATATAGCCCAGGTCTTCCTTGTTGAGGCGATGTGTCCCCCCCCCCCCAAAAAAAAAAAAAAAAAAATCGAAACTTCTCTAGTAACTGATACATGCCCAAGTGACTGGGCAGGATACTAGTCCATGACCACGACCAAAGGTATCCCCCAACCAAGGGTTGACTTTGAAACCATGTGAGAAGTCAGAGGTAGAACTCCAACCTGAAAAGCCAGCTTAACAGGTGGAGGGATCCTCCTCCTTATATATAGCCCAGGTCTCCCTTGCTGAGGCAATGTGGGATTTTCTCACACATCCTCCCCCCCCCCAATGTCAAAGCTTCTCCAGTAACTGATACATGCCTAGGTGATCGGGCAGAGTATTGGTCCATGACCACGACCGAGGGTAGTCTCCCAGCCAAGGGTTAGCTCTGATACCATGTGAGAAGTTAGAGGTAGAACTCCAACATGAAAAACCAGTTTAGCAAGTGGAGGGATCTTCCTCCTTATATATAGCCCAGGTTTCATTTACTGAGGCGATGTGGGATTCTCACAATGAGAGGTGGGAATCATGATTAAAATGGTTTAGATATGCAAGAAGAAGACCAATGGACACATTTGTGAGGTGAGCAAATGAAATGGAGGAACTAGGAAGTCTGTAGCTGAAGAGGGGGAGGAAGACCATGATGGAAAACTTTTAAACATGACATAGGAAATGATGGCTTTAGAAATGACATGACCATAGATAGAGATGTTTGGAGGTTTAGAATTAATATAGCCGATACCACTTGTTAATACTTGTGATTGTTGTTGTTGTTATTCTTGTTGTAGAACTGATGGTACTGTTACAAATCCATTTATGGGCTAATAAATCAAGAATAGAAGTCTTAAGGTTAGATGTGCCAAAAAGCGATAGGTCTGTATGATATAGTTACTCAGAAAGTAGGTCTGCTTAAGAATGGATCAAAGGGGAAAGATGAAGAGGACACAAAATAGTCCATACAAACTACCCATCGTGTCTGTGGTTCAACACTCCTGTTTTGGACTAGAAAGAAATAAAAAACTAGTCAAATTATCTGATTGTGATAATACATAGAACATGCAAGGTAAAGAGTAAACATAAAATGAATGAAAGATTCAGAAAATTTTAATGAACAGGGAGAAATAAAAAACAAGTCAAATTATCTGATTGTGATAATACATAGAACATGCAAAGTAAAGAGTAAACATAAAATGAATGCAAGATTCAGAAAACTTTAATGAACAGGGAGAAATGGATGTTAGATGCAGTCTAGATAAAATATGGCTGTGCTCTATCTAGGTTCCATAAAAGGCAGACTGTCTCAGTCTCTGACTTTTTGGTTCTTAAATCAATTGATGTGTACCTACTAGCTGAGTGGCTATCAGAAAGGCTTCAAAATAAGGACTGAGAACGTGCCAGAACATCCACAGCTGGGGGCCAGCCATAAGTAGGAGGGTTTGTGATACCTAAAGATGGACTGTTGAATGAAATTTCAGGAGATCAAGTGTGCTTATTATCAAATTAAACAGTGATACAGAGGAGTTTAAAAACTTTAGTTCTATACTTAAAGAGATAAATCAGGGTTCATGGATAGCATAACATTACTTATCTTGAGATCCAAGACCAAGTGCCTTGCAACATGCAACTTTGCTGGAACTATATTTTTTCCCCTGCTTGTCTTGTTACTTCATCGGATGTTCTTCTAGATGCAAGACTTTTCATTTATTTTGGCACTGGATATGCTAATTACAACCATTTGACACAGGAGGTAGAGAACTCTAGTAATATATCATTGTGTTTCGTTTCCTTCTGTAACTTTAAGGTAACTTCAATCTTTGCTGGAATTGGTAATCTATCATTGTGTTTTGCTTCCAGATGTCTACCTTCTGGGAACTGTGATGTTGGTGTTTGGCATGGGTCTCTATGAGCTCTTCATCAGCACTCTCGACATTGCTAAGTTGCAGTTAGAGGAGAATTTTCCGTACAGATCAAATCTTTTTGGCTTATTCACTTTAAGGGTATGACAGTTTTCAAATTTGCCTATCCTTTTTGACAGCTACTGTCATCAGGCTAACACGGATAACTTTAATTCTCTAGTTCAGTAGTTCTATAGAATCACCAAGTCTCTCATTCTAAAACATTTTAAGCGTTAATTCTTTAGAAAGGCTAATCAGAAACCTTCTGAAACAGAATTTTTTGTTGACTTTATTTTGAAGCTTGTAGGGTTTGAAGGTATCGTTTCTTCTCTTATCTTTCGACATTTGTACCCTTGATGAATCCAGTATTCATCGACTCCTTTTCATTGTTAGTTGAATTTTAATTTCTTAAAAAATCTAAATGAATTAGACTTTAGATATGATATGCATTATAAGGGCCTTATAGAGAATAAGACCATAAATAGAAATAATTGGTAAGTTCAAATTTATGTAACCGATCCCACATAACGGTATTAAGGCTTAATATGTTTGTCATTTTCAGACTGGAAATACCAAAAAAGGCTTCAAGTGCCTTCATTCTAACTCAGTTTTCTGATTTTTTTACTTACTATTTTCGCCTGTCTTGCCAAATTTCCAGGAACGACCAAAATGGTTAGAGATAAAAACTGTTAATGAGCTCAAAACCAAACTTGGCCATGTAATAGTGATGCTGCTGCTTATTGGGTTGTTTGACAAGAGCAAGAAGGCAGCTATAAACACTCCTGTGGATTTGCTTTGCTTCTCAGCTTCAGTTCTTCTTTGCTCTGGTTGCCTTTATCTTCTGTCAAAGCTTAATGGCTCAAACTGATATAAACACATTCCGGGTTATATTTAAAAACTACTGTAGGAACTAATAAAGTAATTATGTCACATATATGAATGTGTAATGCAGTTCTGTACGTGTATAAGCATGTGAGTGTTTTATGCATGAAATGTTATGTACATATTCTCATTTTTGTTTTTTGTTTTTTTTAATTACTGTCCTAGATAGGTGCATTTTGCAGACTTGTTAGGTAGCTCTAATACCAAGAGAACAAATAAATACAAATATTGATTTAATTTAGACACATATATAGATTTAATGGGATTCCACAATGTTGTTTACATCCACGGACGAATGAGGAGTATAGATCTATTATTTGAGTATGGGTTACAAAAGAGATGACTCCAATCTGGCTAATAATGCTGTAATGTTCACAACTCTGTCCTGCGTTGTACTCCGAATAATAAGATGAGCGGTTATTTATACAGAAAGGACGCCTGAAGGGAATTCGAATTCAACTCATTACAAACATTTGAGAATTGAAAATAGAACTTATGGATTTCTTCTTCTTAGGGGTGCCATCTCTAGAAAATAGGCTGGCAATTTGACAAAGAACCTTTAATTGTGTTTGGTGCCATTGAATTCTTCCCTTTGTTAATTATGCTTAACTTCAAATCCCTTGGCCTTCAAGCAATCAAAAGCCTTTTTCCAATTCCAATTTTAAGGTAACCCTCTTATTGGCATAATTAACCATCTAATTGACTATGAAAACATCATCCAAAACAAATCTCTCTCTCTCTCTCTCTGAAAAAAGTAGTTTGACTTTCCCCAATAGTTTCATGCTTTTCTCTTTTGAGCCTTTGAGAAAATAGTTTGAAAATAATTAAGCGCAGAATTACACTAGTTGTAACATTTTGCATCGAGAGATAAGAATGATCGAAATAACTTACCCTAATGGACCTACGCAAACTTTTCAGGGGGTCACCCATTTTTTAGCTTCCCCAGCTCAAGAACGTTTAACCTCGGAGTTTCTTGCTTATATTCAGCCCAAAAGATATCCAGCTGGTGTTGTTTATTTTCTTTATTTATCCTCGATATATACTACTTTTCTTTAAGCTCTCGGGGTATTACATTCCCTCCCCTGAGCACATGACGTTCTCGTCATGCGATCTTACAACTAGTCTCAGATCTCCCCAATTGCATGGCCATTGTGGGATTCGTCTAAGGTGCCTACACGCACCCCTCTTAGGGACTCAACATCCTCACTAAGGTTTGTCCCACCACTGCACTCAGAGGCTCGGGGGTCGGCTCTGATATCACCTGTAACATCCCGCATCGAGCGATTGGAAGGACCAGAACAACTTACCTTGATGGGTCTACACGAACTTCCCAAGGGGGTCACCCATTCTTGGATTACCCCAGGTTAAGCACGCTTAATTTGGGAGTTCTTTGCCAACATTCAGCCCAAAAGGTATCGAGCTGGTGTTGTTTCCTTCCTTACTTATCCTCAATATATACTATTCTCCTCTAGGCTCCCGGGGTATTGCATTCTCCCCCCTTGAACACATGACGTCCTCGTCATGCGACCTTACAACCGGTCCTAGATCTCTCCCCTTGCATGGCCGATGTGGGATTCGCCTAAGGTGCCTACACGCACCCCCCTTAGGGACTCAGTGTCCTCACTGAGGTTTGCCCCACCACCGCGCTCAGAGGCTCGAGGGTCGGCTCTGATATCACCTGTAACATCCCGTATCGAGCGATAGGAAGGACCGGAACAACTTACCCTGATGGGCTTACGCGAACTTTCTAGGGGGGTTACCCATCCTTGGATTTTCTCAGGTTAAGCACGCTTAACCCTAGAGTTCTTTGCCTGCATTCAGCCCAAAAGGTATCAAACTAGTGTTGTTTCCTTCCTTACTTATCCTCGATATATACTATTCTCCTTTGGTCTCCCGGGGTATTACATTCTCCCCCCTTTGAGCACATGACGTTCTCGTTATGCGACCTTACAACTGGTCCCAAACCTTCTCCCTTTTGGAGGCTGCCATCCTAGAAACTTGCCAGGAGCCGCTTCTTGTATAGGCCCTCGAGCCCCGGCGCCACTCCCCGCCCTCATCGGACCGCCTTCTCCAAGGGTCGGCTCTGATACCACCTGTAACATCCCGCATCGAGAGATAAGAAGAACCGGAACAACTTACCCTAATGGGCCTACGCGAACTTCCCAGGGGGTCACCCATCCTTGAGCTTCTCCAGTTCAAGCACGCTTAATCCCGGAGTTTCTTGCCTACATTCAGCCCAAAAGATATCCAGCTGGTGTTGTTTCTTTTCCTTATTTATTCTCGATATATACTACTCTTCTCTGAGCTCTCGGGGTATTACATTAGTTAAGTCCTTCAACTTAGAGAGGCCTTCAACCTCAGGGATTAGGGTCGAGAAGGGCCATTTCATAGCTTATGGTGAACTCTCATTAATGTAGGAGTAATGTTATTCGGCCATCTTCAATGCCACCCTTAAAGTCACCCAAGAGATATTGCGATATATCTAATGAAAGAAGGGTAGCAGAATTTTTGTGAAGTTCAAATCTCTCTTTCTCTCACACCTTTCTCTCTCTTTCTCTCTGGCGCGCGCGTCCGACTGAGGCTTCAGAGTCCCTTTGGCTCGTTTCGACCATCTTTCTCTCTCTAGCCCATGCGATAACGTCTCTGGCGTCCCTTGGGCTTGTTCCAGCCCCAATCTATAAGAAGGTAAGTCTTTAGTTTTATCAGCAATGATTTTCAGCAAAGGTACATATACAAGTGTTGGGTTTGGCCGAAGGTTTAAGCTTAGATCTATGGAGATTCGGCCGTTGGATCTTATTGATTTTTTGGTATGTTGGTCAATAGGAATAAAGGTGTTGGATGCGTTTATATGGGTGTTGGGTTTGATCGAAAGTTTAAGCTAAGATATAGAAAGATTTAGCTGTTGGATCTTGCTAGTTTTTGGGTATGTTGGTCGATGAAGATAAGGGTGTCGAGTAGTTGACTCTAATCGCTGGAAACCATCGATCACGACTGATAGTGCATTTTTAAGTTGTGGTTGAAAATTAAAAATTAGATTTACGAAAATTCAACAATTAAATCTGGTCTACTTTTGTGTATTTTAACCTCATTGACTTGGTGTTTCTAATGGTAGGCTCTAATCGGAGAAATCTCCAACCCGATCATTGGTGGCGGTGGTTTTGGCTAGTTTGGGCTTTTTGCGTGTACACATATATACATATATTTGTATCTTTCTTCAACATTATTTTTTTTTATTTGCTTATGCTATTTTTTTGAGGAGGATGATGATAATTTGGTTGTTAAAATGAAAATTAAAAAACTTAATTTATATTTTTATTATGTTCTGTGTGCATTCAGATGAGAAGGAGTTTGGGTCTCATTCGCAAGGGAGAATTAAGAATTTGGGGCCTCGCAAAGGCGAGGGAGAATTAGGCTTATAAAGGCTTTGGAAATTAGTGTTTAAATATTATTTTATAATTATTTTTGTTCATGTTGTGAATGTCGATATTTAATTATGAGTTTGTATTGCAAATGTTAAAGTTGAATATTGAATTTGTGATTTTTTTGAATATTGTGAAAGTTAAAATGAAATAATTGATTGAAATTTGAGTCTTAATAAATTGAATTAGTTTATATTTGTTTTGTGAATCTTTGAAGTGAAATTATTAAATTTATCTAATAATTGAATGGTAAATAATTACTGTTAATTTTATTTAAATTTAGATATTTATTAATGTGTATATATATTTTACATTTATATTAAATAAAATTAAAAAATATTAACTAAATTTAAACTATGTGAATCTTTTTTGATAATAAATTGAAGACTTTAAAATAAAAAATTTTAATTTTAATTTGTTAACTATATTTAGATACATATACAATACAATACAATAAAAAAATAAACTATGTTTTACATTTAAAATAAATGATATTCTTTAATTTTTATTTCAACTATTTAAATTAAACTTACTTAATATAAGAATTTAAATATAATTATATAATTTTAAGTAAAAATGTTTGTTTTCTCTATTGTTTGTTTCTTTCACATATAAATAAATTTTAAATATAATTTGGCATACGAAACATACAATTTACCTACTTGTATAAAAAAATTATAAAAAATGAGACAATAGAAAAATATACAACAGAGCTATATTTTTTACAAAATAGTAACTAAAAAGATAAATCAACAGGGAAATAAAGATTAGTTTTTGCACGAATTTCCAAATTAATGGGCATATAACGACCAAACAAATTTCTTTGGTGTTCTATACATAATGTTTGGAAGTGTTCCCTCAACGTCAAATCATGATGCACCACTAATGTTGCTTAATAAAATTACGATTCGTGCTATAGTGCTTGAAAAGATGGACGCACGGACTTATCGAAAAAATTAATTAAAGTCCGATAAGACTGTTGAGCAACAGTGTACGTGGGCAGGCTTCATCATAGATGAAATTCGCTTGGTGCCCAAACTGGGCAGACTTCAATTGTCTGCTCAACAATGTGGTGGGCAGTGTAATACCCGGGAATAATTTGAGGATAAAAATGATATTTGATAAAGGGCATAAATGAAATTTTAAAAAAAATAAGACTATAGGGTACACTAACACAGGTTTGGACAATCGAATTAGTCAGAGGGAGTACCCCGGACCCTAGATAGCCAAGAAAAATGGTGTAGTATCGACGAGTGATTTAAATTATGATTTTTAGTGATAAAAGAAATGAGATCGGGAATAGTTTTCGGTACAACAAAAATACAGCTGCCAATTAGGTCGTATTACCGAATTGTTATAGACGATATCCGAAAAATTAATGGAGTGTGTCAAGAACTAATATTTAATGTATAGAACAACCCTTAAGTGGTTTTAGATTGAATCGAGTGAATTTGAGGTCAAAACGATCAATCGGGCCTAAGTGTAATTTTCTGAATTTGCCCGAGGGAGGTCAAAACGGTATTTTTTCGAAAGTTTCAAGGGAGAAATGAGAAGTAATAATCTTGTGGGTCTTAGTGGTATAGTTGGATAATTAAGGGGCTTGAGAATAAGGGCCAAAATGCAAAAGAAAGTTTCTAAGGGGCTAAAGTGCAATTTTCAAAAATATGCTAAAAAATGGCGGATCTGGCTGCGATTTTGGGCTGAAAAATCCGGGGATTTGCAGTGTTCTTCGACAGGGCATGGCCAAGGTCTCGTAAGGGCGAAGCTATGGCCTCTGATTGGTCGGAAAAACGGACAAATTTGGCTATAAATAGCCGAGTTTTGGTGAGGGTTTGTATCACAAATTTTACTTCGAATTTCTCACTTTTGGGAGCGAATTAGAGGTTGGGGATAAGGGGCTTTTGTTCCCCAGGTCGTGAGGAGCAATTCTGGAGATTTTGAGAATTTTTGGAGTAGTGTAGGGAGTGTTTTGGCATATATATACATTCGGTCGTATATATATATTTATATATATACATATTGCGTGAAGTATCAAATCGGATTGTAGAGTGATTGATCGAATGATCTATTAAGGGGATTTTGGTCGCAAGGCTATGGGTAGAAAATATGGAAAGTTTCATGTCAATCGGAGTTCGAATCGAAGGCCAATTTGATTCGCCGGAGTTCGGTGGCGGGATAGCTTCGGCCGACTGTTTTCGGCCAAATCGGAAGGCTTCCGGTGGTTTTTTCTGAGCAAGATGGATACCATTGGAATCGAATAAGGGAGAGGAATAGCCTGGTGTCGTCGCTTCAATTTTCCGGTGTGCCGTCGCCGGAGAAGATGACCAGAGGTATTTTTTATATTTTTTTAAATGCTGAAAATATAGAAAATTCGATAAAAAATAGAATTAAAGGAATTAAAATTCTAGAAAAATATTCAGAAATTGAAGGAAAAGGAATAGTTTATTTTGATGAATTTTTATATTGGAAATTTCTTGAGGACATAATTAATTTGGATTTTTGAAAGGAAAGGTAAATAGAAAATAAATAGGAGTAATTTTTATAAAATTCTGAGAAAATTAAAGAAGGATAAGGAATTTATTTTATTAATTTTGGTGATTTTTCTTGAAGTAGATTCGAAGGAAATCAATGATAAATAAATTTTCTCAAGGAAACGTAATTATGGAAATTTGAGAAAATAGGAGAAAAATCTGAAAAATTTCCATAGAATTCCATAGGCTTATAAATATTGTTTTATGAATTTTTGTAGAGAAAAATTTAGAAAAAATGCTTGAAGTGGTATTTACTTGAAATTATCGAGAGAAAAATAGGAAGAAATTAGAGAAAAATAATGAGAAAATTGAGAAAATAGATATTAATTTCCCTTTGAATGCATATGATGTCTAGGGTATCGTTGAGGCTCGAATTTGAACTATAGAGCGCTTGGCACGAGAATCGAGGTCGATCGGGCACGCATTTCGAGGAATCTTGAATTTAACCCAAGGTGAGTGGTTCTACCCGAAAAGACTTATAGTAGCATGTGAATGGCTTACTGTGAGTTTTCATCCCTATGGCTTGGTTTATTGTGATGGTTTGTCCAAACAGTTACTTACACATGCATTGAATTTCGTACGATTACATACATTGAACTGTTGATTTTAAGTTATGCATGTTATGATTTTTCAGCATTGGCATGTTGCGTTGGCCATGTGGGACGTGGGTTGTTAACCTGTGACGTAGCTCTCGAGTGTCAGCACTCGGAAAGCGTGCCAAGGGTTAATGCTATGTGACCCACTTGGGACGGGGCTGAGATGAACTTCACCATACGGTACTCAAGTGGCGGGGCTGCGAGTGGACACCACCCCGGTTGTTAGCTCAAGTGGCGGGACTGAGAGTGGACACCACCCCAGGTTCCTTTGAGTAATAGCATTAAGACCGAGGTGTCGTTGATTCCGGGGATAGTGCTGATGTGACACTCTTGGGGCTAGGGTTGTGTTGGGTTTTGGAATGCTTTTGAGTAGGAGTGTAAAACCTAACAATGACAGTGGGGTGATTCCTGGGTTCATATGTCGAGGTTGTCTTTCTTAAGCAGGATTGGTTTGCCAATGAGTTGGTGTGGTCGTGTCGCCGTTAGAGAGATTGCATTTTTCCCAGTCAGGGTTAAGTGCTATGTGGGATTCTCTTAGGCTGGGACATGTTAGGATTTATCGGTTTTATATATGATTTTTCATATCTGCATGAAAATGTTTTTGAACTCTCACTTAGATGATTCAGCATCTAATTTGGACTATGTCCCTAGAATATTCAAACATTCCAGGTGAAAGCAGTGGCGCCAAGGGAAAGAATGTCATCGAGATGTAGCTGCTATGTTTAGTTTTCGTAGGTTTTGTCTATGATTACGATGTTCAGAGGTTATGTAATATTTTGATATTTTCATATGAAACATCGATTTGGTTATTGTAAAGGAATTGTCAGTTATATATTATTGAGGTTTTGATCTTACTTTCGCTGATGTGATTGTTAATACCTGTCTTAGTTTATTTATTATTAAATTTTGATATGCTAAGAAGGTACGATCGGGATTGACGGGAAATGATTATGATGAAGGTATATGTATTGAGAGACTTATGTTGTGTGTTTGATGTTGAAAAAAAAAAAAATATATTCTCGAAATCTCGAGGTAATGCGCGTTGTGGGAAAACGGGGCGTTACAGGCGGACTTCATCGTACTGGGCGAACTTCATTTGTAATGTGGTGGACTTCATCCATGATGAAATCTACCCGGACTTTATTTGATGCGTGTTCGGTGAGACTGCAATTTCAAGATAATGATATATTTGTCATTTGATGTTTTTTAGTCATTGCGTGTATTAATTAATTCGGTCATAGTAACATTTTCCTAAAATTACACCAACTGAGGAGGAAGGTGTGGACAAATTCTGAGAGATAGATATCAATAAGGAAAATTTAATGAATATTATTTCTAAACTGTCTACTGATAGTGCAAAGTTACATATTAAGTTATCTTCTAAGTGATAGAAGATTATTTCTAGTGTTTTTAAACAATATCACATTAAATTATACCCAATTATTATTTTTCTTTCGTTGTTTATTTTTCTGTCACTTATTAATGCTACAAAGCTAATTGCTTCAGGAGATGAAACTTGTTTGATTTTTATCATGACAAACTGCTTTTTGTCAGTGGAGCTATAATTAAACCTAATAATTTAACAATAACTATTTATTATTTAATTTTTAATTAAATCTAATAATTTAACTTCAAACGTCCACAAAACAAATATGAATTAATTCAATTTTTTGGCATTCAAATTTTTACAAATCATTTAATTTTAAGCTTCACAATATTCAAATAAAATTATATTTCATTTATTTTTAATGTATCAAAATAAATAAATAAAACTGAACAATCTAAAATTATCAAATGATACATTAAAATTTTATTTTTAAAAAATTAAAACAGAACATAAAAAATCAACACAAAAAAAATATACAACAAATCATTGCAACACCCCACCCTCTTTAGGGTATTGTAGAATATGCTAGAATTTTTTTTTTTTTTTATACATGAATCAAGCTAAAATTCTCAACATATTCATGTAGCAATAACATTCCCAAAATTAGACTAAGGAAATTAAATACATATTTATTAGTGGAAACGAGAATCAGAAACTTAAGAACCATAACATACACAAGTCCATACATATCGTTCGCCCCTCACGTTATTACAATAATCATTAAAATCCACATAATATAGATAAACGAAACGACTGGAACTTAGCCTTACATAGGGCCCACAATAATCTCTATCACGATCATGTTTCAATCACACTTTTGCCTTTCTAGCTGCTTAACTCGCTTGGAATGTGGAATATTCTAAGAACATATGTCCAACATTAAAAGATGAATCTTCTAAGTGAGGGTTAAAATGAAAGTTATATGAATGCATGATGCAATAATGTGAATGAACATATGTCCTAGTATAACTTTCCTGGCTCACCAGCTTGGCACGAAACCCTAGGCAGAATCTCAACCTGTTTTCAGGATAATATTAACGTTATTCCATTACTTACTCTTAAGGAATTTCGACTACACTATCAAGGCGATAACTCAATCCCATGCACGAGTATCAATATGCCAAAATATCATGCCATGCAAATATCATAATCTATCAATGCAACAATACATGTATAAATATGACAGGATGCTCGTATAATATATATAACTTAGCCGCACTATCGTGGCCATCATGCTCAACATAACATGTATAAGCTTTTGGAGTAAAACCATTCACACAACCAGGTTTAGGATAAAACTACTCACCTTTAGACACAAATTCGAATTTTCTCGAAAAGCGTGCACATGCCTCGATTTTTGTGTCAAACTTCGAAATTCACACCAACTATTTCACCTCAAGTCCTAAAGCACCATATTCAAGATATTTATTTAAATAATCATTCAAACCTATTTTTTCATATTTGTCTTGCCTTTTTCTCTATTTTTCTCCAATTATTTTCTCTATCAATCCAAAATAAATACCTACATCAATAATTTTTCAAATATTTTTATACAGAAAATCCTAAAATAATTTTCTAAGAATTTAAAAAAAAAATTCAAAAACTATCAAGGCTCGCATGTGCCTGTGCGTGAACTTCACGTGTCGATCATTTTCTCCAGCGCCAGTACATTGAAAAATCGAGATTTTTACACCTCGATAAACTACAGGCCTAGTCGATCAAGATGGTACCTGGAATGGCTCGAAAGGAGCCCCGGAAGAGGGCCAATGGGTAGCTTGAAGGTTCAGCTATAACGTCTGCCTAAAGCTTCAGCGAAGCTTTGGATCTCCCTTATTTCTACTTTGTTACTCACCAAACTTTCCAGAAATGCTCTACTACTCTCAAGGATCAAAAGCTCCTTAATCTCAACTCTCGATTCACCCTCTAACGCCTCCGATTTTGAGCTTTAATTTCTGAAAATTCTCAACCACTTCAAGCTCCCTTTATACACAAAATCGAACCACAAAACGACTAATCTTGCTTCACCTTGTGACGCCTTGTCCCCACTACTGGGTGTCACCGTAACCTAGGGTTACGTTAGTAGGTCCCACTCTGGAGGCCGACTATGCCCTAACAACAGGGGAAAAAAGATAACGTGGGCGCCTTGGGTGGGGTCCAGGCTTTATCACCTCCGGACATTGAAGACTCGGTGTCTAAGACTCATTTGCAGCAGAAGGACACTCAAGCAGATTAATAACTGCAATTAGGGTATATCACAACTTACTCACACAAAGTACTCATTAAAAGTAACCAGTACAACTGGGAAATACAAACAATGTTCAACACAACCACAAAATAATTACATGACAGACACGAGTTACTAGGTTGCATTCCCATTATGGGTTGTCATTCTTATCATTCAGCTAGTCTTTGGCATACACCGCCTTTCCTTTATCGGACCCCGAACTATCTGTGTGGTTAGTAGGAATGGAAGGGTGAGTCATAGGACTCAGTAAAGGTAATATGCAATGCAGTAAATTGTTAAGCATGACATCATAGATAAATATGAAGTACAACATGCATGCAAACTCGTCCACCACACCTATCTCAGGCTCTAGGTGGCTCTTAATGGTTTCTTCCAAGACCCTATCTCGAGACTCCTACGGTCAGAAATCCACAGTCTCATGCCTAAGCACTCCCTCAACATCTTATGCAAGCCATGATAAAAGTAATTTACACATAGAGCATATTAAACCCTTACCTAGAGATACGTGCCGCCTGATAGTTTGTACCGTTAACGCACTCAAAATCCCTATATGTATAACAAAATTAATTAAATAAATCCATGACAACCATTATACTAAAATCCTCCTATAAATATCATTAAATTATTTTACTAGGTTAATTTATTAACTAACGAGCTTATCAAGTTAACTAGCTTAACTATAAATTAGTTTTGAAATTAATATACCTTATTGCCGAAAATTCCCTTCCAAGCTCTCAGCCATCTCTCCTGCTTCCTTACTTCATGCCTTCCATTTAACTCTCATGCCCACCTATTTATAGCCCCAGCTACCCTTGTTTCCACATCCAAATCCATGGTCTCATCCATTGTTTTACCCTCACAAGACACAAGGCTAATTATGCCTCTGCAAAACATCATCATTTTATTCTTTCAATTTTCTAGGCATCATTTGGTAGTCCATCATTCTTTTTCTCCTCAAGTTCCAAGAGTATTTGCAACTCCACACATATATGAATATTATATTTTAATTATAACAATCACTTGGTGATTAGTGGTTAATTTTATAAAAATTTTGTTATAATTATACCCTTATTTTGATCTTAAAAATAGTTTAAATTAGATATTAATATATATTTTATGGTTATATGCAAGTTTAAATTGAAAAATGAATGAAATGAAATTTTAAAGTAAAATTTAATAATAATAATAATAATATATAAAATTATATATAATACATATACATCATTATATGCATGCATGTAATATATATATATATAATATAATATAATATATATATATATGTGCCATGTGTAATACATATATATAATATATAATTTATTAATAACATTAAATTATTTTTATTTTTTTTAGGCATGAAGACTTAAAGCCCATGAAGACTTAAAGTCCATGAAGAATTCAAGTCCATGAAGAAATCAAACCCATGGAGAAATCAAGCCCATGAAAAATTAAAGTCCATGAAGAATTCAAGCCCACGAAGAATTAAGGCCCAATTTGAGCAACCCATGGAAGATATTATTTGGAGAAGGCCCAAGGATTATTTTTAATCCTAATGAAGATTAAAAACCAATTTATAGAAATCTATTTTTATTTTTTATGTGAGAGCTTTATTAGGTGTGTTTTTTAGCTAAAATCCATTTAACTATTAGGTGGATATTATAGCTAAAATCCATTTAACTTTAAGTGTGTGAGTGCCCATTAGATATAATTATGTCTAGTTGAATAATTGAAATTGTGTGGTTTGTATTGCATCTTGTGGCCTATAAATAGATCACTTGATTGCATTTGTAAGTGTGATTATTATTCTTGAATCAAAGTTTAGTTGTTTCCTTATAATTCTCTCTTTGAGAATTGTTCTTGTTCTTTCCCCTTTTCTTTAGTATTCTCTCTTGTGATCTTACTTCATTCATTTCTTCTTTTAAATTCTTATGTCATTTATTATTACTTTATTATTCACCGCCTAAATGGCCGGTTAATTTGTGCCTTTAAATTTCTGCAATTTTAATTCTTGTTATTTAATTATCCACCGCCTAAATGGCCGGTTAGTTTATGCCTTTAAAATTTCT
The DNA here is from genome assembly GCF_014633365.1 of Diospyros lotus. NCBI lineage: Eukaryota > Viridiplantae > Streptophyta > Magnoliopsida > Ericales > Ebenaceae > Diospyros > Diospyros lotus. The sequence continues at coordinate 27,281,881 of NC_068348.1, read as the reverse complement.
TGTCATTTAAATTCTGTTATTTAAATTACGTCGTTTAAATTCATGTCAATTAACTTTTAAATAGAAATGAGTAACTAAATCTAATCTTGGATTAAGGCAAGGACAGTGTCCAACGCCAATGATTCTCAAAGAAAGCTGCGCTTTAAATAAGTAACATTAATTTAAATTTCAGTATGAGTGTATCTTAATTATTGAGAAATCACTAGGTTTGGATTGGAGCGTAAGCCTAACTTAGAGCTTTCATGCCATGTATGAGAGTTACTAGAACTGGAAACGCTATCATACCCAAACCCGGATGATTAATTTAGTTATTTTGTGTATTAATTGCAATTGAATTTATGGTGGTTGCTTAAATTAGAATCCCGCATATCATGTATGGGGATTACTTAACCTAGAACTATCATCATCTCTAATTGCATTTAATAACAAACTCTCATATCTGAAATTAAACTAATGTTGCTAATCTTTTCTGCTAAAATTTGGGAATCAACGGGTTGGCACTGAAATTGTCTTAACTCAAGTACTATCCAATTTTATATTCTCACTTAAAGTATTTATTTCAATTACTATCTTAATTTATTTCCTAATATCTGTTGTTTAAAAAACCATAAAAAACCTTGTTGCCAATTTATCCAAATGCGTGTGTGCTTGTGTGACATTCTTTTTATTTTGCCATAAATAAATCTCTCAATGGACGACCTGGACTCATTCAAAAAATATAAATTTAAATTTGGACTACAACTGCACTCGTACACTGACGAGTATAAACCTCTCACCTAAACAAAGAAAAAAATATAAAATTTTTATTGTGTTTTGTTTTGTGTTTTAATTGCAGGATGGGAGTGCAGTCACTTGGCTGCCACTCTATATATACATATAATAATTACATTATCTACGTATTATAATTACATCATTCTTGGCCACCACTCCATATGTACATTTATAATTCCATCATCATGGCCAACCTTGGCTTTCACGCCCACCTCACATACACTTTACACACATAAATACATATATTATATGTTGAAACTTGATATTCACTCATTTACTAATATATATATAATTTATTAAAATAATTATAAATTCTTCAATTAAATTATTAATCTCACTTTATGCATTGCATAATTGCAATTATATCCTCAAATTAATAATCATTGAGATACTTAAAACCCAAACTTAATAAGTCCAAATTACTCGACAAGGTCGATTTCACCTGTGCACCTGCATGAGACTTTTATTCCACTCGAAAATACTTCAGGGTTGCCTTACTGGCAAAATCGAACCACCCCTAGGGTCCCCTTAGCTTCCCGGAGGCCCCCCTAAGATCATTCGGTACCAACATTTATTCGGGTTTATATACAAATTATTTATTTTCGGTTTGACTGTTTCCAGCATCATTAGCCTCATCTCGAGATGCTCACCAATCTCATACCATCTTCCCTGGACATCCAAGTGCCAAGGCATTTCCTACCGCCGATTCAACGATTTATTAAATTTCTCAAAATCGCACATAACTCAATAAATCACCTTAAAATCCAAAAACTAATTATTTCCAAAATCAGGGATGTTACACACCCAAAGCCACTAATGTTTTCCCGTGCCCTAGATCTGTCCTAACCCATCGAAAAATGCCCTAAAAATGATTTACAATGACAAAACTTTCGGCTACTTTCAGTCGAATTTTTGTCCATTTTGATCACTTTTGTTGGCCATGGATCATTCTAGGCCAAGCCTAGAGGTCCCTTAGCCCTTTACCTCGAGCTTTTCGTGGCTGAAAGCGGCGATGGAATGGGTGGCCGAAAGCTTGGTAACCATGGCTGCCCAATCTTTTTTTGAAATTGCATTTTTACCCCTCCTTAATTTTTGAAATGCATTTTAGCCCTTTTCATAAGGCCCCTAAGTTTTCCAAAAACTCTCGTTGTGACTCTTACATTCCACACTTCTCATTTGACCCCTTAAGTTTCAGAAACAATGTCGTTTCGACTTCCCTTAAGAATTTTTAAAAATTACACTTTGGCTCGGACCTATGCTTTGCCTGCCAAACCTTCTTGTTTCATCCCGAGGTCACTGAAGGGTTGTTTCTTATATACTATTTGACTTCTTTGAAGATTCCGTTGTCTTTTTGGAAACCCCCTACGCCAATTCGATTTTTCAGCCTAATCCGAAGTTATACTGAAAACCATTTCTAATCCGATTTATTTTAGTGTTATAAATCATATATCGAGATGTTCGTTAGGGATATACCTATTTCCTTAGGTATCTAAGTTCTCGGGTATTCCCTCTAGCTGGTTCGGTCATTTTCTCGGGATATTCTGATACCAATTTCTTTAAAGCTTCGTATTTCCTTCCTTGTTCTTATTTTAAAAATACCCCATAAGTTTTGGGTATTACAATCGCTCTCTTTTAACACTGTCTTATAATCTGTCTCCCTCAACATCGCAAGTGAATGACTTTCGTTTGTCGGTTTTGACACTTAAGCCCGATTCTCTCTCTTATTTGCCATCGAGACCCAAACTCCTTTCTTCATATTTGCATGCATACACAACACAATATAAAAACAAATCATGATTTTTTACAACTCAAAACAAATCACATTATTTAATTTTCATTAATTCAACAACAAAATCATCTTTATCATTATCATAAAAAAAACAATATAAGCAAACAATAAAAACTAAAGTACAAAAAAGGAAAATATACAAATATATATTTACATGTAAAAGCAACCCAAAACAGCTAATCGCCACCAGCGACTGCTGACGACCACTTTTGGCTGGGGATTCCCATGATTAGAGCCTACCATTAGAAACACTAAGTCAAGGGGGTTAACATACACAAAAGTATACCAAATTTAAAGGTTGGATTTTTGTAGATTTAATTTTTAATTTTCAGCCACAAGTAAAAAATGCACCGCCAACTGCCACCCACTATGGTCAGGGGTTTTCGACGATCAGAGGCAACCACCCGACATCCAAAGACCCATCAACTAACATACCTAAAAATCAACAAGATCCAACGGTCGAATTTTCGTTGATCTAAGCTTAAATTTTGGCCAAATTATCCAAATAATGCATATATATGTATATATGATTGATGTGTGTTGAAAATAATTGTGGATAGGTTTAAATTAAAGACTTACCTTTTTGTAGATCAAACCCAATATAGATGTGTGACGAAACGAGAGAGACAAAGACAGAGGGCTAGAGCGAGCCTAAGGGACTTTGAAGATGAAGTCGCACATGTGGGAGATCGAGAGAGAGACAACCAAACTCTCGAGACTCGATCGCATGGGTGGGAGACGACGAGCTTGACGACCGGAACGAGAGCAAAGGTCACACGATTGGAATGAGAGAGAGAGAGAGGGGGGGGGGGGGGTTGATCATGCGGGCCTCTGGTGTGAAAGAGAGAGGAAGTCTAGCTGGGGTCATTTTTGTAATTGCATACTTGGGTAGATTGGTAATTTACTAATGGATGGCTTTGAGGGTGGCATTAATTGAGTATGCCCGAATAACATTACTCTTAATGTAGAAAGCATTAACATTTAACAAATCAGTGGGTAGCTCTTAGAAAGAAATGGCCAACACTTAACTGAAAAAGTTAAAAGTTGTCGGGCCAGGCATTTTTCCACCATCGTAATTGCCATCTTTAATTATTATGTACTTTTGAAACAATCTCTCATTATTGTAAAATCCAAATTATTGTTTTTAACAACTTTAATTTATTCATCTACCATTCATTCATTTTTTGTCAAAATTTACAGTGAAGGACAAGTGTAAACTAATTAAGTAGGTAGCTTGAGATAATTTGAAATATACCATGATAATAACAACAATAACAATTACAAGTTTAATTAGTTATTAAATTCATTAAGTGGAGTTAATTATACACAAATTCTAAATTTTTAGTCGTCTTATCAATGACCATAATATCTTCAGCAAAACAATTATATCCTTTTGTTTTGTTTTTTGTATTTTTTGCTAATCATGGAATTAATAAAGACAAAAAGGTAACAACACAAACAAGGGTTCGGACGGCTAGACCAATATAATAAAAAACTAGCAAAGAAACATAGAGAAACAGTGGGATGGGGCCACAAATAAGACTAAGAGATAGTAGCATTAGAGATGGGCAAACAAATGGGCTTCAGCTAAATATTCAGTAGAGGAAAGCATGTTATGGACAAGGGGGTTATCACAATGTAGCTAATTAATTAAGAATATCCCAACCAAGGGCAAGAAATTGACCCAAGAGGGCGAGTCCGAGCAGCAAAGTAATCCACTTGACATATGATTGCATAACCAACAACCGAAACAAAAATGTCTAAAGCACAAATTAAGAAATATCCTAGGTAACAAAACGACAAAGAAAAAATGAAGAAGTCTTAAAACTAGAAAGTAGAACTCAACCACCTGCCTTTGGGGAGCTTAAGAATTATCATTGTCATCGGCAAAGTGGGGACCATACAGTGGAGAGGGCTTGAAATTGTCCATTGGCTTCTGATGGTGAGAAGAGGGGCTAAGACTTTATTGGTGCTTCCCAGGGTCTCATGGCTAGCTAGAGCAGTAACAACATTTCCATGAGAATGATCAAAATCATACGGCTTCTCTGGCTGGCTTAGGAAAAGGAGACTTCATCAATTGGCCTAAAATAATTAAGAGTGAACCATGAATAGATTATTCGTTGCAAAAAGGAAGAACTAGTGGCGAGTAGGGAGGAGGAGGCAGATAAGATATGGATGGATCCAGGCGAGAAGAAAGAGAGATTTAGTTAGATTTAGACAAATAGAAAGGGCTTTAGTGGCGCGTTCAATCGATTTAGGGAAGGGTAAGATGGGGGAGGAGGGAGGGTTGAGGCAAGGGATGGCAAGACAAGAAGTTGAGCACATATCTGGATTTGACTACTACGTAGTCGACTAAGGTTTAGTTGTTGCTTTGGAAAATGAGAAGTAGGAGACTTTCTTCATTATATCCTTTACATGTTATTTCTAAAGATCAATTTCCTATGGAGTTTTCTTTGATTTTCTCTCATTCTTTTGCTACAAATTTTGTTTTCTAATAAATCTACTCTCCTAATATAGGTCTTCTATTGATTTTTTTTTGTGTTTTTTTAAATCCACATGCTCAAATCATTTTAATTTGATATATATAACATGCATATCTATACATGTATATTATCTATTTGCGTGTGGTTGTGGGCAAAGGTTGGTGAGGCGCCATGAAATCATCCATGTCAGTTGTTAAAATCTCCACTTCAATTAAGATAGTGCTTAATTATATTAAGCTAATTAAGCAAGATATAAATATCATCAAGATCAGATTCTCGACAAACAGAAGCTTATCTGCATATATTTTAAAGCCAGTGTCAACAAAAGAGAAAGTGGTGCACTCATGTCTTGTATAAAGCTACCAAAGTCAATGGCTCAAATGACAGAGGGATTGAGGCTGCAAGTTATTAATTAGAGAGATAATCAAAGAACTTCGACTAATTGCAGAGACGAGTGGTGGTACTACTTGATTAAAATTTTCCACTTGATCTAATTAGTCTTCACGCCATAACCCTAGCTACAGGAAATTAAATCTTCCAGCTGCATCACTAATGAAAATCAAAGAAGTCTTTAAGAAGGGACTAAGGCATTGAACCATGCGCAGTAGCAGACTGATCTTCCCCAGAAGAAAAATTTCCAAAGGAAAGTTAACTAGTTTTTTGAGTTGTCTTTTTGAAAATTTTAATATATTAGCATCAGGAATTGAATTTGAAGTGTATTAAGATCGCCACCCTCTCATATATAATACCAACAAAAGCCATACAGTCGTTGATGTCCCTCTCTCTGGATTTGGTGTCAGTGGGTGGTCCAAATGTTGCAGCTAAGCTGCCAAAGTCAATTCAAAAGTACGTACGAGGAACTGAATCTGAATTATTGGATAGCATCATAGGATCCATTGTGGTCCTGAAGCACGGATAAAAAGTCAATTCAAAGATCTCTCTGTTTGACATGGAATGGAGGCAGTACACACACACACACTCTCAAAGCAGTAAACATAAACAATTCATCACTCTACACCAAACAAACCACTGTCACACCTCGTTAATCAGCATCCTTAATTGACAAAGAAAACAAAAACAAAAACAAAAACCAAAACCAAAACCAAAAACAAAAACAAATAAGGTTTGCTTCAGGAACCCTAGTTATTCTACAAGATATTGTAGAATCCAAACCCAGATATATATCTTATTTTTCGTAAATCTAGCTACCCGGCTCGCAGCTGAGAGCAAATATAACATGCAAATTTAATGTGCAATATATATCTGAATCGGCACCCTCTCCTTGAGCTGATGATGCTATCATGGTCTAGCAGCTGGTGGTTTTTCATGGCCAATACTTGGGCTGTGCCCGGGGCTTGTTGGCCTGTAGGCTTCTTGTTCAACCTTCTTGTATCGATTTATCGTAAACCCACTAATGGTTGGAGGTTTAGGCATCTTCTTGTACCGGTTTGGCGAAAACCCAGTAATGGTTGGCGGTGTAGGGTCAGTCTCTCTCCAGACGCCGCCGTGGATGGCTGGATGAAGCTTTGGCTCCCGGATCGCCATTGTTAGGGCACAGTGAAAGAGAACCATCATGCAGAGAGTAGTTATCGCATGGATTCTTCGGTTCGAGGCCATGGAAAATGAGAATAGAGAGCTGGAAAACATAAAACAGCTGTACGGAAGATGTGAAAATTGATGATGTTTGTGATCACTAGCTAGCTAGGGCTGGCTGGTATTTAAGATGATTGTGAAGGTCCCACGCTTGGCCTTGTTGGGTTATAACCAAGAACATAAAATTAACGAAGAACTGATGCACATGGAATTAGGGCTTTTGCTGCAGATAATTGATGCAATAAAGAATTAATGGAGGGCAGAAGCATGGGAATATTTTCCATATTTGGCAAACATTGTATTCCTTGGCTCATTCCAAAATCGGCTATAACTTCCCCACAGCCACTCATTCAAATTCCGGAACAGTGATCTTAAGGAAAGAACTTAAGGGTTATGATTAGACATCACAAGGAACAATTTTGCTTTCCATTTCTGGTTTGTTTAATTGTTTAATTAGTAATGAACTAAATCAATTTATTATATAAGGAAAATGCTCCATCCACTAAGCTGGAAAACAGTAATTTGTGACCATGGGCTTTTTCTCTCTTTTTGGTCTTCCCCAGCAGTGTTTCAGTAAAAATATATAGAATATATTAAATTCTCGGCTAATTAAGCATCTGTACGTACGATCCATCAAGGGCATTGCCATTCACGCCTTGCATTCAGCACAATAAATTCTAGGAATCAGTTCTTAATTAATTAGAACACAAACTAGCGTTTATGTGACTCTAGTCTTCGAGATTATGTTAATTAATAAGATGACATTTTGTTTTCCATACTGTTATTTAATTAATTATAATCTTGATTCTCGCTTCATTATTTATTTTTGCTTCGTAAGAGCACTAACAGGAAACTAAACACCTTAAAGCAAGAGAGATTAGGATCATATTCCTGCAGGCTAAGACAAAAGAGATTAAAGATATGGCTTTTCAACAATGCTGATTAAGGGAAAAAAAAAGCTCAGGCTTGTCGAAGTGGAAAGAGGGAAAAAAAAAAAGAGCTAAATGAAGAAGCGAAATTATATAACACAATATATATACCATATGATTTTTATAAGAAACACATACTTAATCTCCTTCTATCTTACATATTTTACGAATAAAATTTTAAGAAAGATTCTTTGATAGTTAACTCAAGTTGAAAGTATAAAAGAATTATATACCAACTCTTGAAGCACAAGAGATAATATACTTTTGAATTCAAAATATAGAAAGTGAAAAATAGTTATTTCTTAATATAGGCGAGAGAACCCTAGCTAGAGTGGGTTCTCCCTTCTCGCCACCTCTCCCTTGCTTTAATGCACTTTTGTCTGCTAGGAAACACTTGAAAGAGAGAAAGAAAATAAAAAATAATAATTGGTTCCAAAATGAATAATACAGCTCTTCTTCTTCTGATTCTTCAGTCAACATCACATCAGCAGCCGTTTTTTGTTCTAGGAAACCTTTTTTTATATGTACATGGTTAATATCCATAGGTTGATTCCGAATGTGCCACGACAAAGTTGGAATGTGCTAAAATAATTTTCTTCCCAAAGCTGATGGCCAATCCTAGGCCAGAAACAGTGCATGCTCAGTGCCACGTGACTCAATCGAAAAGATCTTGTAGCATTACATGGCTGATCTAGGGCCATGTATCAAGAACAAATTAATTAAGTCCTAATTTATATTATAATATATTGGTCACAGGGTATCTTTTGTTTTGTTTATTACTCGGCCTAATATTAATGACAGAAACCCCAGTAGGATCTGTAGTATCCCACCGACTATCTAAAACCTTCCTCTTAATTAAATTTCTGAGCTTTACAGCAAAGCATTAGATGCTTTTGGATGAAGGCAGTCCAGCTTGTCTAATCAGTCCGGTCACTTACACTGGCTGATCAAGCAATCTTGATTCTCAAGCTATATATTCTAATTATAAAATATTATCATAATCGTACAATAACAATATATTAAGCTATAACCAGTAGTAGTAGTAGTTTTTTTTTTTTGTAAAAAAAAATAAAAGAAATTTGTGGAAAAGATACTGCTAATATTAACTGGTAGTAACGTTTTTAATACTACGCTTAGCTAGCTGCGTTCCTTTATGGTCATTCTCTTGATTTTTATTAGATTCTAAGTTACATTTTTGATAGCCAATAATTTGTATGAATGTTTGTTTCACTTAGGTTCTTCATTAATTCTCTCGTATTTGATGCTACTTTTGGTCTTCCATGTGTATAGTCCTATTCCTCTCTCTTTTTCAACATTTTATATTGGCTAGTGTGTACTCTCTCTTTCTTTTTCTTTTTTTTAATGGTTTATGTTGGCTATTGGGTACTGTCTCTTTGTTATTTTTGTCGGTTCCTGATCTTATTTTTAATATTAGAAAAAGAACACATTTTTAATAATATTAAGAAAATGTAGTAGATGTCTTTATTTCAATTGAGTGAATATAGAGGAATTAATTAATATTACATCTTTGATCGTGTTTTATTTGAAAGAGGTACCCCTTATTTACTGGTCCATTCAAATGGCAATTCGAGATATTGACCTAAATTACTAAAATTGTGTTCAATATTTTTGATATGCTATAAAAATTGACAAAATATAGATCTTTTTGATTAGTGCATGGATGTGCATTACGCGAGTATATGGGCAGTAGTATTTAGAAAGGGAGCTGGATCGTATTGATTTGCTGGAAACCATATAAAAACTCAAATATTTACTGTCCTGAACTGCAAGTTGGGATTTGGGTTAATCAACAGTCAACTTGAGTTCGAATCGATCAGAAAATTGATGAATGTTATGTAGTGGGGAGGCGGCTAATTCTTCAGTCTTCGTTTTATCCATAATTAATGGAAACCATATAAAAACCCAAAGGATTACTGTACTGAACTACAAGTTGGGATTTTGGTTAATCAACAGTCAACTTGAGTACGAATCGAACAGAAAATTGATGAATGTTATGTAGTGGGGTCTTCGTTTTATCTGTAATTAATTAATCCGCCATGTGCTGAAAGCTGCCTTGGACACGTACAACTCGCACTTCAAGCTATTTAATAATTAACAAGAAAGCAAGAAATAACTCACCAAGTTGGAGGATTGGAGTGGGAGCTTGCTTTGTTTTGTCTCTTACTTTTTTTTTGTAGATTTCTTTTGGCAAACTGCATAATATCTATCTCGAGAAGAGTTATCAAAGGGGTATTTAAGGATAGTTTAAGTAGTGATAATTGCAATCTACATTTAAATTTGATTTGATTGGACTACATTTATAATTGGAGATTAACTTTGTGACTTATCAAGATTTTTTTTTTTTGTGTGACTCATCTTCTGATTAGAATATGAATTTGTTTATTTTTTTATATACATTTATAAATGAGTGATAGATTTATAAATAATTGTCTAATATTCTAAAATTATTAGTAACTATATTACTATTGTAATAGCAATATCATCATAGTAATATTTTGTACTTTTTGCCTGTAATTTTTTCAAAGTTGAGTTTTTCACATTAAACTTGTGTGTTCATTTGTTTGTTTGATAGTTTGATTGTAGTTTGTTTTCGATCTAAATTTCTAACAAATTGGTATCAAAACAGTCGGATATCAAACCATCAATTTTTGGTAGATCTCAACCGTTAGATCTGCAATCTTTCATCATCTTCCATAACTAAGGTTTCTAGCTGCCATAATCGCTGTCGCCGTGGACCACAGTCACCCATTACAAGAAAAGTGATTTTTAGTGGCGACCAAAAGATAATCGTCATTGAATACAACTATTGGTGGCGGTCTTAAACATTTGTCATTGAAAAGACACATTTAATGATGATTGAACAAACTAGCCACTGAAAGCTGATAATTAGTGACGACTAGGACTCGTTGGCCACTGAAACATGATGATTAGTGATGACAAAGAATAGGCAGGCACTAAAAGTTTATCATTTGTGTTAGCCTATAAGGAGTAGCCACTAAAATTGGTCCATTTGTGACGATCTCATTGGAATGGCTACTTAAAGTTCATCGTTTGTGATACTCGATTAGTAGCGGCCACTAAAAGTTTATCATTCGTAAGGAGCGGCCATAAAAATTGAATAATTTGTGATGCCCACCTTGGAGCGGCCACTTAAAGTTCATCATTTGTGATAGCCGATTAGTAATAACGACTAAAAACTAAATATTTATGACAGTCAGACAAGAGTGGCCACTAAAATTAAGTTATTTGTGACTCTCAGTTAGGGCGACCACTTAAAAGTTAATCATTTATCACAGTTAGTTAGTAGCAACCACTAAAAGTAGATCATTTGTGACAAGGAGATTTGGGCAGCCATTAAAAAACATTATTTGTGGCAATCATAACTAGTTGATCACTAATATGAGAAGCATCAGTGGTCGTTTTATTTGGTGGTCGCTAAATGACCTTTCATTTGTGGCCAATACTTTTAGCCGCCACTATTCGTGCAACTATTTGTAACAAATGTTTTTCGTTGCCACTAAAGGTTCACAAATTTTAGTGACAACCGTTTTTATGTTAGTGACCAATCTTTCTGGCTGTCACTAACATTACATGCTTTTAGATTTTCATGATTTTTCGGTAATTAATATCCTAGAAAATATATTATATTTATTTTTGAATATATATATATATATATTGAATTACATGTATTAATTAGGTTATATATTTTATAAAAAATTATTTTAACATTTTGATATATTTTGAGTTTATTATATATAATTTCTTAGATATTTATTCTCAAAGGTTTAATTAATTAAAATTAAAACTTGCTCACATCTAATTTAGGTATATATATATTGTCTTAACAAGTGAAGCACGAAAACGGTTCGGAGACGCTGTTTCGGTATTTTCAAATTGTTTTCGAAACGGAAAACGTTTCCCGTTTCAAAAATTTTTACACCTATTTTTTTAGAAAAAAAAATTCTTTCCCAATTTTTGTTTCGTATCAAAAACGTTTTCGTTTCCGTTATCAATTAATACAACTAATTGCTTACTTCTTATCATTGTTAGTTCTTTAATCTAATTTGGAAACTCCTATGTCATAACATGGTAGTTAAACTTTATTCTCAAACCTTCCAAATCTACACACATCTTTACTATTGTGATTGCAAATGGATTGGATTAATTTGGGTCCAAATTGCTAGCCAACATGAATTAATCCCAATTATATATATATTTTTGATCAAATAATCCCAATTGTATATATGGTTTTTGAAATTTGAATTAAATTCGACATATATATAGTCTGCATGACTCATCTTTAAATGCCCATAACTTCCTAATTTAAGAGGAGTTATGGGCATTGTAAGATATCGTTGGAAAGCTTATCCAAAAACCTAGGACATGACTAAACAACTAGATTGTTTAGGGGTCGTTTGAGGCCTCAAAATCCATCAAATTCATCATTTTTGGGCCCTTTTTTGATTTTTGCATTATATTTTCAGTTTTCGATCGTAGCTATGTCATATAGTATTATAATTAATATATCTAAAATATATCATAATCAATATTATATATGTTTAATTTTAAATGGTTGTGTGTATTAAATTAAATGTACAATTTATTAATTTATTTACAAATATATATGTAAATTAAACGTGCAATTTATTAATATATTATATATATATTTAATAACAAGTAGCAATTATATAGTGAATTACCGAAAAAACAATTATATTACTTGTTTTTATTTAATAACAACTTACAATTAAATTGTTATATATATAACCGTAATTATTATATATATAATTTTACTTTCAGCTGCCACTGAATATGAATTTTTGGGCGGGCAATCAAACTGAGACGACGTCGTTTAGGGAAATTTTCACGCTAAATGATGTCCTTTTGAGGCTGCATGTTACCTGTCTCTACTGCTTTCTCATGTTCGCGCCTCAGCACCCAATTTCCCGAAACCCGGCCATTTTCCTTCTCTCCATTCTACTTCCCAGAAACGTTCTCCATTTTCGTCTCCCTCCCTCTCTCTCCATTTTTGGTCGACGATCGCTGGTCACTGGTCGCCGCTGCTCGCCTGTCGCCGTCAGTGGAAGTCCACTATTCTGTTTAGGTATGTAGTGCTCTCCAATCTATTATTTAGGCCTCAAAATTCTTTTGTTTCTAGTTCTAAATTTTAGAGTTAGAAAGGAAAAAAAAGAGGAACATCAAAAAATTATTTTTAATGAGAAAATAAGTACGTTATTAAAAATTTTGGTAGTGGTGGGGCCTCGGGGTTGTTCTGTGGGCGCTGGGATGTTCCGGAAAGTGGTGTGTGTCGACCTCGTAGTGGTGGGGTCTAGGCATTACTTTGGATGTTGGGGTGCTGCTTTGGGGGTTGGGTGGTGCTGCTGGGTTATAGGGTGGGGGGGTCGGGGGGGGGGGGTGGTTGCGGTATGCTGGTGGGGAAAGGGTGGGGTGTTATTGGGTGATGTTGGTATTTGGTTGCGTACGTTGTAATCGTTTTGGTTCTCTTTAATAAAATCTTGCTTTACATATATATATATATATACGTATATATAGTCTGTTACCCTATTAGAACAATCATTAGTCTCTCCGTATATATATATAAATATTGGTTGCTTTAACTTTCATAATGTTCTTATGGATGTTGTAACAACTGTGCACCTAACACAGAATAGAAAACAGATCGAGAAACTGTGAAGATAATATCAATTTGAGGGCTCAAATGAAGGGATATTTACACCATTTTAAGATATGTTGCAGGCCAAACTAAGGAGATTATATATGAAGTTAACTTTTATAAATTTTGGACATAATTTGGTCAAGGAATTTTTGGCATGATGATTACGTATCGTTGTATGTTGTACTATTTAACGTCAATACTTGCTACTTGGTGCACGCAACTGGATGTTATCTCACTTTCTTGTTTCTAGTTGCTGACCTTTGAAGCAAAAAAAATCAATTTTTTAGCGACGAAATTTTTTATCGCTAAAACATCAAAATCTGTCGTTAAAATATTTAATTACGGGTTTAGTGACGAGAGCCTCCCCGTCGCTAACTATGGCGTCGCTAAATTTTAGCAACTAAAAACAGTGACGGGTTCAATTTTACGACTGGATTAGCGACGGGCGTTTTACTAGTCGTTGATCTTTAAAAATTATTATTTTAAAAAAATGTTATTTAAACGTGAATTAAAAATAAAATTATTAAAAATTTAAATATAACTAAAAAATATATTTTTTAAATATTATGCAGCGACAGGTATTTAACCTGTCGCTGATTTATTAAATAAAAAAATAAAAAATAATTTTTCAAAATTATGTTTTTTAAACGTAAATCAAAAATAAAATTATGAAAAATTTAAATATAAATAAAAATTATATTTTATAAATATTAAAAAATTAACAAAATAAAAAAAATTCTAAATAAATAAATTTAAAAGATAAAATAAAATAAAATTTTTAAACATAAAATAAATTTATATTTTTTCATACAATTATAAAAAATTCATATTTAATTATAATTCAATTTTTTATATTTTATATTTATTTTAAAAAATATTATTTTAAAAATTAAAAAAATATTTATATAATCATTAATGTAAAAAAAAATTATAATTCACATAAATTTATAAAATAACAAAATTGAATTTGTAATTGTAATTCAAACCGATTAATTCATAAATATTAAATTACAATCATCATCATTTTGTTCTTCATTATCATAAAACTGATTACGCATTCCTGCTTGAGTTGACGGTCCAGGTTGTTGATAAGACGGACCAGGTCGTTGTAACGCCAACATTTGTCTATTCATCTGCTCCTGCCATGCCATCATCTGTTGCTGCCACTGACGCAACTGCACATTCTCATTTCTCATTTATGTCACATTGGTCCTAGCGGAAAACAACTCCACGTCCATCATCGTATGAGTGGAATGTAGCTGATTTTGCACCTCGACCACTTGGGTCCGCGCGGATCGAATCCAACTCCTCATTCATCTGGGTGACCGTCAATCTTATTTGTTCTAATTCCGACGACAACCCATATGAACCACTGGAGTTGCTATTGGATCCAATCTGGTAGGACTGCCTACCTTGAGAGCCGAGACCGTAGACACGACTCTTCTTGTTCCTACCAGAGACAGCCTGATAAAAAATCTGACGTTTGTCGACTGTAGGTGGAGATGACGACTCGTTACTGTCGGCTAATGCTGAAGATGTCTCTGCACTTAATCCGTCGAATGTCTCATATATATATATATATAAATTAAAACATTGACGTTGTCAATTAAAAAAAAATCATTAAATTCTAATGTTAATTAAATTGTACAAAATACAATTACTGCGATGGCTTTTGATCTATTATCAACCCAGACTTCTTGTCCTTGATCATTCTTCCGAGTGTGGGTTCTCCTGAAAATCTCAAATTAATTGGGCTCGCGATCTAATTCCCTTACCTGTAGGACAAATATATGAAGTAAATAAAAAATAATATAAACCATTATATAAATTTATAAAATTTACATTTAAGTAGAAAACTAATTATTACTATTCTTCTTCGGCTCTTTGTGAAA
Organism: Diospyros lotus; assembly: GCF_014633365.1. Lineage (NCBI taxonomy): Eukaryota > Viridiplantae > Streptophyta > Magnoliopsida > Ericales > Ebenaceae > Diospyros > Diospyros lotus. Next base: position 27,266,726 of record NC_068348.1, on the reverse strand, counting down.
GGAATGGATCCGCCTGTCTGGACTGACCCACCAGTCTCGGAGGCGCGATTTTTTTTGTTTTGTTCTACTCGTTTCTTGTATTCGTCTTCATCCTACTTAGCCTGCAATGCTCGCCGCACCATCGGATCCATCCACTCTTCCTTATCTGCACCTCCTTTAATTTTGTTCAAATTATTTCTAAAACTTCTTCGATCAGATTTATTCCAAGTGATCCATATACGATCACTCTCATCGGGTTGCCACTTAAACTTCTTCTACAAGAAATTAAAAATGAATAAATATGTATAAAATTTTAAATTGAAACTTTCTATAATTAAAAATTGTAATTAGACTTGCGCTAAATTCATCCAGCCACATCCGTCGTGTTAATTCAGGCACGTCATCTCAATGAAGCCAAACTTTAGTGTACCGTCTCTTCCAAATCTTTGATTGTACACTTGGTGGGCCAATTTTAGGGAAAAACTGTAAAACCAATATTTATGAAATAAGAAATTACATTTGTGTATAACAATCACAAAAAATTATTTAAAATAATATATATAAGATACTCACTGATCTCAGTTCTGATTGCAGGATAACTGTATTCGGTGATAAGCTCGGTTGGTATTAACTAGCTCAGATGGAGTCGGCTCAACATTTTGGGTAGGAATAGATGTCAAAGGATGTGTATGTGGTGTCGGCATAAATGAGTATGGGTATGAATCTCTTAGGGGATGAAAAGTAGACCCAGGATAGGGGACAAAATGTGGTGCAGTCTCAGGTGGGTGGGATGTGGGTGGGACTGTAGTATAACCCATATGATATGGCATAGAGGGAAATGGTTGTTGAAACTGAGGCATGGGAAGGAAAGCATGTGGGTGCGATGACTGAGGATATAAATGAGTCAACGGAATAACATGTGTGGAGACAGAAGGAGAAGACTGTGAACGAGCACTACTAGGATCTGGGGAATGTGTGTCCCTACAAGATCAACATCTTTCTTTGCCCCTACCCCTGTTTGGTTTGAGAGATGAATGTCTTGATATCTGTATTTGAGAATTACACAAAACATAAAAACACGGTAAAATGTACAAGATCATATACATTCAAAAATACAAAATATATTATATCATAACATATATATTTGAATTCACATATATTTATAAATATATCAATCTTTTTCTACAAATTCATCACTGTCTATATGATCAGACAATAACTCTTCTTCGTCGTCTTCTGATATAGATTCTTCCTCTGTATCATCATTATCTTCTTGCTGAACAATATTTGAAACATATTTCCTCGACTATCCCATCTAAATCTTGTAAATTATCTCTAAGGTCATCATTTTGATCAATTTGCGGGAGTTCTAGTATTTTATCCTCTTGGAAAGGTTCTTCCATGTTAGCCTCGCGAGCCGTTATTATAGGTCGTGCCTTTGTTTTAATAACAATCATCCAATCACGTTTATCACAGTAAGTGTCGGGGTACGACGCGTAATACACTTGTTTAGCTTGTTGAGTAAAAATGAAATGATCATATTTCTTATACCTTTTTGATGATCGAACCTCGACAATACCATACTTTTTGTGAATTTTGGTTCCCCGAGGACCTGGATTGCATTATTCACATTTGAACAGAACTACTCTTTTGATTGGTAGGCCTGCATATTTCAATTCAATAATATCCAATTTTTTTCCGTAATAATAGGTTTCTGAGAATCCAACCCCTGTCCCAGGCACGTAAACACCAAAATTTTCAGTAGATCTACTATTACTTCATTCGACGGTATGAAATTTATATTCGTTCACAAAATACATTGGCCAATACCGCACGTTTGGAGTCGATTCCCATCCTATGTTCTGAATTAATAGATTTGTAACAACTTGAGTATTCGAATTAACTTAAGAAAATGTTTGAATCACTTAATGTATTTTTAAAATTCAATTAAAAAATAATCTAGTATGAAGTAACATACTTAATGATGGAACCACTTAGGAAAATGTTCCTCGATTTGTTTGTTTATTTCTGCGTCTGTGATATCTAAAGATAGCTAACGCAATAAATTGGTGTACATGCTCAAAAATTTAAATAATGTATCAATCAAGTAATATGAACCAAGTATGACCTTATAAATATATTTATTTAAATTTTAATTCTTACTCGATATAAGGTTCGACTTCTGAAGTTTTTAATAAGACATATAATTTGGCTGCTTCAAACTCTTTCTCATCCATCCACTTGATTTTCATTGCTCTCATAGCATGGCCTGAATAATTGAACACGAAAAATTGTGGATATGAAGAATCTCCCCCATCGTTATTTCGAGGGACTCTCGTTCTTCTTGATGGAACATTTGGTGCAAAATAATATGAACTAAATGTAGACGTCTTATCAATTAAATATGCCTTGCATATAGATCCTTCTACATGAGCTTTATTATGGATCTTCTTCTTTAAAGTGTTGACAAACCTAAATCATTCGAAGATCCCCTCAATATAGGAAAATATTTTATTTTATTTAAAATTAAACGATTCAAATTATATACAACATACCTTTCAAAGGGATACATCTATCTATATTGTATTTGTCCCCCCACCTTTGCTTCGTAAACTAAGTGCACTGGAGATACTCCATTGGGCTAAACCATCCAAGAGGAAATATATGCATTAATTTATATAAAATTATGGGTATATTTTGTTCCATGACATCTAGGTGTTCAATCCTCAATATTGTTGAGCAAATATCTTTGAAAAACTGACATAACTCAGTGACCGGATTCCAAATTCGATCTAGTAATGTTGCAAATGCCGTTGGAAGTAATCACTCCATGAGAACATGACAATCATGACTTTTTAACCCAAATAATTTTGCGTTTCTCATATCAACGCGCTTACCCAATCTCGAAGCATATCCATCAGGGAGCTTAAGTTCTTTTATCCACGTAAAAACACTTAATTTTTGTTTCCTTGTGAACGTGTATTGGGCCTTAAGTTTTCAATACTTACCCCTGCCACGATCTATTAGTTCAAGTTCTTTTCACCTACAGTATTCTTTAAGGTCTATTCTAACATTAGTATTATCTTTAATTTTACCCTTCACATCCATTATTGTATCGAAAAGATTGTCAAAAATATTTTTCTCAATATACATGACATCTAAGTTGTGTCAGATCATATTTGTAACACCCCACTTCTCTGGAGGGTGTTACGTAATGTAAGATTCTAGAGATATTTTTTTTTTCCAACAAACAAACAACAGAAATCTAACACAGAACCGTTCCCCGAAGATCCCGTTACACCTTCTCAGTATATCAACTATGAACCATTAATAACTAAGACAAGTTCACCAACACAAATGCGGAAGCTAGATCGAAACCTTAACTAGTCATAACCAAAATCACTTTATTTATAATATAAAGCCGAGCCAACGTTTACATGATGTCATCAAAATAAATGACATAACTGAAATGACATAATATAAAACATCTTCTAATCGCCGTCACTCCTCAGCAATTCCTTTTCCTTTCGCACCGCTGCCTTCACCTGTAACATTTGAATATTCTAGGGACATAGTCCAAATTAGATGCTGAATCATCTAAGTGAGAGTTCAAAACACATTTTTCATGAATGAATGCAAGACATGAAATAAACCAATACACCCAGTAAGCCCTATCCCAAGAGAATCCCCAGCGCTTAACCCTACCACGGGAAAAGAGAAATCTCTCTAAAAGCTATGCAACCATACCGACTCAACAACACGACGACATGACGCGATTCTAGCTTAAATGGGGCTGCCAACGCATCTCACTAGAATACGTTCCCACCTTAAGCATCCAGGAACCACCATACAATCCCAACTCCAAAATTTCACATAGACCACCTAGTCATCCTAGTGCAACTTTCCTGGCCAAACGGCCTGGCATGGAAACCAAGGCAGCTATCCTGACATGCATACCAGCATCAGATACCCCTATTATTCCGTCACGCCCTTGGAGAATTACGGCTACACTATCCAAACAACATCCTAGGCTGACATCCCACATGAACAACACTGTATGGACCACCTAGTCGTCCTAGTGCAACTTCCCTGATCAAACGGTCTGGCACAAAAATCAAGGCGGCTATCCTGACATGCACACCAGCATCAGATACCCTTATTATTCTGTCACGCCCTTAGAGAATTATGGCTATACTATCCAGACAACATCTTTTGCTGACATTCTATACGTACACATAAAATGCAATACAATGCCACATTTCACATTTCAATGCATCATATAAATAACATTTATAAAATGCAATGCATAAGTTCAAAACGTTTAGGGACGAACCTCCCTCATAAAAAAACCAACCGTCACCGGTTACCATTTCAATGCACAAAATCGTTTTGCATGAAATCACACACATGTTCAGATAGAACAAGCACAATAAATCAAGTTTTGGGGGCGAATACTCACCTCGAACGAAACTCTGAACACCTTGAATCTTGTGTCTAACCTCGACTTTTGTGCAATTCCTCAACTCTTTTGACCAAACCACCTCCTTACACGCGCTGTCCAAGTGCTCTGCGCGTGTGATGCTTCTCGTATGCTTAAAAAGCCCTCTATCCACTAAACTCGAAACACTCTTGTTTAGCACGAACTTCTCATAATTTCAAATGAGAAACCTTTGATTATGAACCCCTATTTATAGGTTTTGGAAACTTAGCCACTAAGAAATATATATTCTGCAATCATTTCAAATCTTCCAAAATCTTTTACAATCATTCCAAATCTTCTAAAGATCTTCTACAATTATTGTAAATCTTCCAAGATATTATATAATCATTACTAAATCTTCTAAGATATTCTGCAATCATTCCAAATCTTCTAAGATATTATATAATCATTGATATCCGAATCAAATCTTATTCAAATCAAATCTTTATCCAAATCATATCCAACAAAATCTTATCCAATCAAATCTTATCCAAATTTTATCTTATCCAATCAAATCTTATCCTTAAAGTCATCATGAGCTTTCATCTTATCTCTAACGTCATCATGAGCCTTTATCTTATCTCTAATGTCATCATAAGGTTTCATCTTATCTCTAAAGTCATTTATCAGGCGTTTCCTGAATTTTCCAAATGCCCCCAGTAAAAAGGTTTCAATAATTACACTTTGGCCCGAACTTTTGGATAATTGCACTTAGACCCTTTTCAACATGGTCCCTAGACTAATTTTTGATTGTATTTTAGTCCCCAAAGAATGGATTAATTACGCTAATACCCCTAATTTTTAGATAAATTACACTTTTACCCAAATCTTAAAAATTACGATTTTGCCCCTAGCTCAAAAATTGAACTTTTGTCTCCAAACATCCACAATCCCTTAAAATATCATATTTCCTCAAGTATCTGAATCTAAAAATATCGAGTATTATATCCCTTACGATCATTCAGTTTTCTCAACCTGGTAGATAGTTGTACCGGAAACTGTTCCCAGTCCAACTTCTTTTGATGCCTAAAATCATAACTCGTATGACTCGTCATTACCATACTATTTCCCTTAAAAATCTAAGGTTCAGTATACTCCCTCCGGTCGATTCGGCAATTAGTTAACTAAATTCTTAAATTGATTTTCAGTTCCTTGAACTTACTTGACACTTTGCAACATGGGGTATTACAATATTATCTTTCCAGTATGACAATTCTCAGAAAATGCTTTGTTTTATCCAATTGTGCTCCACACCATACCTAGGTATCACATAGTCTTGTAGCTGGATAATAGATGGAAAGTTACAGACTCTATGAAAAACATTATCTCCAGTTAACCGTGGTAGTGGAGAAGAATTATCAACTCTGATTTTTCTAAATGCACTTGTATTTCTTCGAAGGACATGATCCATAAGCAAGAATTGCCTGTGATAATAAAAAAATGGCGTCTTTCTACTATATTTGAGATTGAAAGCTTTAGTTTTCTCCATACAATATGGACATGCTAATCTACCCGATGTTATTCAATCAGATAATATTCCATATGCAGGAAAATCATTAACGGTCCACAATAAAACAGCCTTCATGAAAAAATTATTTTTTGTTGATATATCATAAGTCAAAACACCTTCGTACCACAATAATTTAAGTTCATCAATTAGAGGCTGTAAGAACACAATTATCTTATTTTTCGGGTTTGATGGACCTGGAATAATAGCAGTCAAAACAAGAAACTCTCTTTTCAAACACATTCCAAGAGGCAAATTATATGGCGTCACAATGACCGGCCAACAAGAATATGGGCGACCCGTTTTACCATACGGAGTGAACCCATCTGCACAAAGACCGAGCCTCACATTTCTAGGATTGACAGAGAAGTTAGGATATTTCTGATCAAAATGTTTCCATGCTTTCCCGTCAGACGGGTGAGACAATACACCAGGTTCCCTCCGACTTTCATGATGCCATCTCATGCTCGAAGTTGTAACTGTAGAAGTATATATTCTCTGCAGTCTTAGTATGAGAGGTAAATACCACATTTTTTTTATAAGAAATTTGTTTAAATTTTTCTTTCCCACTTCTTACAAGTTTAAAACGAGGATGACCGTAAAACTTACAACTCATCTCAGATTCATCATCCTTATAATACAACATACACCTATTTGAACAACAATCAATCTTCTGATAACCGAGTTCAAGTTGCGAAACCAACTTCTTGGTATGGTAAAAATCAATTGGCACACGATTACCAGTTGACATTGTTTGATGCATAAACTGCATGATTTTATTATATACACCTTCAGAAATGTTGTAATCAGACTTTATACTCAACATCCTAAGTACAACAGAAAGTTCATTTTCTACTTCGTAGTTTGGATATAATGGAGCTTGTGCAGTAGACAACATGTCATAAAATGCTTGTGCATTTTCAAAAAGTGAAAGGATCATAAATTTTTTAAAATTAATATATATATTTTAAAATTAATATATTTTTTAACTAATAAAATTAATATAATTCTTGTATAGATATTTGATTTTATGACTTCACATTAATTAAAAAAATAAGTATAAGACATAAAGAAATAAGGAAAAAAAAGTAATAGAAATAAAACACTAAAGAGTACTTGAACAACAATGACCGAAGAAGGAAATAAATTATTTTTTAATTAAAATATTTTTCAATAGTATGCAAGTTTATTCTTAATTTTAAATAGGAGGTCAAGATTAATCTTTTATTTCTTAAATGTTCAATAGTTTTATGTTATAAATAATAATAATTATATAAATTATTTAACTAATTAAATTTTAGTTTTAAATTATATATTATTTAAAGTAAAAATTATTTTTAACAAGTGCATTTAATGTAGCTCAACCGTTTTCAACGACTCAACTGTCAACTATAAATACTTGGATGATGCAGTATTAATTATGGGGTTAGAGAACATTTTTCTCATTCTTTAAATTACGAGTTCTTATATTTTATTTCTCATTCTTTAAATTGACACAATTTTTCTCATGCTATTGTTGCATTCATTATTATTATTTATTTTCTAAGTCTTGTATCAATTGAGAAATATTATAACTGAAAAATTTAATTCCCATATTATCTCTTTTGATTGAAGCAATTTTTTATGTGTTATTTAGCAATAACAAGTGTTTTAGGCCTTACAAGTATTGTAAGAGGTTGTATCATCTAGCATTATTGTTACAAAACCTATCTTGTGAATATGATAAGTCTCTTAAGAGGAAAACAAAATGAATAATCATCTATTTAAAAGTGCTATCTTTGAGATAAAGTTAAATATCAATTCATTGATTAAAGAATAAATTTTTATATTATTGTTCAAATGAGTAAAACAATATAGAATATAATATAGTAGTAAAAACAAATTGTAGTCTTGCTTTTATGTTTTTCACTAAAAATACTAAAAATATTATAAAAAATTATTATTCATCTTAATTATACAATTAAATGGAGTGTAGCATAGTCAAAAATATAGTTACCTAATTAAATAAATAATTTTTAGTAATTTTATTTTTGTAAATAATTTGTAATTTCATGTTTTATTAATTTACAACTTAAGAACGGAATATTCTTTCACTAATTTTGAATTTAATTGAAATTTTGATATATTATATATTTAACTATTACAATTTACATTTTCAAATAAAATTTTAAATTTAAATTAAATATTTATTATGTTTTGTTAAAGGTTAATTTCAGCAACATTATTAAGTTTCTGAATTATATAGCGTGACATCATATAGTTAATGATGAAATTTAAAACAAGTGAAACGTATCATCTGAACATCATGGATATTATTTTTATTCTATCTGCATATTATTCATTTAAGAATATGGGTATTCGCAAAAAGATAACATATTACTCAATAATGAAGATCAATATCTTTAAAAAATGTATGAGTATATGGGGTATATCTAAATTTTTATTTATGTACTATTACGTTTTTTTTATATAATCATTTGAATTATTATTTTTTTAATTACACTTATTTATTTATATTTTTAAGTTAAATTTATTTTTATATATGTATTTTTAATTTAATTTAACCACTTTACTTTATTGTGTATAAAAAAAAAGATAAATACAAATACATAGATGTAATCAAAATAACGAAAAGTTTCGGTTATCACAATTAAAAAAAGTATATTTGATAAAATTGAGTAAAAAATATAAATTTAATTACTAAAATGTTTAAATTAAAGTTTGAATTTCACATCTCATAAATTTTTTTCAAATTTTTACACATTTTTTTAAAGTGTAAAAATTAAGGTTTGAAAATACAAAATTTTTTAATTTATTTTTCCTTTTTTGTTGCGAGAGATTTAGTCCATTGCTAAAGTTATTAATTTTTATATTTCTTAGGCGACGAATTTATTCTGTTGCTATAGTTTTTTTTTTCTATTTTTGAGCGACGAATTTCAACACTAAATTCTGTGCATACCCCAAAATTAAACGCGCACCAGCCCCTGCCCTCCCCTCATGCGCACGTCACTGACGGCGCTAGGATATTAATCTCAACAATAACTCCAAGTGCTGCACCTTGGAATTGAACCGCCAACCTCCAAGCACCAAAAACCTTTATACAAGTGCCCAAATCAGCCGATCTAGATACCTCTTTGGTTATTAAAGTACATAAATTATATTTATACCATTTTCTTCCAAACTTTCAGAAATTATATTTACACTTCAAAATTTACAAAACTTATTTAAAGAATATTAATTTTAATATTAATGTTAGTAGCGGGAAATAAATATTATTTTTAATTTTATTTCATTACTAATTTAAATAGAAATTTATAAATTATTATATTAGTAGCGAAAAATTTTGTTCTTATTTTGATTTTAATTTATAATATCATATTTTATTAATTTTTGGGAATGATGAATATTAATTTTAATTATATATTAAATTTTTAATTTAATTTTTTTATAGGGCATATCTCCTCGCTAAATTTTTAATTTTTAATTTTTAATTTAATTTTTTGAATTTTAATAAAAAATATAATTTTCCTTTTTAGCGACGGATATAAACTCGGTGCTAAAATTATCTTTTTAAATTTTTTTTTTTTTTTTGTGTTCTGTGTTTTAGCGACGGGTGAGCCCCCGTCGCTAAAACTTGTTATTTTATATCTGTTTTAGCTACTTTTGTATTTAACATTTATTTTTTTTTCTTTTTTTGTGACGGAGAATCCCGTCGCTAAATTTTTAATTTTAAAATTATTATTTTTCTGTGTTTTAGCGATGGGCGAGCATCCGTCACTAAAACTAGTTATTTTTATTTCTTTTTTTGCGATAGGAATTTTTTTAATTTACTTTTATTTTTCTTTTCTTTTTTTGCTACAAGGGAGGCCTCATCGCTAAATTTTTAATTTTTAAATTATTTTTTTCCTATTTTTTAGCTACAGGTAGTCCCGTCGCTAAATTTTTAATTTCTAAATTATTATTTTTTTATATTTTAGCGATAGGTGAACCCCGTCGATGATTTTTTTTTTTAATTTAATTTTTCTTTTTTTTTTTACGATGGATTCGTTCCCGTCGCTACACTTTTTTATTTTTTATTTTTATTTATTTTTCTTTTTTTTAGCGACAGATTTTCAATCGCAAAATTTTAAATTTATTTTAAAATTAAAAAAAATTAGTGATGAAAATGCATCCGTCGCTAATTCCTTCGCTAAATAAAAAAAATATTTAAAAAAATTAGCGATGGAATTCTGTCGCTAGTGTGCCGCTAATTAGTGAGGGATTTACTCCCAGAACTAATTTCGTCACTAAATAACATATCTCTTGTAGTGCTATATATTTAATCTCAAAATTTGGCAAAAATAAACTTTCTTTCTTTTATGGTGTTAAAGGAAGCTATTGCCTATTTTTGTTTCTCCATAATCGTAGCATCCATAGAGTAGTTTGGAAAAATTGTATCAACTACTTGACCTAGCAAGGCAAAGGTTATTGTGGTTGAATCGCTTAAGTATTTTTTGTATTCTATGCTTCTACGGCTCTTTTGGCACTTGAATTTGTTCTTATATCAATTGTTGTTCCCTTTTTTGTCATTGCATATAGCTCTATTTTTAAAACCTTTTTCTTTTCCTCTATTTTCCTATCTCGTAGTGTATTTATGCATGTCTTTTTTCTTTAGTCGCTTTCTATATATATAAGTCTATGTTGTACCAAATGTAAAGTATGGCTGAAACCAATGTACAAAATCTCGTCACAGCACCTAGTTTTGATCCATCTACAAGACAAAGTTGCACTGGTAAGAAATAATTACTCTTTGTTTTAATAATTTAATTTTTTTCATATGTAATCTCTTACGTTTAAATAAAATAATTATTAAGTTTTATTTATCATCTATTTTTTATCATCATCAAATGCATGAAAAAGAGGTAGAGGAAAAACAAAGTATAAGAAATTGATATCCTTGGCTCTTGGTAAAAAATTACAGTTGGAATTCAATAATTATAGTCAAGCCATTGGAAAAAATGCGAATGTATTTGCAAGCCATTTTGGCAAGATTATTCAAGTATATGAAGATGTACCAATTTCTTCCAAATGTTCAGAAGATGTTCCACAAGACAATAAGAATACAATGTATTCTTATGTACCAGTAAGATTAGTAATTTTTTTATATCATACTTATATGAAATTGTATTAAATCGTTCTTGATGACTTATAACGTTTTAAACAACTTTTTCCTTCAACTTTTGTGGGAGAAATTTCAATTCGAACAAAATGATAGAAGTAATAAAAAATTGGATCTTTAGAAAGATGAGAATGGTTTTGCAAACGACAAATATAGGTTAAAGACTGATTACTATGACGCACATGACAATGATGTTGATAAAATTAAGTTTGCTCTAACAACAGTCGACTAAGAACAATGGAGACAATTTGTCACTTGGTTGAGATCACCTGATTTTTAAGTATACTATATTCTTTACTTTTTTTGTGCACAAGACATTTCAATTATTTAAGTTTTGAGTAATGCATTTGGTCTTACATATCTAGGCTGTTTGTGCTTGTAATAAGTCTAATCAGTCAAAGCAAATAATGACTAAAACCATAGGCACAAGAAGTTTTACTTAGGTTAGAGCTAGACATGTATAATTTAAGTCATTTATATGTCCTTCTCTTTAACAATTTTTTTGTTGATTAACTTTGTCTATTTGATACAGATTGAAATATTAGAACATGAACCATCTGGATGAAAAATGTTCAAGGTGACACATAAGAAGAAAAACGGGTCAATGGTTAATTCCACATCACAAGGAATAGTGGTAAATTTTATTTTAAGTAGTTTATGTTATTATTGTAATATATATTTTAGTATTATGTTGGGAGCATATCTACTTTATTTATTATTAAATTTCAAGACAAAATTCAATCTCTAGTGACCCAAATAGCTGAGGAATAACCTTCTTGAGAGATTAATGAAAATAAAATTTTCTTTCAGGTAATGGAGAAAGAAAGATATGAGCGTGTTCATGGGTATGAATTGGGACTAAGTCCTTTCTTTGGGAAAGGTCCATCTTGTTATAAGCTCATTATAGAATTAGAACAATTATGACAGAGAGAAAAACGAAGGGTTGTTGACAATTAGTTAGCATGATGACGGAATTATATATAACAAGTTAAACAAAGACAATCAACTTTTGAAGCTTTATGGAAGATGTTAGGATAGAAAGAATTGGAACAACAATTAACTAGACTTATTTGCTTGAGTTTGTCTATCTATTGACTATATACTTTCTTGGATGTAAATTGTTGGTGGTCTTTATGGATATCACTTTTGACTAGATGTTTGATGTAAAGTGTTAATTATTTTTTATTTTTACTATAATCATTTGTATATGTATTATGGCCATATATGATTGTTAGTACGCTTTGTTTAACTGCCATTAAGTTTCAAATGAAGGTGTTTTGAATTTTCTTGATGATTATAGGATGTTTTATTGAGTTAGAATGTATTTTTTTTATGAAATAAAAGTGTTTTGATTGTCATGATGATTAGTTATAGGATGTTTTATTAAGTTAGAATGTAAGTTTTTTTTAGTGTAGATTGTTATTTATTTTAGAAGCAATGTATTAATTAAGCAACAGGGTTTAGAATGTAGAAAACAAATTAATAGGCTGGAAATTTTTTTTTATTAAAAATTACCTCTACTGGCAGTCAATATAAAGCTATCGCTAAAATAGGTTTTTCATGACAAACATGTGCAACCATCACTAAAAAGTGTCCTTTTATGACAATCACTAACTCACTAAATATATTATTTGTGGCCACTAGATAAGTTGTCACAAAAAAAAAACATTATTTGTGGCGAGTTGTGGCCCTAAACTGAAGAGAATTAACAATGATAATTGGTAATGGTGGTCACTAAATGAAATTTATTTGTGACGGCTGATGTTGTCACACAAAAAAAAAAACTATATGTGGGAAGAGACCATAGTCGTCATTAATTTTTTATTTTATTTTTAGTGACAGTCGTATTGGGTCACCATTGAATGTGTTCTTTTAGTGACGAGCAGATAATAATTGCCACTAATATCATTAGAAAAAGCTTTTAGTGGCTGCTTGTGGCATCCCTTTTGACTACTAAAAATTTTTGTGACAACTTTTTATGCTTTTAGTGACGACCATGGCTGCCACTAAAAGTAAAGCTTCTTGTAGTGGCCCTTGCTCTGTTGTTGACGACCGCCATTGCGCTTCTTGCCTCCATCGTTGATGACGATATCCATCATTGACCACTGCCTCATTTATCTCCTCCTTTCACCTTCGACCAACACGGACCAATGTCCTTCTGCCTAATCAATGGTCGCCATTGTTGACCAATGACACTTTTGCCCTTCGCCTTTGCCAACGACAACTAATGACTGTTTGGTTTTCTCTTCCCAACCTATTATTTGGCCATCACAGTTATATTGCGACCATTAATCACCTGCATTGCAACTGTCGGCCATCTACTTCATCATTGCCACTGACCGATCGACGTTTAGCTTTCGTTATCGTTCGCCTCCACCTTTCCTGGTAGCTTTTATTTTTGCTTCGTGTGATGTCACGCCATAGCCTATGGCCCTCCATCTTCTGCCATTAATGAAGCTTTCCAAGCTAGCCTAGGTCTACCCAGATCTAGATCAGATTTTCCCATATATGACCTATTCAAGTCCAAATCCAACTCCCCAGATTTGTCTTGTCTAGATCTACTATCCTGATTTGTTTTCTATTAGGATTTTATTTATCGATCATTTGACATTATTTGGGGTTATTTGATCTTTGTATTGGTTACCTTGATGTATGATATTCCATTGTTAGATCAGAATATTAGATTCTCACTATAGTAGATTAAGATGCATGCAATTTTGGCACAGATGAATTTAGATGATGCATTTTTTGTTTTGATAAAATGTCACAATTATGGAGTACTGAAGAAAAAAAACATAAGGATTGTAATGCTTTATCATAGATACATATCCATTTATTGAATCAAATTTTGCAGGATGTTTTGAAAGAAAAAATTGTTCATGCTTTATGGTTGAAACTAGAACAACGGTGTATGAGTAAAAACTTGACTAGTAAGTTGCATTTAAAGTAGAGATACATTCTCATTGAATGGTAGAAGATTCGTCTATTGAAAACCATTTAATTAACAATTTTTAAGGAAATTATTTTTGATTTGAAAAGTGTGGAGGTTTAATATGATGATGAGGATTTAGTCTTAATTTTGTTATGTTTTCTACTGATCTCATATTCAACTTTTAAAGACATCATATTCTATAGTCGTGACACTTTCACCTTTGATGAATTTTATGATGCTTTGCACTTGAAAGAGAAAATTGATAAATAGTTATTAGGGAATTTAGAAAATCAGGGAAGGTGTCTTTTGATTAGAGGAAGAACACATGATAGAAATTTTAGTAACAAAGGAAAATGAAGATCCAAATCCAGAAAGAACGACAAAACCTATAACTATTGTAAGAATAAAGGACACACAAAAAAAGAGTTTTTTAAGCTGCATAACAAACTTAAGAGACAAGAATCTAAACAGAAAGGAAAATAACTAGAGATTTCAGGTGAAATCAATGTTATTGAAGATAACAATAGTGATGGAGAACTTATGGTGGTAACCAATGAAATTACCAAACCTTGTGAGAATTGGATCCTTGACATTGCATGCATATTTCATATGACTCCTAATAGGGATTGAATTTCGACATATAAAACCTTGATTATTGGGTGATGTGTTGATAGAAGATAATTCTTGTAAAATTGTTGGCATTGGACAATTAAAATTAAGTTGTTTGATGGCATTATTAGAACTTTAATTGATGTTAAACATGATACTAACCTTAAGAAAATTTTTATCTCATTGAGTATTTTTTATTTAATGAGTACAAGTTCATTGGTAAAGGTAGAGTTATTAAGGTTAATAAATGTGCTCTTATTATAATAAAAAGTAAAAAATAGTATGATAAATTATATGTTCTGCAGAGTTCTACTGTTACAAATGATGTTATTGTTACTACTTCTTTGTCAGATACTGATGTTACTCAATTGTGGCATATGCATCTTAGACATATGAGTTAAATATGTATAGTTGAATTAAGTAAAAAAAGACTTCTAGAGGGCAGAGTACTGGAAAACTCGAGTTCTTTGAACATTGAGTCTTTAATAAGTAAAAACGAGCTATATTTAATAAAATAATCCACAATATGGAAGGGATATTGGATTATATCCATTTTGATCTCTAGGGTCCTACCAGAATATGTTCTAAAGGTAGTGTAAGATATATGTTAACTTTCATCGATGACTTTTCTTTAAAAGTTTGGGTATTCTTTTTGAAACATAAAATTGATGTTTTTGCTACCTTCAAATAGTGGAAGACTATGATTGAAAAACAAATTGAAAGACAGATTAAGCATTTTCGCACTGATAATGGTTTATAATTTTGTTCAAATGAATTTAATAATTTTTGTAAGAAAAAAGAAATTCTAAAACATTTAACAATTTCAGGTATGCCACAGTCAAATGGTGTAGTCAAGCGGATAAATAGACCATTGATGGAAAATGTACGATATATGATGTCTAATTATGGTTTACCTAAATCATTTTGTTTTAAGGTTGTAAACATGACGTTTTTTTGGCTAATTGGTCTCATTCCTTTGCCATGGATAAGAAAACTCTAGAAGATGTATGCTCTAATACTCCTGAGAATTATTCTTATTTAAAAAATTTTAAATGCATTTGCACACATTGATGATAAAAAATTAGAACCAAGATATAAACGATGCGTCTTCCTTGGTTATAAATTTGGTGTTAAGGGTTATAAATAATGGGATTTAAAAGCATCTAAAGTTGTAATTAGTATAAACATTATATTTGATGAAATTGACATACTTTGTGGTTCGTTTCCAAGAGAATTTAACCCTACAAGTCATTCAGATAAAGCTTATAGTCTTTGGCTTAGATTAAGTCAAGCCCTAAGACCCAAAAGAAAGTGTCAATCCATTAAAATATTGTATTACAAAAGATAGACCTAGAAAAAATATCAAACTCCTTCAAAGGTATACTGAGACAGATCTTGTTGTTTATACTTTGAGTGTGGCTGAAGATATTCTCTATAGTGAGCATTGTGTGAATTTGGTTGGTATTTATCAGGGAGATTAGTTTTTCGTGATGTGATTTTGCTGGAAAAAAGAATTATGAATAATTCTATATTTGAATTCTGTGTAAAGGTGGAGATTGTGATAACTGTGATCCAAAATTTTAATTCGTCTGTGATTGAGATTTCAAATTTGATCGTAATTAAGACTTCAAATTTAATTGTAATTGAGATATTAAATTTGACTATGATTGCGATACATTTGCAATTGAAGATTTATCTTTTTTGTGATAATTGATCACAAAGAAGATAATTGTGATTGGGATACATTTGCAATTGATCACCTATTCAGGTGGAGATTGTGATAATTGTGACCCAAGATTTACCTTTTTTGTGGGTCATATTCTAATTAGAATATGGATTCGTGTAAATTATTTTTTAAATACATCTATAGATGAGTGATAAATTTATAAATAGGTGATTAATATTCTAGAATTATTAGTAGTTATATCACTATTGTAGTAGTAATATCATCACAGTGATATTTTGTTCTTTCTACTTGTGGTTTTTCTCAAGTTGGGTTTTTTACATTAAACTTTAGTATTCGTTTGTGTAACACCTCAATTCTCGGGAGCGTTAACGTAACGTAAGATTCCGGGGATAGATTTTTTTCAAACAAAAATCCAACACAAAAACCATTCCCCGAAGATCCCGTTACACCTTCTCAGTATATCAACTATGAACCATTAATAAACCAAGACAGGTTCACCAACACAAATGCGGAAGCTAGATCGAAACCTCAACAGGTCATAACCAAAACCACTTTATTTATATATAAAGTTGCACTAACGTTTACATGACGTTTTCAAAAGTAAATAACATAACTGAAAAGACATAATGTAAACTATCCGCTAATCGCCGTCACTCCTCGACGATTCCTTTCCCTTTTGCACCGCTGCCTTCACCTGGAACGTTTGAATATTCCAGGGACAAAGTCCAAATTAGATGATGAATCATCTAAGTGAGAGTTCAAAACACATTTTTCATGAATAATGCAAGACATGAAATAAACCAATATACCCGGTAAGCCCTAGCTCAAGAGAATTCCCACGCGCTTAACCCTACCATGGGGAAAGAGCAATCTCTCTAAAAGCTATGCCACCACACCGACTCGACGACACGACGACGCGACGCGATTCTAGCTTAAATGGGGCTGCCAACGCATCTCACCAGAATACGTTCCCACCTTAAGCATCCAGGAACCACCATACAATCCCAACTCCAAAATTTCACATGGACCACCTAGTCGTCCTAGTGCAACTTCCCTGGCCAAACGGCCTGGCACGGAAATCAAGGCGGCTATCCTGACATGCACACCCAGCATCAGATACCCCTATTATTCCGTCACGCCCTTGGAGAATTACGGCTACACTATCCAGACAACATCCTAGGCTGACATCCCACATGAACAACACAGTATGGATCACCTAGTCGTCCTAGTGCAACTTCCTTGACCAAACGGTCTGGCACGGAAACCAAGGCGGCTATCCTGACATGCACACTAGCATCAGATACCCCTATTATTCCGTCACGCCCTTGGAGAATTATGGCTACACTATCCAGACAACATCCGAGGCTGACATTCCATACGTACACATAAAACTCAAGACAATGCCACAATTCACAATTCAATGCATCGTATAAACAACATTTATAAAATGCAATGCACAATTCAAAACGTTTAGGGACAAACCTCCCTCATAAATCCAACCGTCACCGGTTACCATTTTAATGCACAAAACCATTTTGCATGAAATTACCATATGTTCAGATAGAACAAGCACAATAAATCAAGTTTTGGAGGAGAACCACTCATAAGAAAGCCAAATTTTGGTAGCGAACAACTCACCTTGAACGAAACTCAGAACACCTCGAATCTTGTGCCCAACCTCAATTTTCGTGCAACTTCTCAAGTCTTTTAACCAAACCACCTCCTTACAGGTCCTCACGCGCTGCCTAAGTGCTCTACGCGTGTGATGCCTCGCGTATGCTTTAAAAACCCTCTATCCACTAAACCCGAAGCACTCTCGTCTAGCACAAATGTATCACAACTTCGAATGAGAGAATCCTTAGCCTTGAGCCCCTATTTATATGTTTAGGAAACTTAGCCACCAAGAAATATATATTCTGCAATCATTTCAAATCTTTCAAAATCTTTTCCAATCATTCCAAATCTTCTAATATTTTCTATAATCATTCCAAATCTTTTGATATCTTTTGCAAATCATTCCAAAATCTTCTAAGATTCTCTACAATCATTGTAAATCTTCTATAATCATTCCAAATCTTCTAATATCTTTTGTAATCATTCCAAAATCTTCTAAGATTCTCTGCAATCATTGTAAATCTTCTATAATCATTCCAAATCTTCTAATATCTTTTGTAATCATTGTTATCTAAATCAAATCTTTTCTTATCCAATCAAATCTTATACAAATCTTATCCTTAAAGTCATCATGAGCCTTCATCTTATCTCTAACGTCATCATGAGACTTCATCCTTATCTCTAAAGTCATTTATGAAGCTTTTTCCTGAATCTCCCAAATGCCCCTAGTAAAAAGATTTCAAGAATTACACTTTGGCCCGAACTTTTGGATAATTGCACTTAGACCCTTTTCAACATGGTCCCCGGGCTAATTCTTAATTGCATTTTAGTCCCTGAAAAATGGACTAATTGCGCTAATGCCCCTAATTTTTTGGTAAATTACACTTTTACCCCCAACCTCAAAAATTACGATTTTGCCCCAGGCTCAAAAACTGAACTTCTCTTTAAAGACCTTTATAACCCTTTGAAATATCCCAAAACACTCTCTTTAAAATTCCGAAAAAATATCGTTTCGATCTCTCTCCGTCAATTTCGAAAAAAACTGCACTTAGGCCCGAATCTTCGTTTTAGCTACAAACCCTTTTGTTTCTTCCAAAAACTACTAAAGGGTTACTCTATATGCCAAATATGAACTTCCTTGGGGTTCCATTGACGTCCCGGATGCCCCGTACGATAATTCGGTATTTCAGCCTAAATCACAATTGCCTTTTTTTAGCTGTACCGGGAACCGTTCCCGATCCAACTTCTTTTGATGCCTAAAATCATAACTCGTATTACTTGTCGATACTATACCATTTTCCTTGGCTATCTAGGGTCCAGCGTATTCCCTCTGACTAATTCGATCGTCCAAAGTTGCGTTAGTGTACCCTATAGTCTTATTTTCCACAAAGTCCATTTATGCCCTTCATCAAATATTATTTATGACCTCAAATCATTCTCGGGTATTACATTCTCCCCCTCTAAATAAATTTCGTCCTCGAAATTTGGTCCGTGATAATTGAATCACTGCTATTGTTAATGTCTCCCAATTGAAATGTCCTAATTACCATTCCTAATCCTTAGAATTTACTCATAACCTACATCTCTATATGATTCGAGCTTACCAAACATGTCTCTTATCTTCCAGAATATCTTGTTGTAGCTCAAAACAGGCGGTTACACATATCCAAAATAATTCATAATACTTAATATTATTTCTAATCGTGTCCTCAAAATACATTTCATTGACTCCCAGCCGACTTTATTGCTAATGCATATGACAAAATCACACAGAAATTGACAACATTGAACTTAACTCGACGTACCTTTCTCTTTTGTCCAGTAGATATCGTCGTCATCCTTTGACAGGTAGAAAACTCGTCCAGGGCGAGGTTTTTGAGCCTCGTTTGCTTTTCCCATTTGTTCCACCTTCTGCCTCTTTGGACATTCGCTCGAGTAGTGACCAGGTTGTTGACACGAAAAACATGTAATCCTCATTCGATTCCCGGTCGGTGGTGCCTCTTTATTCTTAGGACAATCATTTTGCTTGTGTCCCTCTTCACCACACGAAAAACATTGAATATGTCCTTGGAAACATTGTTTCCCGGAGTGTACCTTGCCGCATCGGGAACATGGCTCATTGCTTTTGGAGTTCCTTCCATCTGATTTATGCTCCCCACCTTTCGGATCTTTCTTCTTCTCGTCCGATCGAATCAAACTAACTCGCAGTAAATTAGTCTCAGTGGATAAGGCTCTATGCAATGCCTCATTGTAGGTGTCCAAAGTCCACGAGCTAAGAGCTTGCTGCAGTCCTACTTTCAATCCACCCACAAATTTCTGGGCTTTCTGCCACTCATCGGCTTCGTACATAGGTACATACCGGATCAGTTGAGTAAACTTTACGTCATATTGGGTCACCGACATCTCGTCAGTCTGCTTTAATTTCATGAACTCCCAAGTCTTTTCTTCTCTCCAGTTTCGAGGAAAATATTTTGTGTCAAACGCTTCCTTGAATCTAGCCCAAGTCACAGGTTGAGCTTGCCTTGGCCTTGGATCTTGTTCCACTTGCCTAGGTGTCCTTTGCAAAGCTCGCTGGGCTGATTGCCACCATCGTGCAGCGTCTTCCTCAAGCATGAATGTAGCACAGTTGACCTTATCTTCGTCACTGCACTGCAAATGTTGGAGCAGCTTCTCGGTTTGCTCCATCCAGTATTCCGCCATGCAGGGGTCGTCTTCTGCTTTTCCCCTGAACACCGGGGGTCTCTGTCGGCGATACTGATCCAACACATGAGTTGTATGCCTCGATGGCTCATTCCTTGTTACATGTGTCAGCATGCCTTCTAAGATTCTTTCCATTCGATCAAATCTATTCTCACTAGGACCTGATCGCTCCTCTTGTCGTCCATCGTTTGTGACACGATTCGCAGAACGGCTATGATGACTGCTACTACTGTCACTTTCATCTCGCTCGCTAAGATCCATGACTCTTCGAGTTTTCACCATCTGAAAAAGAAAAACACTTCCTTAATCAGTGCAAATCTCACGTAAAGATAATCTCTATCTTGCTAAAAGATCTTTCAGGTCCCACAACCATTAAGGATACCCTGTCCAAATCTCAAATCATGAATAGTGACAATTTCTAATCTCCAATCATCTTTACGGGACTCAATCCTACAACCCGACCACTTCATTTTCTAGATCAACATTTGAACTAAACACTCTTGACTCGTTCCTATGAGTTGTTTCCTTGAGGTACCTTACCTCGATCCTCACAACATTTATTTTTAGATCCCTATCATCAAAATCAATCCTCAAAATCCTTAAACTCGATTCTCCAAAACACTTATCAAATCATCCTGAGTTTAATATCCCTAGGATCCTTGATCCGAATCGAATTATTTCTAACTCGATCATTCCCGATAACTACCAGTTATCTCATTACTCCACATGAAATTTCAACTATTGCCCTCGAATCGATAGTTTCTAAATTTCCAACGAAATCTATAATCTTTAAATAACCATCGCTCTAATCAGAATCCCTTACATTTCAAACCCTAATCAGAGTCTCTTAAATTCCAAACCTTCGCTCTGATACCAATTGTAACACCCCAATTCTCGGGAGCGTTAACGTAACGTAAGATTCCGGGGATAGATTTTTTTCAAACAAAAATCCAACACAAAAACCATTCCCCGAAGATCCCGTTACACCTTCTCAGTATATCAACTATGAACCATTAATAAACCAAGACAGGTTCACCAACACAAATGCGGAAGCTAGATCGAAACCTCAACAGGTCATAACCAAAACCACTTTATTTATATATAAAGTTGCACTAACGTTTACATGACGTTTTCAAAAGTAAATAACATAACTGAAAAGACATAATGTAAACTATCCGCTAATCGCCGTCACTCCTCGACGATTCCTTTCCCTTTTGCACCGCTGCCTTCACCTGGAACGTTTGAATATTCCAGGGACAAAGTCCAAATTAGATGATGAATCATCTAAGTGAGAGTTCAAAACACATTTTTCATGAATAATGCAAGACATGAAATAAACCAATATACCCGGTAAGCCCTAGCTCAAGAGAATTCCCACGCGCTTAACCCTACCATGGGGAAAGAGCAATCTCTCTAAAAGCTATGCCACCACACCGACTCGACGACACGACGACGCGACGCGATTCTAGCTTAAATGGGGCTGCCAACGCATCTCACCAGAATACGTTCCCACCTTAAGCATCCAGGAACCACCATACAATCCCAACTCCAAAATTTCACATGGACCACCTAGTCGTCCTAGTGCAACTTCCCTGGCCAAACGGCCTGGCACGGAAATCAAGGCGGCTATCCTGACATGCACACCCAGCATCAGATACCCCTATTATTCCGTCACGCCCTTGGAGAATTACGGCTACACTATCCAGACAACATCCTAGGCTGACATCCCACATGAACAACACAGTATGGATCACCTAGTCGTCCTAGTGCAACTTCCCTGACCAAACGGTCTGGCACGGAAACCAAGGCGGCTATCCTGACATGCACACTAGCATCAGATACCCCTATTATTCCGTCACGCCCTTGGAGAATTATGGCTACACTATCCAGACAACATCCGAGGCTGACATTCCATACGTACACATAAAACTCAAGACAATGCCACAATTCACAATTCAATGCATCGTATAAACAACATTTATAAAATGCAATGCACAATTCAAAATGTTTAGGGACAAACCTCCCTCATAAATCCAACCGTCACCGGTTACCATTTTAATGCACAAAACCATTTTGCATGAAATTACCATATGTTCAGATAGAACAAGCACAATAAATCAAGTTTTGGAGGAGAACCACTCATAAGAAAGCCAAATTTTGGTAGCGAACAACTCACCTTGAACGAAACTCAGAACACCTCGAATCTTGTGCCCAACCTCAATTTTCGTGCAACTCCTCAAGTCTTTTAACCAAACCACCTCCTTACAGGTCCTCACGCGCTGCCTAAGTGCTCTACGCGTGTGATGCCTCGCGTATGCTTTAAAAACCCTCTATCCACTAAACCCGAAGCACTCTCGTCTAGCACAAATGTATCACAACTTCGAATGAGAGAATCCTTAGCCTTGAGCCCCTATTTATATGTTTAGGAAACTTAGCCACCAAGAAATATATATTCTGCAATCATTTCAAATCTTTCAAAATCTTTTCCAATCATTCCAAATCTTCTAATATTTTCTATAATCATTCCAAATCTTTTGATATCTTTTGCAAATCATTCCAAAATCTTCTAAGATTCTCTACAATCATTGTAAATCTTCTATAATCATTCCAAATCTTCTAATATCTTTTGTAATCATTCCAAAATCTTCTAAGATTCTCTGCAATCATTGTAAATCTTCTATAATCATTCCAAATCTTCTAATATCTTTTGTAATCATTGTTATCTAAATCAAATCTTTTCTTATCCAATCAAATCTTATACAAATCTTATCCTTAAAGTCATCATGAGCCTTCATCTTATCTCTAACGTCATCATGAGACTTCATCCTTATCTCTAAAGTCATTTATGAAGCTTTTTCCTGAATCTCCCAAATGCCCCTAGTAAAAAGATTTCAAGAATTACACTTTGGCCCGAACTTTTGGATAATTGCACTTAGACCCTTTTCAACATGGTCCCCGGGCTAATTCTTAATTGCATTTTAGTCCCTGAAAAATGGACTAATTGCGCTAATGCCCCTAATTTTTCGGTAAATTACACTTTTACCCCCAACCTCAAAAATTACGATTTTGCCCCCGGCTCAAAAACTGAACTTCTCTTTAAAGACCTTTATAACCCTTTGAAATATCCCAAAACACTCTCTTTAAAATTCCGAAAAAATATCGTTTCGATCTCCCTCCGTCAATTTCGAAAAAAACTGCACTTAGGCCCGAATCTTCGTTTTAGCTACAAACCCTTTTGTTTCTTCCAAAAACTACTAAAGGGTTACTCTATATGCCAAATATGAACTTCCTTGGGGTTCCATTGACGTCCCGGATGCCCCGTACGATAATTCGGTATTTCAGCCTAAATCACAATTGCCTTTTTTTAGCTGTACCGGGAACCGTTCCCGATCCAACTTCTTTTGATGCCTAAAATCATAACTCGTATTACTTGTCGATACTATACCATTTTCCTTGGCTATCTAGGGTCCAGGGTATTCCCTCTGACTAATTCGATCGTCCAAAGTTGCATTAGTGTACCCTATAGTCTTATTTTCCACAAAGTCCATTTATGCCCTTCATCAAATATTATTTATGACCTCAAATCATTCTCGGGTATTACAGTTTGTTTGTTTGATAGTTTGATTGTGATTTATGTTCGATCCAAATTTATAACACAAGTTACGATCCATTTCTTATATACAAAAATATAAGATTATAGGATCACATCACTTCTTATTATGAATATTTCATGTAACTTTTCATATATTAATAGGAAAAAAAAGAGAAAGCTACTTAATAACGCCATAGGTATTTATTTAAAAATATTAAAAGAATGAAATTCAAACTTCTAGACCAAATAATATATACATCTCTTTGGGTGGTGACAATTTTGATTTGAGATATATATTTCTTATTAATCCCATTTCTGTTTTTTTCTTCATTATATATCTACACTGTGATATCTAATCTGAATCAAATTAAACATTTATATTTATGCACATAACGCGTAAATACAAGAGTTTGCATGTGAATTTTACCTCTATTCAACTTAAAATATTTGGTCAAATACAAAGTTTATCCCTTATATTTGCATATTTTTTATTTAAATATTTTATTTTTTATTATTTTAAAAACCCTCATGAACTATGCAATTTTGAGTCAATTACACTTTTAAATTTTTTGTTGTTTCAATTATATTTTTAAACTATACAATTTTGAATTAATTGCACACTTCCAAAAATTTGTTGAAAATAATGAATTCAATGGTATAATTAAAATAATAAAAAAGTTCAAGAATGCAGTTGATTCCAAATTGCAAGTTTAGGGTGTCTTTAGAATAATAAAAGTTTAAATATTTAAATAATTAAAATGTACAACTACAAAGATTAAAATATATATTTTGTCTAAAATATTTAGTTCCATTCCAACCATGCTCCATGCATCTTGAGATGACCGCTCTTGTATGACTCTCGTGTTCTCAATTACGTTAGGAGAAGTAAATTGTAAGTTGGGTCTTTAGCCCTTGCGTAAAGTGATGATCAAATTTATAACCCATCGAATAGACACCGACATATTATTTATCCGATTCTCATTCTAGGGGCATACTATAAGCATCTTTATCCTATATGTGTGCATGATCTCTTTTAGGTCTTTTTTTCCCTATGTTACAAGCAATACAAAGATATAAATCATCATCCTTGGGCCCTTTTTCACCAATGGAGAGACACGGGCTTCGCCCAATTCGGGGCCCATCGTCACATTAAATGCCCAACTCACAAATCAAACAATCTAAACCCAAAAAAACTAAGGTTAGCCCATCTCATAATTTTAAATTTAGGCACCTCTAATAGCTGCATGCTGCATAACGACACATGTACATAATATTCTATGTTCTCACTGCCAAGCTAATGTCACTTTCTTAAAATTTCTGACCCCTCTCTACTGACCAGACATCATTTGTTATTTTTATTGTCAAAATGGTAAAGACGATAGCTGAAAATTAACTTAAAATGAGCAGCCGCAGCCTACCAAACAGGTCCTTACATATTCTGATTCATCTTTGTACTAACTCTTGCCAACTAAAAAGGCAACCTTGTATCCCAAATTACTTCAATTTTGTCAAACAACATTGTCTGCCTATTACAATCCATTTATTTGTACGTTTCTTTTTGGTACAATGTTTTCCTTCTCTTACAACATTTATCTGTACATTGCCGACAAGCATAGAGACTTTCTCCACCTACCAACCACTAACTTGAAAATCATCCACTCTTATTTTGTCTTGTGTATCTATTTATTAACAAGTGATAGAGAGATGACACGTATTCTTTGGCATAGTTTTAAACTGACTCTTAGATCTTAATCCCATAAAACTTGATATTTATTGGTGCGACCCAAGATAATTGATCTCAAAAGATTTAGAGACAATTTTGACCTCACAATTTTACTGTTAGGCTGAGATAATTAAGTTCAACTGGTTTGATGAATTTTTCTACTAACCTGATGTAACTAAGCATGTATGAAAATATTAAAGATAAATTCAAGTATCTAGACTTACTTTACTTCTCGAGAATTCAAGCCTAGCCTTATCTTTGTTTGGTTAGACGGATTTACCTCCAACTCAAGATAATTGACTCTAAAAACTTATGAGATAAATCTCAGCATCCTAACTCACTTTGTGTATTAAAGTTAGTACCACAACAAAACTATCTCTAACCTTGTAAATCTTACGATAAACTTACTAAATATATATAACCAACTAAATTACAATAAGTTTTTATAGATAAAAGAATAATTACCTCAAAAAAATTACCCTGATCCTAAATCTCATAGCAACAAGGGTTGCCATACCTGCATTTACTTAGTTGAGGTAATAATATACAAATTTTTTATTTATAATAATATGGTTGACAAGTATTTATTTATTTATATTTCTAATAAAATGTCATGATTACAAAGATATTTCTGTCTTCTGATACAAAAATTTTGTATGATAACTTTCTTTTATCCAAGTTGTTATTTTATTTCCCAGTTAGCATGATTAGGCTCTTTAATGTGAAGGGCTCCCCTGAACTAACTTCTTAAATGAGGAATACCTGTAAACCCTATACATTGATGAGATGAGACCTCTTATATATTATATATATGGCTATGATTTTATTGCCTAAATTAATAATTTTATATTTGACTCAATATAAAAATAAAATTTCATTAAATGAAAAATTATTCTTTAATGCATGTTACAAAAATCTTAACCACTCTACTTATAGCAGCATATGAGTCTATCTAAAAATGCTAGTCAAATATGTCACTTATAAGTATATGAGATCAAATTTTATATTCAAAATCTCTTCAATAGGTTACAATATGGAATTAGGTGCCACAAACTCTTTTCCTTTTTTTGATGCGGTCATTAATATTCAAGACCCAACCCAAGACTATTCCGACCAAATCAGAATAGTAGCAAACAATATTTTAATACTTCATATGTTTTAAAATTCTACTTCATATTTGATTAAGATTTTAGGATTTTACTTGATTTAAAATTCTAATTCATATTTGATTAAGGTTTTATTTTTATTAGAATTCTAGTTAAATAATTTTATTCTAGTTAGATTTTAGTTACAAATATTAGATAGATTTAGATTAGTCAAATTAACACTATAAATATGCCTTTTATCTAGAGTTTATAATAAGTTTTTCTCAATACAAATTTCGTCAACCTACTTGACTTTTCTTAGCAAAACAGTCTTATTTTTGCGTGTTCTTAAAAGTTAAGCTTCAATCATTAAACTTTGTTCTTTCAAATGTTTATTTTGGTGTATTTTTTTTCACACACATGCTACACGTTACGTCACTTTTAAACCTTTAAACCTCTCAGGATAATTCATGTGGTCAAGCGCATGAAATTCAAGTATTAAGTATGTCAAAATTGTGTATTCGAATCCTAGGCAGTGTTGTTCGAATCAGCTATTGCTACATGAGGGGCCATGGGTATGAGTCTTCTTTGACCTGGGCTTATTACTTGATCTCTAGTTGTTGTCGATTTGGCCAGAACCGTAGGTTATAGGAGAGAAGGTGACGATCTCTATCAGAGACTTAAGTACTAGGGCTTTCTTCGATTCCAATGATATAAAAAAAAATTCTCTTTAATTTCTAGCGTACTCAAATCAAATATTTCATATGGTAGTGACCCTCTCAAATTTAAATTTTCAAAATACTTTTGAAACGCGCACCTATATGGTAGTGACCCCATATTAATTAAAACACCTAAAACATGCTAAGTCTTTATTAGAAATTACTTAGTTAAATTTGACTTGTAGGTTTATCGACTCAAGTTTTATATTCAAAGCTTCTAAGAGACTGCCAATATTAAAAGAGCACCAGATGCAGATCTCATCTCATCGTCAACACCTCTTCTGCTCAACAATGGAGCAAAATAGTGCGGCAGCAAATGGATTCATAGAAGGCGTAGCAGTGGTTTCATGTGGCGCCGGAGAAGGAAGACGAACTCGCGGCAGCTCACTCTCCGGCGGTCAGATGGAGTCTCTCGCGGCTCTTTGTGACACCTTCTTCCCCGCCGTCAACATCTCCGGCGACACTTCCGACGACTACGTCGCTGCGTATTATCGAACTTCGGCCTCCATGGCTGGAACTCCACAAGGGGTCAGTAACCTAAAGAACAATCTCCCTGTTGTTTTAGTTTTCTATAAACTCCGAGAACACTTGCGTACAAGTTTCAAATGATTCTAAATCACTTCCATTTCAGAATCGGTTTTGAAACTTTTATCATTTTCTGAAAGGGGAAATGGTTGCAGAATTCTCAACAAGAAAAGGGTGAATTTCAGCTCACTTTGCCACTGTTTTCACATTCTATGATGGATCATCCCTTAAAACATATCAACTTTTCATAACTTTTTCTCAAGTAAAATGGATAAGTTCGAGTTTCCATTAACACTTGTATGTAAAAGTTATTCTGCCTATTAGGTTTGACTCGCAAGATCTAAGTCTTTGTCTCTCAAACATATATAGTTTATGAGACGAACCAGAATACCCATTTTAATTTTAGTGGTAACATTATTAAATTCTTTACTCCTAAAATCGAGGTATATAGAACCTTATGCTAGTGACTAATACCTCTAATGACAAACAAAGTTGGTCAGGAAACTTGCACTTGAACATGTATACGCATGTAACATTATTGTGGCTCATACACATATTCATATATAGTGGCATTATATATATGTACATATCAAGAAAAAAATGTTTTTTGTTTCTATTATTTGAGTGATGAATTGCAGGTAGCAGAAATGATAACGCAGAGGTTGCAGCATCCAAAGCTTGTGCTATTCCGATTGGCGATATGGCTGCTGTCGACATGCTTTGGGACGTTGATATTGTGTGGCAGAAAAAGCTTGTCGAGCCATTTCCCATACTTGCAGAGGTTCGCGAAGGTGAGGGCTGAGAAGAGGGAGGAGATAGTGAAGTCATGGTCACTCAGCTTCATCTCTCACCTCAGAATGCTCTTCTTCGCCTTCAAGATCCTCACTCTACTCGTCTTCTTCACTCAGGTACGTACTTTGAGCTTTACTTATATATATCTAAATATATATATATATATATATCATCAATTTCCTATTTTTAATCTCAAACTTCATTTTGCATCACCATCGATCCTTTTCTTCTCGTCGGAAAGGGGCCCTTCTAATTACATATCATTTAATGAAGTGCTCAATCGGATGCAGGTGTTCGTTGAGTACATACACTATTCAATAAGGTATTAAAAATGTCCTAGCATAATTTATTGTCTATGAATGAAGCTGATGATAAGGTTTGGTCAGGCTTTATGATAAAGTCTGATCGGTCTTTATTCCAAGATAAAGTCCGGTAAGTCGGATTTCATCTTATGATAAAACTTAATCGAGATGAAATCTGATCGGGTTTCATGATTCATATCTCGACGATTGATAATGAAGTTTGATTAGACTTTATTATCAAATGAAATTCGATTCGATTATCGAGTTTGTATATATTGCCGATACTTCAAAATTAAAACATGGAGAGAGCAGAAACACGTAGGCACTTTGGCCTTTGCAGTTTTTGCATCTTCGGGGACCGAATTAGTTAATGTGAGCACCTTTATCTTTCATAGTCACTTGCAGGCTTGCAGCAACAGCAAGCAAACACTGCCCGCCAAGCTAGCTAATTAATTTGTCCACATCTGACTCATCTCTTTATCTGCATTGGGTCCAGAACACAAGGCTGCAGGCCAAAGCAATACCTAACAATCAATTAGATTTCATTGTTCAAGGTGGATTAGACCCCGTGCCCACAGTTAGGTGGCTCAAATTATTGTGGAAAATGTGACTATGATTACTCACCTGCAAGGACGATTTTCTGATGATTAATTATATCAAGTGAAACATAAAGCATTAAAACTTCACGTTTATATAACTTTTCCAAGTATTATCCCTTTATGGGCTTGCTTCAACACTTACCTTATCTTAGTGCATAACTATATACATATATATATGCTAGGTGGACGTTTTATATCGTTTTATTAATGAAAACTGACATGTTACTCGCGTTGAACAACTTTATATTACTCCTTATATCTAGACACAAACCCCACCACCACCCAATTCCCCCCAACCAACCAGTTATCACCACATATACACATACATACATATATATGAAAATATTTTTATATTTTTTAAATATTATTATAAATTATTATCTAAATAAATTATTACTCTTGTTCAATTAGAATTATAGTTATTTTAATAATTATAACTATAATCATAATTAATAATTTATTTACTTTTTTAATCATAATAAAATTTCATATTTTTTAATTGTGTTTGTCAAATAAGGGTGTAACCGAATCAATCAAATTATTTAAAGAGACTTAACATATGTGATTTTTTTGGAGGGAAAGGGGTGAAATTAATTGAATTATTCAAACTAAACAAATTGGATTTTTTTTAAAAAAAAATTAAACCAATTTAATTGAATAGATGGTCAATTGGAACAGATTGAAAAATTAAAAATATTAAATTGAAACTAATTAAATTATTTAAATTGAGTAACTTAGCCATTTATGTTTCCTGATACTGACGTAATTCAGCCAATAATAGGTCTTAAAACTCTCTCCAATTAAATTGCTCATTTTGCTTCCTTCCTCCCAATTAAATCATGTTAAGTCTTTTTTAATAATTTGATCGATTTGATTACACTCTTATCTGGCAAACATAATTAAAAAAATATAAATGGGTATAAATTTTATTATGATTAAAAAGTAAATAAATTATTAATTATGATATAGTTATAATTATTAAAATAACTATAATTTTAATTGAATATGAGTAATAATTTATAATAATATTTAAAAAATATAAAAATATTTATATATATGTGGGGATAATTTGGGGGGTGCCTGTGGCCCTATACGGGGTAGGGAAATTGGGTTTAGGGTTAGCAATCCAATGCAGATAACATATCAATTCTCTATCATCAATTAATTGATGTAAAACGTATTATGTATACATAATTAAGAAAGTTTGATTACTATAAGAATAATCTTGTTCAAGTGTCGATTCATCTAAAACTTTTCTTTTGTTTGCTTGTATCTTTTCGGGTTAGAGTTGAGGACGATCGTTGATTTTGTATTTTGTTTCATTTTGTGTTGGATTCTTCCATTGGACTTCAAGGGTTTAAGTTTTGGGTTTTGATTAGGTTGTCTTACTTAAAAGTTGATTTATTTAGAAAAAAAAATATAGTTTAATCACAATTAGTATATATTATGAGTTATAACAACTTCTTAAAAATTAAAATCATAGATAGAAATTGTCTAAATAGTATATAAAATGTGTGTGGCACCATATTGTCTCTTAGACATAATTATATGATTTTTATATATATAACTACGAGTAAACTAAAAATTCAAAGGGTTAAAATTTATGTGACCAATTATATTTATAGACAATGATAATTTTACTGATCAAGCGGACAAGGGAGGGTCAAATAGGAAGTTCCCCTCCATGATCGGCAAAAGCAAATGCTACTACTAATTTGGTTAAGAGAATTTTTATTGGGTCACGTATGATAAGTTGGGATTCGTAATAGTAGATTATGAATTTGATTTCTTATCATGTTTAGTAAAGTAAAGTTTTCACTTATAATTTATCTGTTCTATCGATATTGAGGATATGAGTGGCAGGAATCGCACAAAGACGATCATCCAAAGAGATTAGACTTATATTATTGTTGTTTTTAAAACTTATGTTACACCTAGCTAAAAAACGAAAACTCTGATTTTCCTCAATTAAACATAACTATAGTAAGCACAATACTTCTCATCAATATTAATGTGAATAATCATCACGCCAATTACTTGTATATAAGCAAAATATTAAAATTAGAATAATACTATTTGTACATATAGAGTTTTTATTGATGGATTTATAAGTGACTTAAAAAGATCATTTTGCCCATTTCTTTCTTCTCTCAATGACTATTTTACTCCTCTCTCTCGCCTCTCCTCCTTCTTTAGCACCGTCCGTTGCCAATCGCCGCCTTCCTCACCCTCGTCGCCCGTCGTATCCTCGCTTGGCCAACGGTCAACGCCTTGCCTCTCGTCTCTCACCTAGCCAACGAGGATGCATCGGGCAATGAACGGTGAGTGCGAGGATATAACGACGGGCGATGAGAGGAAAGCTGTGAGAGGTAATGCTAAAGGGAAAATGAGAGAGATGTGTAGTTGCCGAAGAGAAAAGAGAGAAGAGAGGAAAAGAGAGAAAAGAATATTGCAAATTTATCGTGATAACATCACCCGTAAAACTCCCTCTTTAAGGATAGTATGACTTAAAATTTTGTGTCCAAATATATCTCGGTACAATATATGCATTTGATTACGTGCCAAGCAATACGATATTATTAATTATTTTCAGGTAGACGATAATGGCGAAAACCTGTCTTGGAAGGCCATCGGCTACTGCGGACCAGACCCAGACTTCATGAAAACCGTAACTCGAAAATGCAGGACATCGAAAGAAACTGGATTTTTGAGATCAGATGACCCTGAAAACGAAGATCTTGTTCGCAAAGAACCCATCTATGGCCCTCTAACTGACAGCCTCATTCATCTGAACAGTAATCCACGACAACTGGTTGTTGAAAGTCTTCGAAGATTAGGCTGTCCGGCCGCTATTCTTGATGGGAAAACAAATCCTGGCCCATCGTTAATCGTCAAATGCGATGCGGTTGTCGTCGGCTCCGGCTCCGGTGGAAGCGTCGTCGCCGGCGTTCTAGCAAAGGCCGGCTACAAGGTGCTCGTCTTGGAGAAAGGAAACTACTTTGCCAGAGCCAATCTCTCGCTTCTTGAAGGACCAACGATGAATCATATGTACATGGGAAATGGATTACTCGCAACTGACGATGCCGGAGTTGTGATCCTCGCCGGAGAAACTGTCGGCGGAGGTTCCACCATAAATTGGTCGGCTTCAATTTCGACACCAAAACACGTTTGCAAGGAATGGTGTGAGGAATACGGGCTTGAGCTGTTTGAGAGCAAACTGTACAGAGAAGCCATGGAAGTTGTCTGCGAGAGAATGGGAGTTCAATCTGAAGTTGAGAACGAAGGGTTTAACAATGCGGTTTTGAGAAGAGGGTGTGAAGAATTGGGGTATCCGGTGAACAACATTCCCCGAAATTCGGCTGCCAATCACTGCTGCGGCTGGTGCGGCCTCGGCTGCAAAGATGGGAGGAAGAAAGGCGGCGCCGAGACTTGGCTGGTGGACCTGGTGGATTCCGGCAACGGCGCAGTTCTTCCCGGCTGTGAGGCCGTGAAGGTCCTCACCAGGAGAAGGAAAGGAAGAGATAGAAGCATTGCAACTGGTGTTGCTTTCGAATTCCAATATAATGGAGGTGGGTATTCATCATCATCGCATCGTCCAAATTAATTAGAATTTTTGGATTAAATTTTTATAATCTAAATCTTAATTAGTACAATTTATCAAATGTTATTATAGATTGGACCCGCTACAGTACATTTTGCGCAATAGAAAAAGTTAAAAAAAAATAAAAAATAACAAATGACAAAAATACTTCTCGCTCCTGCCCTTCCCTCTCATCTCTCTCCCTTTACCCAAAAATTGCATGGTCTTCTCCTATCTTCTCTCTCCCCCTTCCCATGGCTGTCATCAGTAATTGTTTATGATGGCCTTTCATCTTGCATGTCGATCGTTGTTACATTCTTTGCGAAAAGGGAGAATGTAGCGAAGGTTGATCCGCGCGAGACGAAGGCCATGATAGGCGATTGTTGGAGACGATCATGAGAAGAAAAAAGAGAAGACAGTCATGAAAAAAAAAAGGAGTAAATTTGTAAAAAAAAAGGAGTAAGTAGTATTTTAATTATTTGCCCATGTGTCTGTGGCTCTCTATGCGCCTGTCTGTAAAAGTAACAAAATCCTTATAGATTTAAGGTAAATTAGGCTCAAAGTCTATGCCTATTAAATTCCTTATAAAAAAATCAAAATAAAAAAAAAATGACCGTGAAAGTCCATGTAATTTATTATCTATCTCAATATTGTATTAATGTCAATATTTTGTTCCATGCAGAAAGGAAAGAAACTTGCATCGTTGAATCAAAGATCACCATTGTCGCCGCCGGCGCTCTCAGTACACCGCCGCTGCTGAAACGGAGCGGCCTGAAGAATGGAAACATCGGCCGCAACCTCCATCTCCATCCTGTCACAATGGCCTGGGGCCACTTCCCGGAAACAAATCCATGGCCGGAACCAGACAAGAGGAGCTACGAAGGTGGGATAATGACGGCGATGTCAACCGTCGTCGCGGATTTCGATAAGTCCGGCTACGGCGCCGTGATTCAGACGCCGTCACTGCACCCCGGCATGTTCTCAATCGTCATGCCGTGGATTTCTGGAACCGATATGAAGACGCGAATGTGCAGGTTTTCAAGAACTGCCCATATATTTGCATTGGCCAGAGATAAAGGATCAGGAAAAGTGATTTCGCCAAACTCAATCAGCTATCAGATGGACAACATTGACGAAGAGAATCTGCAGAAGGGACTAGAAAAGGTGGTGGTTGTTATCTTGGGAATTAGTTTGAGTTTAATTTTGTGATTTTTGAGTAGATTTGGTTTATCCTTAAAATAATGATGCTCACTCTGACTCTTTTGGACTAAAAAACTAAACTTCAAAAGAGCACGCGATCAATTTAACTTTTTATTTTTTCGATAAATTGATCACTTATAAGGGTATTGGGTGAAATATATATATAACTGGTCTGTCTTTGCTTGGGCTTGGTTTTAGACATTAAAATGCCTAAGTAAGGATAGAAAGAGCATTTCACCCCATTGCCCAATCAAACGGGGATGTTGGTCTGGCGGGAATTAATGTTAGTGTTCGTATCTCATCTTTTGTAGAGGTTTATCACTACTTATCGTGTTTCTTGTGCCGAAGGTGTTGAGAATACTTACAGCCGCGGGAGCAAAGGAAATCGGGACGCATCATCGGAGTGGCGAGAGGCTGAGAGTGAAAGAAGTGAGCTCGAATGAGTTCGAGAGGTTCGTAAAGAAGGAGAGTTCGAGGCCACTGAAGGACCTGCTGACGCCGATATGCTCGGCGCACCAGATGGGGAGTTGCCGGATGGGGTCGGAGCCGAGGTGGTCGGCGGTGAACCAGAACGGGGAGACGTGGGAGGTGCAGGGTCTGTTCGTGGCGGACTCCAGCGTATTTCCAACGTCTTTGGGAGTGAATCCGATGGTCACTGTTCAGGCTATTGCGTACTGCACTGCCCAGACTGTGCTTGAGGTTCTGAGCAGGAAGAAGAGCAAATAGTAGTAGGGAGCTTAAAACAGTATTATTTGGACGTAAATAAATGGGCCAACTGCCCCTAACTCGCTTTATTTTTATTGCAGACAAATTAATTAGTTATTATTTTGGGAATATTTAAATAAGTCACTGTATTTGTATTATTGAATTTAAATTTTATGTCAAGAAATTTGGCTTCAAGTCACTAAGATAAAAAATAATCTAAGATATTCGTCACACAAACGCTAAGAAAATTAAGTCAAATTCTCGTAAGATATAGAATGTAAAAAAAGTTATAGATTTCTAGAATTAATATTATTAACATATATTTTTAGAATAAAGGTTCACTGATTTATAATTGAGATAGAAGATTTATGATAATCTTTTATAATATTTTAAAATTAACTAAGATTTGGGCTATTATAAATAATAGGGGTGTTAACGGTGCAGTTTGGTTGGTCTGAACTATTTTCAAACAAGCCAAACCGCTAGTGTGATTTTTTGATAAAATCATACCACGGTCTGATTTGGGTGCGGCCAAATCGCATCAAATCGCACTGCATTTGCGGTCTGGTTTGATGTGGTTTATCACGGTTTAAAAATAACTATTGACAATATATAATATATTATAAAAATATTAAAAAGAATAATTATATATTATTATAAACTATTATAATCTGTTAGCAATTATAATAATTATATATTATTATAAACTTGTTATATATTATTATAAAAGTACAAGGTGATTTTTATAATAATAAGGGTTGTAGGAGCTGTTGGGGTGATTTTTATAATAATATATTTTTTATTTTTTATTTTTATATTTTCTTGAGCGATTTGATTTTAAACCAAACCGCCAATTATACAAACCGTAAATCGTGCGGTTTGTACAACCACCAAACCTTTTTGGACAGCAAAAAAAAAAATCGATCAATTTGATTTGGTTTGATTTAATTTGACCGATTTTCACGATGCACCGATTTTTTTAAAGATCCTATAATCCTCATCCTTTCTGCAGTGCAAGGAGGCAATTTCGGAGGTGTATGTTTGCACTTTTGATTCTGAGAGCACCCTACGGTAGACTTGTCTAGGAGACTTTATAGCTCTTTGCAAGCTCTTATCATTGGGAGTCATTTGAGACTCTTCCAGGGACCCCTATGTCAAGAGGGTCTATTAGGGCCATTTCATGTCAGACTTTTCGTTTTGGTCCTTAAGCTTTATCTTTAGGTTTTGTGGCTTGTTTTTTGTGAACTTCGCCACTACACCGATGCGGATTTAATGGGGGAATCCTTTTACCCCCATATATTTTCTCTTAAGGTCTCTCCCTGGGTTTTCCTCAAGGGCTTTCCTCTCCAACTCTCATTGCGTTTTATTTTATTAGGCCTTGCACTACAAAAAAATATATATATATTTTTAGAAAATTTATCTCTAACTAATTAGAAATAAATTTTTTCCCCAGCCCAACGCTAACTAATTTTTGCTTCTGCCTCTAATTTAGAGATTGAATTTTTTCATTTTAAAAAAATATTTTGTCACTAATTTTATTATATAATCGGTCTCAAAACTGGCCAAATTTTATATTTAAAGATGAAATATTTTTCGTTTCTAGAAGAATTTTTTTTATATATCCCGATTTCAAATTAAAAACGAAAAAAATTTCATCTTTAATTTAAATTTTCTTCTATTTTAGTGACAGAATTATTCCGTCGCTGAAAAATTTTAAATTTTGTTACTAAAAATTATTTATATTATAGCGATGTCGCTAAAACTTATAATTCAATTTTTTAATTTTAATGATGGAATTTCTTAATTCAATTATTTTGTCGGAATTTACTTTTCTTTTCTTGTAGCGACGGAAAAGATTTTAATTTTAATTTTTTTTTTCACTTAGTGACGAAATTATTCCATCGCTAAAAAATTTTAAATTAAGTTTTAATTTTATTTTCTTTTAGCAACAAAATTATTCCATTTCTAAAAGAACTTTAAAATTTTAATTTTTTTAAAAAGTGCTATGTGTTTTTGGAAAGACATCACCAGCCACTATTCATGGTAAATTCCGACAATCGAAACCGATCATTAGAATAGTCTTGATCTGATGACCAACATACCCAAAAACCAAATGATCCAACAATTGGATCTCAATAGATTTAAAAATTATTTTTTTAAAAGAAAAATGCTAATCGTTTTTGAAAGAACATTATCGGCCACCATCCATAGGTGATTCTGATGATTGGAACCAATCATCGGAATGGCCTTGGTCTGATGAACAAGATATCCAAAAACCAAAACGATTCAATGGTTGGATCTCACGAGATTTGAAAATTAAAATCAAAGAAATTTAAATTCTTACCTTAAATCGAAGAAACTTTGGTTGCCATCATCTAGGACGACATTTAGTGGTTGAAAGAGAGAGAAGGGATTATCAGATGAGATGAGAAGAATGTAAGCCTTCAATCGATGGCTACTAGTAGGGGAAAAAGAGGAAAATGAGACACAAGCGAGAGAGAAAGAGAGAGAATAGAATTGAATAGGCGAAAGCAGAGGAGAAGATGATAAAGAAGAGAAACAAATAAAGGCAAATGCAATACTACAACCAACCACTGTTGGCTGAAGAAGAGAAGAAGGAGACATAGGCAAGAGGGAGAGGAACAATTGAAGGCGAATGAAAAGAGGGTGAGGACAAACAAATGAAGGTGAAAGTGAGCTGACGGCCACAATTGCTGGTTGAAAAAGAAAAGGATGAGACAGGTGAGAGGAACAGGCAAAGGCAGAGGATGAGGTGAGGAAGAAGAACAAGCGAAGGCAAAGGAGAAAATGAGAAGGAGAAAGAAATGAAGGCAAACATATATAAATATATAGATAGAGAGATTTATAGGCAAAAAATTCCGTCTCTAATGAAAAAATTCATATTAAAATTTTCAAAATTTCTTCTTTAATTCTGCGTTTGACGGAAAAAAACTTTTAGAGATGGAATTTTTTCGCAACTAATCCTATCTTATTTAGTGACAAAAAAATTTCGTCTCTAAAAGAAATTTTTGTTACTTTAGTCGTCCGTCTCCATTAAAAATGAAAATAAATTTCATATCTAAATTCTGTAGCTAAAAATATTTTTTTTTTTTTATAGTGTTGTCCACATATATGTACATCAATTGCTCTTTACTCTTTTATTTTGGTTTCTTAGAAAGAAGAGTCGTTTTTACTGTTGGGTTGCCTCCTCCAAGAGACCCCCTCGAGGGGTTTCTTTCATTTTCTCAATGTCAATCTTTTATTTTTTTGTCTCCTAAACTTTCTCACAATGGATCTTCATCTCTTGTCCATCTAATTCACGATTGTGTTTTTATTCCTTATCATTTCCTAAAAGGACCTTCAATTGTCTAAAGACTTTCTCGAAAAGTCTTTCCTAGAGATTCTTCTAGTGGAATTCTTTTCTTTTCCTATAAGATGGTGAAGGTAAACAAGTTTCTAGGGTTGTCACCTTTTTAGAGGTGTGGCTAATTCTTGTTTTTCGAATTTTAGTGTTGGTTATAGGGCTATCTCAATTTTTCGTTTTCACTTGCATTCATCCAGGGCAAGTCGTGAGTGAACCCTAAATGTCTTAACATGTCTTTTATGTTCGTCCGCGTGTGTTTAAAGGTAGTCTTTGTAAGTGATCCTTGGACATCTTAGCGAGTTTTCCTGTTTCATCCAAGTGCATCTAGGAGGAATCTTTGGTTCTTCAATGCAAGTAATCCTTAGATGTCTTAACTAGTCTTCGTGTTTTATTCTCGTACATCTAAGATGAGTTATTGGTTCGTCAATGCAAGTGATTTCTTGATGTCTCAACAAGTCTTCATATTTCTTTTGTGTGCACTTAGGGAGGGGCGGATCTAAGAATTTAAGTTGGGGTAGGGTGGAAAAAATAGTACTGAGCTGGATTGAAGAATTATTTTTAAAATTTAAATTTCATCATGGGTTACCCTCAATCGCGGGCACTTTCACACATAAATTCACCGCTGCACTTAGGGCAAGTCCTTGGTTCATGAAAGCGACCCTTCCCCGTGGATTCATAGCCAATCCAAGTGATTTCTTGATGTCTTTTAACAAGTCTTCATGTTTGATTTGTGTGCATACAAGGCAAGTCCTCGCGCGGTTCATGAAAGGGAAAGGGACCCTTCCCCGTGGCTTCATGACTGGACCAATGCAATATATATTTATATGGGATTGTATATATTTTGGATGCAGCTGGGTGGGTGCATGAGTGTATATAAATACAATCACCAGCATTGTCCGTACAGTTGCAGGCCACGGCCATTAAACTCAACCTACCAGTTTGGATGGGCATTCAAGGAAATTGAAACATTTAACCATTTCACGTTTGAAAGTTTATGATTCTTAATTCTTCAGTCTTTTACTCCTACAAGAAAAACAAAAAGTATATATATATATATATATAATCAACGTCAACTGGACTTCTTCTTTTTAGATTATGTTTGGTATAAGATGCTTTTTAAAATTACTAAAATTTATGATTCTTATAATACTCTTAAAAAAAATTTATTTTTAAAATTTATATAATTCTATTTCGGTTAGCTTTAAACATTTTTTTGGAAATGTCGGGTATTTTTTATGAAAATCTTATATTTGTATGTTTGCTTTAAATACAACATTTTTGAGAATTGATGTTATTTTTTTAAAATTATCTTTATTTAATTTTTATTTAAAAATAATAAATTCCTTCTAATATATAAATGGCGACATCCGAGTTGGTCGACCACAATTTGTAGCCCGCAATCAGTAAAATGAGCACAATTAAATTTCATTTAATACTCAAAATACTTTCGCTCTTTCTCTCTCTCTCTCCTCTGCCTCTACACGTGTCTTGTTTCTAGCTATATATATATAATTCCAAGTAAGAAAGCGATGGATGCTGATGTCTCAGTCCGAGCTAGCTTGATGAATAAGACCACAGAATAAGAAAAGGGCCCACAAGGTGGTGAAATAGAGCTTAATTGGATATCACTACTATTCGATCAATCAACACTCCTCAAAGTGAGATATATATAGACAACAAATCAAGTCATTATGGTGAGTCCATTGAAATCATCTTTATTTCCAAAAGATAAAGTGAGATGATATAAAGCAAAAGTAAAGGAAAGATAAGAAGAGATTATCAAATGATAAAAGGGACGAAGGCAGTCCATAGCTTTTTATTAGTTTTTATATAAAGATATATATATATATAGGATAATTATTATTAATTATTTTGATGGGTTATAGATAACATTTATAACCTTAACAAATTTGTTTTACACGACTCAACGTTGCAATGAAGTTTAATTAATAATTTTTTAAGGTAAGAATAACAACATCGATCTCATGTATTCCCAAAAAAAAAAAAAAAATTATTTCGTTATTCTCTCTCCCAAACAGAGCCTTAAAAAAGGTTCTTATATTAACAAACAAGAGGGAGCTCTCCCTCACAAGCAAACTATTTCGTATCCCTTGAATCTCCATCAATGGGCCAAACCGTCACAGAAAATGGCAGCGTGGCCGCTGCTCGTCCTCCAGCAACGCGATCTCACCGGAGCTCGCTCTCTTCTTCTCAGATGGAGGTCCTCGCCGCCCTGTGCGACACTTTCCTCCCCTCCGTCGACCTCCCCAGCGGTGACGACGACGGCACAACTCCTGACGCCGTCGCTACATTCTACCGGACCTCATCCTCCATGGCCGGAACTCCGCAAGAGGTGCAACAATAACGATACCATATATACCAACCCTTTATCTCGTTACGTGAGCACAGCTAAACTTTGTTTCGTTCTAGGTTGGAGAAATGATAACGCAGAGGCTGCAGCATCCGAAGCTTCTGCTGATCCGGCTGGCAATATGGCTGTTGTCCACGTGGATTGGAACGTTCGTACTGTGTGGAAGAAGAAGCTTGTCAAGCCATTTTCCTTTCTTCCAGAGGTTTTCAAAAGTTTCCCGAGAAAATAGGGAGGAAATAGTGAGGTCATGGTCTTTCAGCTTCTTCTCTCTTCTCAGAATGCTCTTCCTGGGCTCCAAGATGATCACTCTACTTGTTTTCTTCACTCAGGTTTCTGTCAACTTCTTGATTTTCCACTTCTTCTGATGTCTTTTTCTGTCATCGGCACAAACCCTAATCGCAGTGGGCTACAGATGATAGTGGGTTGTATAAATAGAAAATAAAAAATAAAAAGACAAACAGAAGTTACATATAAGATGGTGAGGAGTAGATTGAATTAATCATTTCAAAATTATATAGATCATAAGCTTCAAGAAACAAAAAAACAAAAAAAAGGCTAATTATTTTTAGGTATTAGACCAATCATTTCTTTACAAACCCTACTCCTATTTTTAGGTATTAGACCAATTATTTTTAGGTATTAGACCAATCATTTCTTTACAAACCCTAATCTTATTTTTAGGTATTTTTAGTGGATTCTAAGAAATAGAAAGTGAAAGAAAATTTATATACAAGATGATACGATTAGGGGCTATTCCTAAAAAGGACTTGTTAACCACAATTCACTGTTGTTGATTAATTATGATTTAACAATTCTTGTGGGAACATTAATCCTTATAATTAATCTATCATTTCAAAATTATCACCATCACCATCAAAAGCTAATTATTTCTTTATGGTCAGGAATCTAATCCTACTAAGTGGGCTACAAATGTTAGTGGGTTGGTTAGATAGAAAGGGAAACAAAATTTAAATGCCACATGATACTATTAGATAATCATTCATTCTAAAATTAATTAATTTGCAGGTTCTTGTAGGAGGAAAGATAATTAGAAAAGATGTTGAATCTTTTGATTTGATTAAGTCTTCTTCTTTAACGTTACTTGATTTAATTATCTTCTTGTGATATCACTCTTTTTTTTTTTCTTTTTTTTTTTTGGTAATCGTTTGGTTATTCACTAAAATCCCAATTACCAAATGTATAAAAAATGAATCTTTTTTATAGGATTAGAATCTAAATAGTAAGGTGTATTACATACATATATTTTTTTTTAATTCTTATGCATTCTTATTAGTGGGTAAAATATTTCAAAACATAATAGATTTAAAATCAACCGATAAAAGTGTATAAAAATTAAAAGTAAAACACAATAAATATCTTTTATCTTCAAAAAAATATATGTTTGTAGGATAATGAGTTAAAAGGGATTTTTATTAGTTTGGTTTAATAGAGTTGTTGAGGCCTTTATTACAGCATAAATGTTTATAGTACAATACAGCAAAGTCTGGAAAAACCCAACTCACCAGCCAATGGGCCACTTTGGGGGTGGCATTTGAGCCACTCTCGGTAATGTGTAAGTGGACCCTCAGCTTGCAGTCCACTATAATAATTGCTGACCAAAATTATACTTCATTTTTGCCTAAAAAGAACAGCCCCAACCGTGTTTCCAAATTTGACAAACAACTTATGGTGGAACAAATTGAATGATAACATTAGTGATTTTTTAATTGAACAGATTTAAAAACTTGTGTAATATTTGTTTTGTTTACATACTTTTTGAGTGGAAATAGCTCACGAAGCACATATATTGTTAAATTTATATTTTTTTTTAATTCAGTTTGAAATATATATCGACTATTAAATCACATAAAACTTATATAATTTTTTTCATAAACAAACAAGGTATAAGTATTCCTCTTTGAAAAAAAAATTGATCACCAAAGATAGTGGCTCTAGTGTTGATAACCACAGCCACACCACCTGATGATCATGTTCATTTAAATGGTCGTTTATCATACAATTTATAAGTTTAAAAGTAACTGAACTTATAACATTAAGTTGCATGACTGTAACGGGAATTTTTTTGAATGTCTTGGGAGACCTGTTTGCCAACTCGGTTAAGCCAGAAGATGGCATGTTATGTTCTCAATCACCCAAATTTTCCCCTAACCTAGAATAAGAAAAGGTTCAAGATCTAGCATTATTACACAAACTGCCTCACATATCAAAAATTATTCTAGCTAGGTATCCCCCTCCATCCAGCAACAATGCTAAACATTGCTTTACAGGTAAACGACAGGGGTGAGAACCTGTCATGGAAAGCTATAGGCTACCCTGGACCAGACCCAGACTTGAAAACAGATCCTCCGAAAGCAAAAACATCAGAAGCAATGGCATCTTCAATTCCGGGAGATCAGGAAAAGGAAGAAGACGCAAACAAAGAAGATCTCTTTGGACCTCTTCATAAGGGCCTCATTAACCTGAACAGCCCAAAACAAATAGTTGCAGAGACACTGCAGAGATCAGGTTTTCCAGTCTCAATTCCCCCCGGGAAAAGCAAAACAAGTTCACTCAATCCTTCTTTGATCATCAAGTGTGATGCAGTTGTCATCGGTTCAGGCTCAGGCGGCGGTGTTGTTGCCGGGGTACTGGCAAAAGCTGGCTACAAAGTGCTGGTCTTAGAGAAGGGGAATTATTATGCCAGAAGCAGTCTTTCACTTCTTGAAGGGAAAAGTATGAAGCAAATGTACATGGGAAATGGGTTGCTGGCAACTGATGATATGGGTGTCGTACTACTTGCAGGTTCTACTGTGGGTGGAGGTTCCGCAATAAATTGGTCGGCTTCAATTCGGACGCCTACGAACGTATGCAAGGAATGGAGTGAAAAGTACGAGCTAGAACTATTTGACAGTAGGGTATACGAAGAAGCGATGGATATTGTCTGCAAGAGAATGGGGGTTCAAGATGAATGTAAAGATGAAGGATTTAATAATGCAGTTTTGAGAAGAGGGTGTCATGAATTGGGTTATCCAGTGACTGATATACCTCGAAATGCATCCGCGGATCACTATTGTGGTTGGTGTTGTTTTGGCTGCAGAGATGGAAGAAAGAAAGGTACCTCAGAGACCTGGTTAGTGGACTTGGTGAATTCAGGCAATGGTTTGATTCTTCCAGGCTGCGAGGCCATAAAAGTGCTGCACAAGCAAAAGAAAGGAAGAGATAGAAGCATTGCAACGGGGGTTGCTTTCAGATTCCAATGTAATGGAAGGAGAGAAACTTACATTGTTCAGTCTAAGGTAAGTATTGTTGCTTGCGGTGCTCTCAGTACTCCACCGCTGCTGAGAAGGAGCGGCCTAAAGAATCGAAACATTGGCAGGAACCTCCATCTCCATCCTGTCACGATGGCTTGGGGGCTCTTCCCGGAAACGCCTTCCTCCAATTCATGGCCAGAACCATACAAGAAGAGCTATGAAGGAGGGATAATGACGGCAATGTCAACAGTCGTTGCAAATTTTGAAACATCTGCCTATGGTGCCGTAATTCAGACACCCTCATTGCACCCTGGTATGTTCTCTGTTCTCACTCCATGGATTTCTGGTATTGATATTAAAAAACGGATGTGCAAGTTTTCAAGAACTGCCCATGTATTTGCATTGGCAAGAGAT
Source organism: Diospyros lotus (assembly GCF_014633365.1). Classification (NCBI taxonomy): domain Eukaryota; kingdom Viridiplantae; phylum Streptophyta; class Magnoliopsida; order Ericales; family Ebenaceae; genus Diospyros; species Diospyros lotus. Next base: position 27,221,838 of record NC_068348.1, on the reverse strand, counting down.
AAAGGATCAGGGGAGGTCCTTTCACCAAGCTCTATCAGTTATCGGATGGGCAGCATTGATGAAGACAATCTACAGAAGGGATTAGAGAAGGTCTTGAGGATACTAGCAGCAGCAGGAGCCGAAGAAATTGGAACTCATCATCTCAAGGGAAAGACCCTAAAAGTGAAAGAGGTAAGTTCGAATGAGTTTGACAGGTTTGTCAAGGAGGAGAGTTCCAGGCCATTGAAAGATCTCCTAACACCAATATGCTCGGCGCATCAGATGGGGAGTTGCCGAATGGGGATTGACCCCAAGTGCTCAGCGGTTAATCAGATGGGGGAGACATGGGAGGTAGAGGGGCTGTTTGTGGCAGATTCGAGTGTCTTTCCTACGGCTTTAGGAGTGAATCCAATGGTCACAATTCAGGCAATTGCCTACTGCACTTCCCAGTCTGCGCTTGAGGTTCTGAGGAAGAAGATCAGGTAAATCAAATAAAACTTCCAAAGTTCGAGAAGCCTGAAAAATGAATAAATAAACCAGTTATATTGGCTCCTTCATTGAAAAGAATTAATGAGGCCTTAGTTCTTTTGAGAATAGAAATATGGCTATTCTCACAGAATTGATAAGATAGATACTACTATAATGACATCAGTGACTCCTGGTAGTCATTGGATTGTCGTTTAAGAAATTTCATATCTAAAACCTACTACTTGCATTATTTTGAAGATTTTTAGCATCAACTACATAGGTGAACTGAGTGATTAGGCTCAACATTTTCCCAGCTCTATATACTGGAAATGTTGCCAACCCGACATACCGGGATAAAGCCTTGGTTTGTTGTTGTTTTATTTACTGGAAGTGTCGAGAATTCTATGCGTTTGACAGACGTTCCATGCAACAACACTGCGAGTTATCATTTGAGTCTAAAGTAGTCGTCGAGCTCAATTGGAGTCGTTTACAAGTTCAAAACTTCTCCACATTGATAAGGATAATAACAAGGATCTCCTTGGTAAAACTCACTGGCTCGAGACAAATCACAAAGAAAGAAAGCCCATAAGAGTCCATTGAGTTTCACTTAAGAGGCGACTAAAGCAAAGCATTAGCCATTAAGTTTCCTGCCTGAGTGGGTTTAAATTTTGATAGGACTTCAATTACATTTAAGGTTCTATTAATTTGTATGAACTGCATAAACAAATTACGCTCATGGACCCCCAAAATGCCAGCTCTAGTAAACAAAATTAAATAGCTGAAGACAAATTACAATGTACAGATTACGAGGTCACATTGACTTTCGTTATGTGAGGCATAAAGTATATTAAGTTTTTGATAGAAACTCACTCTTTTGGATTGAATTCAACACTAAATTAGTAGAACGAATCAGTGTTTACAAGGATCCCAGCAATTGCTAGGATGAGTAAAAGCTAAAAACAACCAATCGGCCTATTCAAGAGGGCCTTCTCTCCCCACAACAATTGCCCAGATTTTTCCACACCTTCTCTCTCCTTTCCCCTCACCTTATATACCTTCTCATCATCCCGTTGCAGCCACGTAAAGGAATATTCTACCCCTAACCAACTTTGGACTCTTCTGCCCCTTAGTCAATTTCCTTGGCTACCCTTGATTTTCCCCCCCTGACTCCCCCCTCCTTTTACGCCTCTGATGGGGTCCTAACATTACTCCCGCCCAAGAGACACACCTTGTCCTCAAGGTGAAATTCAGGAAACTATTGTTGTATCTGATGGTAGGGCTCCCAAGTTGCCTCTAGGGCTGGCAGCCCCTTCCATTGGATTAAAATATCAAGGTTTCTCAAATTCTTTCTGGTACTTGGCCTGACTCCCAACAAAAATTCCGGTTCCACCTTCATTTCTAGCTCGGCAGTGAGCTGGTCTGGAATTTATGTCGTCACTTGCACTACTCCTTCCACCTTACGAAGCTAGGAGACATGGAAGACAGGGTGGATCGCGCAGGAAGGTGGTAAGGATAGCTTGTATGCCACCTTCCCAATCTTCTTCTCCACAGCAAAAGGCCCATAAAATTTCGGTGACAGCTTCTCGTTCACCCTAGCAGCCAACATCTTCTCTCGGTAGGGGTGGATTTTCACATAAACCAGTTCGCCGACCTCAAAGTGCACGTCTTGTCGCATTTTATCTGCTAAATTCTTCATTCCTGCCTGCACTCACCGCAATTGGGTCTGCAGCTCCTCCAAAACAGCATCCCACTCCAGCAACTGTTGCTCGATTGCTGAAACCGTCGTGGTCCCTTTCTCATAACGTAGCAACGGGGGAGGTTCACACCCATAGACTATCTGAAACGGAGTTAGTTTTGAGAAGACATGATAAGAGGTATTATACCAATATTTTTCCCAAGGAAGCCAACTGCACCACGCCTTGGGTTTGGAGGAGGAAAAATATCGGAGATACGTCTCCAAAGTGCGATTTAGGACCTCAGTTTAACCATCGGACTGAGGGTGGTATGAGGTGCTTTTGTTCAACTGAGTGCCTTGCAACCTAAATATTTCTTCCCAAAAATGGCTGACAAATACTTTATCTCTATTGGAAACGATCGAGTTTGGAACTCCATGCAACCAGACAATCTTCTTCACGAAGATCCTTGCGATGTTGGCTGCTGTAAATGGGTGCCTTAGAGCAATAAAATGTCCATATTTACTAAGTCGGACCACCACCACTAAGATAGAATCCCTCCCCACTGATTTGGGCAACCCTTCAATGAAATCCAAGGATACATCTTCCCAGATTTGACAAGGAACTGGAAGGGGCTACAGCAACCCTCTTGGAGACAGCGCCACATATTTATTTTGCTGGCACACAAGGCAATGTCTAACATATCGCTGAATGTCCCGGTTCATTCCCGTCCAATACACATTGGCTGATATCCTCTTATAAGTCTTGAGGAACCCAGAGTAGCCCCCAATCTGTCCATCATGTCCTTCTTTTAACATCAAAGGAATGAGAGTGGAGCCCTTAGGGAGAAACAATTTCCCTAAGGAACTGGAAGGGGCTACAGCAACCCTCTTGGAGACAACGCCACATATTTATTTTGCTGGCACACAAGACAATGTCTAACATATCGCTGAATGTCCCGGTTCATTCCCGTCCAATACACATTGGCTGATATCCTCTTATAAGTCTTGAGGAACCCAGAGTGGCCCCCAATCTGTTCATCATGTCCTTCTTTTAACATCAAAGGAATGAGAGTGGAGCCCTTAGGGAGAAACAATTTCCCTTTGTACAGCAACTGCCCCATCCACCCATGCAAACTCGGGTCCGTTCGTAGGATTTTCCAGCACCTCCCTAATAATTTCCTGAAGTATTCCATCTTCATTAACCTCCTTTTTGAGCCGGTCTAGCTGCAATACTCGAGGAATGATGAAGGTCATGAGCGTGGCAGGTGAATGGATGCGGGAGAGGGCATCCGCAGCTCGATTCTCCATCCCCGGGCGATATTGGATCTCAAAGTCATAACACATCAGTTTCACAACCCACTTTTGGCACTCTGGATTAACTACCCGCTGTTCCATCAAGAATTTAAGGCTTCGTTGATTAGTTCTTATAACGAACCTTCGTCCTAATAAATAATGTCTCCACTTCCTCACAACGAAAACTATCGCTATCAACTCCCTCTCATACACCAACTTGTTTCGACCATTGGGATTTAGGACGTGACTAAAGAAAACGATAGGTCCCTGCCCCTGCATCAAGACTGCCCCCAATCCATGCCCCAACGCGTCTATCTCCACAATGAATTCCTTCGAAAAGTCCGGCAAAGCCAACACGGGCAATTCTATCATTGCCCTCTTAAGAGATTGGAAAGCATGCTCTGTCTCCTTATCCCAAGAGAAATTATCCTTCTGTTGGCGATCTGTCAAAGGCCACGCCAGCTTGTCATAATTCCTTACAAACCTTTGATAATACCCTGTAAGGCCTAAAAATCCTCAGAGTTCTCGCAGCGACTTGAGGCTAGGCCATTCCAGCATCGCTTGCACTTTAGCGTTATCAGCAGCCACTCCTTCTTGGGAGATGATGTGCCCTAAATACCCAATCTCCCGTTGTCTGAACATACACTTCTTAGCATTAGCGTATAGTTGGTGAGCAATTAGAACCCTTAACACACACCTTAGATGTTCCTTGTGTTCACTCATACTCTTACTATAGACCAAAATGTCATCAAAAAACACCAAAACGAATCGTCTCAAGTGCTCCTTAAAAATCTCATTCATCAATGATTGAAAAGTAGCGGATGCGTTTGTTAAGCCAAACGGCATGACTAAGAATTCATAATGACCCTCATGGGTGCGAAAAGCAGTCTTCGGAATGTCATCCGGTGCGATACGAATCTGATAATACCCCAATTTCAAGTCTAGCTTAGAAAAAACAGTAGCCCCATGCAGTTTATCAAATAACTCTTCAATGACCGGAACGAGAAATTTATCGTGAATTGTTACTTTGTTTAAAGCCCTATAGTCCACACAAAATCTCCAACCACCATCCTTCTTCTTGACCAGCAACACAGGGTTAGAAAATGGACTGATACTTAGCCTGATAAGACCTGCTGCTAACATCTCTTGAACCAGCTTCTCAATCTCATTTTTCTAGGGATGGGGGTAACATTAAGGCCGTATGCTTACCAAAGGGACTCCGGATTGTAACGTAATCATGTGATCCCTCCCCCGGTGCGAGGGCAGCCCACAATGCTCCTTAAACACCTCCTTAAAATCTGCCAGCAAGTCCTGCAAATCCCCAGGAACCACCTCTTCCCCCCTCTTTTCTTCAGCTGTCAAACTTCCCAACTCCAACAACACTCATTCTCCATTTTCTCGGAAGGCCTTCATCATCGACTTTAAGGTTATCAATGTTTTGCTGAGGCTAGGGTCCCTATGCAGTGTTACTGTCATACCCCCAGATCTAAACTTCATAACCAATTAACCCCAATCTACTTGGGTCTCCCCAAGTGTGGCTAGACACTTCATTCCAAAATTACATCAGAGCTTCCTAGCTCTAATGGTAGGAAATCCTCAACTACCTCAACATTTTGCAGTCGCAGAGTAACCCCTTTACACAATCCAGCCCCTTGAACAGCCATGCCTAACCCCATGATCACTCCATAACCTCTCGTTTGAGTCCGAAACAACCCCAGCTTCTGCACCAGTTCAGCAGCTATGAAGTTGTGAGAATCCCCACTATCGATTAAGAACACTACTTTTTGGCCATCAATTTCTCCCTTGATCTTCATGGACTGCGGAGGTGTTAACCCCACCACAGAATTCAGGGATAGCTCCACCACTTCCCCTATTTTGACTGTGTCTTCTATTTCCTTTAAATTTTCCCCAGTTTCAGCCTCTGTTGTTTCTTCTTCTCCCTCTTCCCTTTCTTCCTCATAGATTACCATTACCTGCAACTCTTTATTCTTGCACTTGTGCCTAACCGAGTACTTCTCATTGCAACAAAAATAGAGACCCTTCGCCCATTTGGCTTGCAACTCGGTCTCACTCAACCGTTTAAAAGGAGGGTTGCTCCACTTACCGACGGCTGGTGGCCAATGCGAGAAGGCAAGGCTGGGTGTCGCCAACTTCGATGGTGCTGGCAGAGGGGGCCGAATCACCGGCCGAGTGTTTGTTACTAGGGTGGAACTAGAAGGGGCTGATACCTGAGTTGGGCTTGATCCAAGATAACCTCTTTGGACCACCTGATTCCTCTCCTCAATCCTTTGGGCTAGCTCCATCATCTGTTCCAGTCCAGTTGGCCGCAGTACCCGCATCTCCGTCCAGATATCTAGCTTCAGGCCATTTAGGAAATGACCTTCCAGAAACGCTTATGGCAGCCCTTCAAGTGATGAAGCTAAGGTCTCAAAACATAGGCGGTAGTCCTTGTCGGACCCCGACTGCCTAAGCGCGAGGAACCTCTCCTCCGCGGTGCCTTCTTGAGTCGATCGGAATTGATTGACCAGCATCACTTTGAGCTCCTCCCAACTCCTCAGCATTGCCGTCTTCGCTCCCATTGAAACCAGGCGAGAGCAGCTCCTTCAAAACAGAGCGCCGCTGAGTCCAACTTCTCTGTGTCAGATAGTCGATTCATAGCAAAGTAGCGTTCCGCCCTAAAGACACACCCATCAGGATCGTCTCCCTCAAATAATGGCATCTCCAAGCGTCGACCTCTCGTCTCCAGTTTTTCGAAGCCCTCGATCACACTACCTTCGTCTTTCCCTCTTTCTCCCACCCCCAATGTCTCAACCACTGTAAAAGAGAAACCCACCGATACGTTCTCCTCACCTCGCTTCCCTTTCCTATCCTTCTCCTGCGCCTCCCACCTCTCTATCAATAAGTTGAATTGGTCCAACATCATCGTCATGTTCTTCTCTATGTTATGCACCTTCTGGAATTCATTCCTCATAGAATCCAACCCGACTTGCAATCCCTCCATTCACCTTTCTATCTGTTATTGATAAGTTTCCAATCTTCCCTCCAGCTCCCCCATTCTCTCAAAAACGGAGATACCCATGGATCAAGGCTCTGATACTAGAATGATAGAAAGTCACTCTTTTGGATTGAATTCAACACTAAAACAGTAGAATGAATTAGTGTTTACAAGGATCCCAGCAATTGCTAGGATGAGTAAAAGCTAAAAACAACCAATCAGCCTATTCAAGATGGCCTTCTCTCTCCCCACGACAATTGCCCAGATTTTTCCACACATTCTCTCTCCTTTCCCCTCACCTTATATACCTTCTCATCATCCCGTTGCAGCCACGTGAAGGAATATTCTACCCCTAACCAACTTTGGACTCTTCTGCCCCTTAGTCAATTTCCTTGGCTACCCTTGATCCCCCCCCCCCCCCCCTAATTCCCCCCTCCTTGTATGCCTCTGATAGGTATGAATAACGGAGGTCCCAACAGTTTTGGTATGAAAACCTTCTTCCAGAGTATGAGAAATGGTATCCAATGTGTTCTCTTTTTGATGAACAAAACAGAACATACGCACCAAACCCGACCTATTGGATAATTTTCCTAGATTCAGAGCTTTCTTCTCCATTGATCTCATCTCCTTGTTCAAATTCAATTTCATTAGCCTCATCATGTCTAAGATTCTTATGTTACAATAATGTTTCCATCCAATATATTGTCTCCCAGCTCTACATCTCCTCTTTTTCTCTCACGCATGTGGCAAGTAGTTATTTTACTCTTGAGACCACTCTATATGAACAGTAGTATTGACCACCATAGTTATTAATCCTGTTCCATATTGGCAGTACATACCCTAATGGAGCAATTCTAGTATGAAAACTAGAAAGTAGAAAGTTCCCTTCTGGCTAAGGTATCGATTAGTAACAGCTAGTACCGACCAATACCAGAATTTTGCTAATATCTCAAGAACTCCCATTTTTTTTATTTATTTTTGGCTCTCAGCTTCTCATAGCCTGGCAACTCAAAACCCAAGTATATGTCTTCTTTAATATTTTAAGTATCATTTTATTTAATATCTCTTGTTTTTATTTTTTGCTAGTTAATAATATCTCCCTTTTTTCTATATCTATTTTATAATTTTCTCGCGTATAATTTTGTATTAGTTTAGATTCAATTCTCTAAAAGAAAAAGGTCAACGGTTAATGCTTTCTCATTAATGCCCAAAAATAGCTCAAACTAATTATTCTGTATTAATACTTTTGCTTATATGGCATTGTTTGTATTTTTTTGTAATACATATTATTAATTTATTATAGCAATATAATCCAAACGGTATCCAATGGTTTTTGGGCTGATGATGAAAAAAATGACCATCTATATATTTGTTCAGAGAGCCTAATACTTAGCCTAGACTACGGGTAGAACTTTAGTTAACGAACCTGCAAAACAAGGACTGTAAGGACCATTTTGGGACATGTCGAGAAAATCACTCCAATGCCTTAGTCAGACGTGAAATAATAGTAAAGATAGAACAAATAAGCTAGAAATTGTAATTAAGAATGTTTATCTCGGAGAATTTTTGCTCAAGATTATGTCTCCTTGTTAGATAGTGTTTAGTAATAATTATCCTAAACAAATTTGCAGGGATTAAAATTATCCCTACAGAATGCATTCCTAAGATTTAGAATAAAGGGTTTATCCTAAGTTTATCAAGATTATGATAAATAACTAGATATAAGCTTTATTTCAAATCATGATCGAGCTTATCACTTAATTTTAGGTCAGAATCTTAGTCAGATTATATAATTCAATCCTAAGTAGACTTGCTTTGCTTTCGAGTATGTGAAAAACCCCCCCTCTTAAGTTAGGCCCAAATAGAATATCGAGATCGAGAGTGGCTTAGTTAATGGGACAAGATCAAATGTAACCTAAATAAAAATGTACACGTGTCAGTTGGGCTATATCTCAAGTATTATCAAGAAAATTAGTTCAGATTGCTTTTCTTGCAATCTAAGGTCCCCAGAGGATAGAATTGGAAGGAAGAAAAGCAAAAGCCTCTTGCATTATTGCAGCAGCAAACACTGCTACACAATTGCAAAGGCTGAGTTCCCCAAATCACCTCAAAGCCAAGTTGAACCGGAAGCAAAATAATAAACCCTAGTACCTTGTGGTAAAGCAATCAAACTCCACAGCTTTTAATCGGGTAGAAAATTTCTCAAAGGAAAGTTTTCAATTTATATCAGGAACATAAAGACAACCATCAGGAACATAATCATTTTCACAACAGAAAATGAAAATCCCAAAACCCCAATTTCCTTAGACTGTGATAAGAAATGGGAGATATGAGTAGCGGCAACAGATCGAAGGCGTTCGTATTCACGCATAATGATAGGGATTGCCATTCAAAGCTAATTACATTTCAGAAGGAAAAAAGAAACGTTATAAAGCCCAAGAAAGAAGCGAAATGGATTTGATTACCTAAAAAGAGGAGGACGTGGAGAAGCCCGGCGGAAGGGATCGATCGGCAGAGAATCCAACGGTGGCTGTGCTACCGGAGATGGAGCAATGGCGCGGGGCCGCCGGGTATCACCAATTTTATAGTTTATTGAATCTTCTTTTTAATTTTTAAATAATTTTATTATGGATAATGTAAAGTCAATAATTAATGATTAAGGTATGTTAAACGTTACGAGTGTCAATTTCTTAAGAGTCTCAGCGGTGTGTATTAGTCCAGATCTATAAAAATTTAATAATTGAACTATTTTTAATGGTTCTAAAAAAATAAAAATTATAACCAAATCATTACATAGATAAAACAAAATCATTACCAATCAATTGCATTTAACTGATTTCGATTCAATTTCGATTCTATCCAATTAACATTTAGCTTCTAAATATTTTCATAAAATATAAAATTACAAATAAATTTATTAAAAGATTACCTCATCAAATGAGATTACATCGACCATTTAGTATAGCAATAGACATAAAAATCTAGAAATAAAAGAATTCATGAATAACAATAACCAACAACAAAAAAGAAATAAATAAAAACTAACAGATTAAAATTGTATGTAATAATATATTTATGCGTATATATATATATATCCAAAAAAATATAATATATATACAAGTATAATATTGATTTCGGTTCGATTCGAACCACGGTTTGAAAAAAAAAACTAATAACCAAATCAAATATATCGATTCTTAATTTTTTAGAACCAAAACTTAATCGTTGAACTATAAAATCAATCCAAAAAGTACGATTCGATTCGATTTAGTTCAGTTCATTGATTTTTAAATATATTTTTATACCCTGCAATAGACACGAAGAGTTGGACATACAATTAGGCATATTTCAATTAGGTCCATCAAACCAAATAGTTTAGTTTTGGGATGTACCCAAATTCATAGACATCTCTAGGCCTAGCATATGCATTTTGTTTTAGACAATTTATATTTATTACACATTATTTTTAGTTTAAATATAATTTTATTAGTTGATAAAATATTATAAATCATGATAAATTTATCATTAATCAACAAAAGTATTTTTATGATGAAAATAAAATACAAAAAATGCACCAAAATTAAAGTATATTTATTGCACCTTAACCATTACCCTAGTTAACATTATATTTTTATTAATTAATTGATTAAATATTTTAAAGCAACATATATTTAATATCAACGAATAAGATTGTTCAAAGACTAAAAATGAAATACAATAAATATACTTTCTTTCTTCAAATGCAATTTTATTGAGATTTGATTAAAATCAAACGATTATTTTATTCTTATATTTAAAATATTTTTCTCTTTTCCTCTTCTTTCATTTCTTTCTTTCTTTTTCTCTATCTTGTCACTAATAACCAATGAAATATTATCTATCTCAATCATTAGTAATTAATTTAGGGTTGCAAATGAGTCGAGTCGTTCACAAGTGATTAAGTGTTTGACTCAATAAAAATTCGTTCGAATTTATTTGTTAAAGTAAATGAGCGGAGCTTGAACCCAACTTTAAATCTCAATTTATAAATAAGTTGATTTGAACTCAATAAAACTTCGCCTGTTAACTCTCTAACTCGTGAACTGTTTCAATTAAAGTCTTGCGAGCAGGCTCAATTATAGGCTAGCGAGTAGACTTGATTAAAAGTTCACAAATAGCTTGTGAATAGACTTGTTTATAAATAAATTAATAAATTTATTTATAATTTTATAAAAATATTATTTAACATAAAATTATTAATCTTTAAATTATTATAATAATAATATCTTTAAATTTTGTTAAGTTTGATTTTAAGAATGTTTTGACGATGATAAATTAAATGCAAAAATTTAATACACTTTCTTCATTAGAATGTGTTGATATAATATATATTGTGACTTAAAAATTAATCAAATAATATATGAGTTTAATGGAGTAATAATCGTTTAATCGAGTAAAAAAATATTTAGTTGAGTAATAAGTGTTGTACTCGACTAACTTTTTCTTTTAATCAAGTAAGATATGAACGTTTAAGGGATTATTCGATTATATATTTATTTTACTCGAATATATGATGTAATAATATTACTTAAATAACTAAAGAGTTAATCGACTAAGTGGTATATTAGTCTAGTAACTATAACTTTTAACTGAGTAATAAATCTGGATCAAAATGACAAATTTATATACTTATATCATTAATCGACTAAGAAGAAATATTAATTGAGTAATTTCATATTTAGTCGAGTAACTAAGTATTTTAGTAGAGTAAAAATTATCAGACATAATATAAGTTTTTGTACTTAAATTATTGATTAACTAAATAAAAGTTGTAGTTAAGTAAAGTCATATTTATGTTATAATTGTGATCCGGAATCCAAATTTGTTTGTGATTGAAACTCTTAATTTGATTGTGATTATGATTTCAAATTTCATTGTAATTAAAATGTTAATCAAATTCAATTTTAAGTGAGATTTATCTCATCTCGAGGAATATTTTCGCGAATGATCTTATGATCAAAGTATAGTTTCCTATGTACATTTATAAATGATTTTAAGTCTATAAATAAATACCCAATACTCTAGAATTAGTTGCAGTTATATCACTTTTGTTGTATCAATATTTGTTTACTAATATTTTGGTGTGGCAATATCACTTTTGTACTAGCAATTATTTGTTTAGTGATATTTTATTCTTTTTACTCATAATTTTTTTCTATTTGAGTTTTTCACATAAAATTTTGTATTCATGTGTGGTTGATTAGTTTGATTGTGGTTTGTTGTCAATCCAATTTTCATAACAAACTGGTATCAGAATCGTTGGATCAAACTATTAACGTTTGGCAAATTTTAATCGTTTGATCTGCACATATTCATTATCTTTCAGTTAGAACATAGGTTGTCCAACTGCCACCGGTCGTCGCAGCCATCGTTCGCCTTCTGCCACTACTATTCAATCGCCACCGCCACCATTAGCCGACTCTGTCATCGATTTTAGCTTACGGAGCGGCCACCGTCGATTGCCTATCAGCCACCATCGCGGTATCTTTTCGTCGCTGCCATTACGTTAATTTGTCTTCTTTAACCAGATTTGGGCGACCCTTCGTCTTCCTTCGTAGGTCGTTTCCTTCCTCGTCATCGCCATCCGTTATCTGCCTTACTCCGACGTCATCTCACCCAACAACCGCGTTGGTCTTCCTCATCGTTGATCTCAGCCGTCGACTACGCTCAACCGATGACCGTCAGCCTTACCATTAGTCGTTGCTACCGTCAGCGAGCCTCCCAGCCTTCATCAACGGTTAGCCATTGAAGCAACCAAGCTTCTCAGTTTAAGCTTACCCATATCTAAAATTAGATCCTGTTTAACTTATTAACCCATTCTAGATCTGACAACCTAGATCCAGGTCTATTTTTGCCTGAATTTACAACACAAATCTGGTATTCTGGTTTGATTTTGTTTATCGATCATTTAATATTATTTGGGGTTATTTAATCTTTGTATTAACTATTTTGAAGTATGATATTCTATTATCAGATGGGAATATTTGATTATCACTATGGGCAATTGTGGCACTTGTAATACCCAATGTTAAATATTAAAAGTATTTTTAGAAATTACAAGGTCAAAAATTAGTATTTATTATAATTTTGGGCCTATGTGTATTATTCAAAACACAACCGAAGGATAAAGGACTATGTCAAGCAGGCCAATAAAGGTAAAACTGTCCAAATAAGCGATATTCGACAAAATCAAGAGATTTTCAAATGTTTGAAGTCAAAAACACGCAAATAGGGGCATTTGGGCAAAAGTGCAGATTTTGTAAACTACCTGAGGGAGGTCGAAATGGAAAATTTTTTAGAAGTTTCAGGGGGAAATGGAAAATATATAACTTGTGGGCAATCAAGGAATTAACAAAAAGTCTAGGGGTGCCTTGGATAGGGAGAAAATGAAATTAGAATTTACAAAAGGGCAAAATTGTAAATTTTGAAATTTTGCAAAGTAGGAAACTGACCGGCCGCCTGTGGCTGCCGGCAACCACCTCTGAGGCGTCGGGAAGGTCATCCGGAGACTCTAGGATAGTCTCCAGGCGATGATGAAGACGATAGGGACTGCTATTGGCCGAAAAATGGTGAAATGTGATCGAGTTTAATGGCGAATGGGATTTTTGATTTGGCCGAATCTTTTGAGGGTTGTAGCTCGTGATTTGGGGTTGTTTAATTGGTTTGGAGGCTAGATCTAGGTTTAAGGGGATAAGAACAACTGATTTGTGGTGGAAATTTGGGTTGAGATCAGGTATAAATAGACAACCAAGGCCGAGGGTTTTTTAAAGAAATCGAGAGAAATTAAGGGCATTTTGGCTTGAATCGAGGCTCACGGATAAGGGGCTTTTTTTCTACGAGTTGTAAGGATCATTTCTGGAGAATTTCGAAGAGATTGGCGTGCGTTTGATAGGGTTTTGGAGCTTCGATCGAAAAATCGGGTTCGCCAACGCCGCGACCTACAACTAGCTTTTAAAGCCATTTCTGGTGACTTTTTCCGAGGTTTGAAGGCACCATTGTGGTCGCCTCGACGAGATCTTTCAAGCCCTATAGTCATTTGGAGCATCGGATATCGCTAGAGTCGGAGAAGAAGGCCGGAGAAGACAACCAGGCCGGCCGCGCGTAGGCTTCACTCGTCGAGCCCCTAGGTGGCACGTGAGAGCGCGTGAGGTAGGGTTTGTCCTTGATTTTAATTTTTTTAATTTTTGTAAAATTATTTTAGGAATTTTCATGGAAAAATATTTGGTGAAACTTGATGTTAGGTATTTTTATGAATTTTCGAAGGTAAGAAAGGTTTTAAAATAAGGAAAAATAGAAAAAATTGAGGAAAAAATAGAAATATTGATTTCTAAAGTCCTAATGGTGAATAGGAGACAATTGGTGTGTTGGAAAGAAGGATTGCACGTTTTTTGAGATGCGACACGTTTTTCGAGGCAAAAATTGGACTTTTTCGAATTAAGGTGAGTGGTTTGATCCTAGTTTCACCTTGTCTTGAATGTGTTTTGGAGTGTGTGTAGTGGGTTCTGGTGTGTGATTTCACCTTCTCGAGCTTAGGATACACATGATCTGACCAGTTCTAGTGAGCTGTTATACCTTCCTGAACTTGGGTTGTTTACAAAGGCGTTTCACTTATGTACACTGTGGCATCATTTGCATATTGAACATGTGATATTTTGCATCAACTATTTTACTTTCAAAACGAGTTGGTGCATGACGTGTATTTTTCATATCATCGGGGTGTCGATTTTCGTGTCGTTGTTGGGTCCGTATGGGACGGGATGGGGTCTTCTTGAGAATGAGACAAGGTTAATCCTGGTGAATGAGTGACACGGTAGAGCACTCAAGGGATTAAGTATGTCGCGACAAGGTCAACCCCAACAGTGTGTGGAATAGATTTTCCACGGGAGGTTGAGTATGTCAAAGAGATTTCTCAAGTTAGACATGTTACGTGTTGTCGTTGTCTGTATGTCATGCTTATATGTCATTCATGCATTGTGTAAACTATTTCATGCTTTCACTTAGATGTTTCATCATCTAATCTGGGTTATGCCCTTGGAACATTCAACGTTTCAGTCAGGGACAGTTGCGAGGTTGAGGACATGGCCGGTGGGGCCAGCGGTGTTTAGTGGACAATCGTTGTACCATTTTGGAGGTGTTAGTATTTATTTTGATATATGTATGAACGGTTGTATGACAACGCTGTATCATTTGATAGTTTGTAATACATATTTCGGTATGGGAATACCTTGTATGAAACTCGTGGTAGGCCGCGACATTTTGGCGTTGATTATTCCGTTGTGTTATATTATATCTCGTTTAATTTAAGCATATGATCTTGTTAGTTAAACAAGTAAGATTGGGGTTCTCGGGATTTTCACATACATGTGAAGATTGTTCTCATGGCGCCGTGTGTGGCAGACTAGAAAAAAAAAAGATTCTCGAAGATTCCCTTATAGTGACGCGCCCATGTAAAGCGGGGTGTTACAGCATTGATAGATTTAAATTAAAGTAGAGTTATCAATGGAGATTTATATTGGTGAATATGGAGTCATTAAGTTGCATATACTTTAAGTGCAACTGAAGATATCTACTATAGTAAACTTTGTGTGGATTTGGATGGTATATCCTATGGTGCAGTTTTAATTAGTATTTATAAGAAGATTAATTCTCCATGATTTTATTAGAAGAAAGAATTTTAGATAATTTCATATTTAAATTTCATATCAATATAGAGTTTGTTATAATTGTGACCTAGAATTCAAATTTATCTGTGATTGAAACTCTTAATTTAACCATGATTATGATTTCAAATTTAATTGTGATTAGGATATTAGTCAAATTTGATTTTAAGTAAAATTTATCTCATTTAGAGAAATATCCTTATGAATTATTTTCTAATCAGGATATGATTTCATGTGTATATTTATAGATGATTTTAGATTTATAAATAGGTGTCCAATACTCTGAAATTAGTTACAATTATATCATTTTTGTTGTAATAATATTTGCTTACTGATATTTTGGTGTAGTAATATCACTTTTGTACTAGTAATTATTTGCTTAATAATATTTTATTCTTTATGCACGCGATTTTTCTCGATTTAGGTTTTTCACATAAAAATTTGTATTTATATATAGTTGATTGGTTTAATTGTAGTTTATTGTCTCAAATTTCACAACATCTTACTCGAGAATAAAAAAAAATTACTCGAGTAATTGCATATCTCACTTAAGTAATATCTAATTTACTCAACTAATGTTGTATTAAATTTTAAAAAATTAATCTTTATAGATACCATTAAATATACATTTTAAGTATTTTATCCATAAACAAATTTATAAATTGACGTGATATTATAAAATTTATAATAATTTTAACAAAAATGAGCAATAATCAATAATAGGGATTAGAATTATTGTTAATTTTAAATAAGATTATTATGAATTATGTAATATTATTTTAATATATATAAATAATAATATAATAAAAATATAATAATAATTTAAAAGATATGAAAATTTATACACATTTCGAGTAATATAGAGAATAAAAACTTTTACATTTTACATATTATAAATTACAAAACGCACTATATAAATAGTGTTCTTAGAAGGTAGAAACCTCAATGTAAATTGGGATTTGTGATTCGAATTGAACTGAAGTTTCAAGAGGAGAGAAACGAAGAAGAGAGTCAAGACCACGCCCACAGTCGCCACCCACCACCGTTGCAAGCCTTCATCTTAGGTGAATCGTCGACAACTACTATCGCCTCTCGCCACCGCGGCACACCCACCCTAGCTCTCTCTCTGAAGTCAGCTTGTTGTCGCTGTAAGCCTTCATCTCAAGTGAGCCATCAACAACTACTACCGCCTCTCACCACTACCGCACACGCCCTCGCCCTCTCTGAAGCCCGCCTTCGCCGCAAGCCTTCATCTCAAGTGAATCGTCAACAGCTACTGTTGTCTCTTGTCGCTGCTGCACACCCTCTCATTCTCTAAATCCAGCCCGCCGCTGCTGTAAGCCTTCATCTTAGGTGAACCATCGACAGCTACTGCTGCCTCTCACCATCGCTGCACACCTCCTCCTTCTTGAGCTCAGGCTTGTCGAATCGAGCCTGCACTCAATAAAGCTCACATACTCAATTCGATTCAACCCTAGACGCCGATGATGAAAAGAAAACCTAGCGTCAGTTATTCCCCATTGCCAACCCACCACTCATATAATATGTTTAAACACACAAGTTAGTGTTTTTAAACCGAACCTGAAGTGTGGTATATTAAATTTAGCTAGAATTATTTCCCCTTAAACCTTAAATCTGATGATGGGCTTGGGCAAGCCCAATCTGCAGATAAGCCCATTACCAACTCATCTTTCTGGCTCGCTCCCTCGAACCTTCTTCACAGGCGTTGACTATAGCATCGTCTTTTCTACGTCCTTTATGCATCTATTTTTCCCTGCAAATGGCTTTATAATCTATACAAATAAATTTTTTTTACAAAGAATAACGTGGGTATTTATGGGTTCTTTTAATTTTAAATTTTGAAAATTGTAACTATTCCACCATTTTGATCGGTGGCCGAGCTAAGAAAGAATTTTAATCCAGACTAAATTATAATTTTAGTCATGATCAAATTATAAAAATTATAATTATCTATAGTAATATATATAAAAAATCAAAAAATAAAAAAGTCAGTTGGCCTGGCCCCAGCTGACCTAATTTTGATAGAATTTATTTTTATACAAAAACTTGACAAGAGATGACACTTTCCCCGGATCCTCCAACCCCCACAAATGAAGCCATCAGTTAAGGTATAATGGTGGAATTAAATTATCAAATTCGATCTCTCTTCCTCTGCAACCATGGGACTTTGAAGTTGACCAGTTATCTAGTTCAATGCAAAATCCCTCTTGATTGACGCAAAAGCTTCACATATATTCCAGGACTCCCTAAATAGAGCAAAGCCAATGGTATCTCTCCTTCCAAGCAATGAAGAAAGTCTGCTTTGGAACAAAGTTTCAAGCCACCAACCCTTTTTCTTTCATTTGAGTGGCCCCCAAGCCTTCCTTCTCCCTGCGCGGCGGTTCCGGCGACCACCATGGCCAAGAACCACCACTGGCTTCCACTAATCTTGTCTCTTATCACAGCCCTTGGATTGGCCGCCTCCTCATTGTGCATCGTCTCTGAATTCAAGAGAACAAAGGTGAGTTCTTGCTTCTATATATCTCCTAGCAACCGATACTTTTTCTTTCTTTGAATCAATCTTTTCATTTCTTCTTTTCGTCCCTGAAGAGGAAGGATCTGAAGCTGGACGGCAAGCTGTGTCATCTTCCCGGAAGCCATGCATTTGGGTTTGGGATTGCAGCGTTAATCTGCCTGTTCGCCGCGCAGGTTGCCGGAAACTTCATAGTCTGCAGAAACTCATGCTCAGGGGAGAAGAGAACAAGATGCAAGGCTAGAAAACCAGCTCTTTCCACCATTTTTCTGTTGCTTTCATGGTAGGTTATCTTTCTCTTGTCACATTATCCCAACCTTTTTTTCATATGAGAATTGTTCATAATTGGCTTCACTCGCACCTCATCTTTGAACAATCCAAGACAACCACCAACTTCATATCAATCTCGGCTCTCTTATCCTTACCTTTCTTGTTTTCTTTCAAACTACCATTCTATCTGAGTTGAGTTGACAGCTGGGATTCATTGGACAGGCTCCTAGAAGGAACCTTACCACATGGGCCAGGCTGGGGGGATCCTAATTTCTTAATCAGATTCTAGGATTCAACAGCTGGAACTAGGAAAGCAATTAAATGCAAAGGGAAACATGGTTTGAAACAATTAAGATAAACAAGTAATGGAATTCAATGTTTTTGCAGGATCAGCTTTGGAATTGCAGCCATATTGTTAAGTGTGGCCTCAAGCATGAACAGAAGGCAGCCTTATGGGAAGGGATGGCTAGATGGGGACTGCTATGTAGTCAAAGATGGGGTATATATTGGGGCAGCCACGCTAGCTCTGGTCTGTGTGGCTTCAGCACTTGCCTCAGCTGTCATATCAATTAGGAAGAGCCAAACTGAGCAAGGCCAGAAGATTCATGCACAAGTTTGATCAAGAAATTGGGTTAAAGAGAAGATAGATAGACAAGTATTATCACAGAAAGAGAGCAATTCAAGAGGGTAAGGAAGGGAAATCACCGTAAATCAAGGGGACCCACAAGAGAAAAAAGCCACAGGCTAATGAAATCAGCAGAAGAATAGAAAGTTGCAAGTGTTCCAATATGACGTTGACTTGAGGGATAGAAGATGAGAGAATTATTCTTGCCCACTTGGGCTTATAGTCCTTTCTATGGTGTCAAATGGGAGGACTAATAATTCTAAGCAACCCACCACTCAGAAGGGTGGCTTGTTTTGCATGTATTCCTTTTGTGTTTGGAAATTGTAGAGGATAGGGCCTGCGATGTGGGTCCCATTGGTTTAGATTTAGCTTTCTGTTCCAGTCCTATTGTAGTCTAAATACATGATGGCATATATAGCTGTCGAGCCCGATTAGAAAATGGTCCATCGAATGCGTCTTCTGCTCTCAGTAGTCTCAATCCCAAAAGAAAAATGACCACAAAGATCATAAAATGATGGACTAGCTTTCTCATTTTCTCTTTGCGATGAGAGACTGATTTACTATGAGCATTAAGAGCATAGTAAACTACTTTATATCCAAATTCAATAATTTGTCCAAAGAAAATGACCCACAAGAGCTTGTATTTCTCAGGAAGAAAGAGCAAATATGCTAAAATTAATAGATTTTAAATTCCAATTACAACCACGAGAATTATACATCTACTTCGGGAGAGCAGCCAACACCTGACTTGTAGCCGAGTAATAGGTAAAATCGGGCAGCTTAGCTTGGTCAATCCAAACCATTTTACAACTCCATCTCCATTCGTTCCAAATATGTCCCAAAATGTATAAACGGGTAAATATTTTGAAAATCCAACTGAAGAGCATGTCAGGCAAATACCAGGTTTAGCAGAACTTTAGCTTTGTATGACGCTCATCATAATCGCCTTTTCATGTTGTCAGTATGGAATGGTCGAGATTCATTCTAAAAGCAGCTAGCTTTACCTTTCCATCATTCAAAGTTGCAATAAATTGCATTTAAGGAACCTTCCCATATATCATAAAGCATCTTGCTAAAGGCTATGATGGAATTACCAAAAAGACTAACATGTCCTGCAATACCTTCAGCAAAGTTTTTGTATGCTCATGCTCCAAAATAGCCGCAAATCTGGATGATATTACAAAATTGCTCCCACACTCGCAGGTTTGCAACTGTGAACTAGTGTCACAGATTGTTCACTGTTTGTTTGCTTCAAGGAAACTAAAGCAAAGATAAAGCTGAGGCGGTTTCAAACTGATTCAACTATAATCTCCACAAAAGTCCATTCATGGATGATTGCAGCCTAAAAGAGTACCAGTAAGGCGAGCCCATATATACCCAAAAAAAAGAAGGGCATGAGCCCACCGTATCAGTAACTACTACCAACTAACTAGCCACTTGCCACAATTTCCACACCTATGATCTTGAAGCTCATCACTGGAACAACATTGAGCAATGATGATAACAAATGTCAATGGCATAACCGTAATACACTGGCAAACATGCACCTTTAAAGCATTAAAAATTCAAATGTCAGTGTGCCAGTTTCCTCCGCCCCTTCCATGGTAGTTATATCCCCTTCCCCGGCTATATGAGCCCCTATAGTTATCACTGCGTCCTGCACCATAGCCTCCATACCAAAGATGAGGTCTCTGGTGAAAACTGCCAAAGGTCTGAGAAAAATAATAAACTCAATAAGTCATAAATAAAATTAAAATACTGCAATTTTTCTTCTCTAAGTACATAAATAGATCATTTAAGCCCTTTATCATTCTAGATGTGAATATGATTATAATTGGCAAACCTCAGTATCCTGCTTCATTCGCTCTGAGAACCGATTATGTCCATTCCTTGGTCCATTGCCCTGGACAAATGATTTGCGCGAGAGTGTATCAAAGAACTCATCCTTCTTGTATGCCGGCTGCACACAGATCCGAAAAAGGATTGGTTTCAATTTGGTATACAATATAGACATTGGCCATTGCTTTTTACACAATCTATTAACTCTAGTGCTGTTGTGTTGGAAAAAATAACAAAAAGTAGAATCTGGGTACTAGATATACAAAACTTTCCAAGGCATACTTTAGGATCAAGCTTGGGTAATACTAGGCCATAAGCCCCCATATGACCAAAGTTTTGACCGCCTGCATTCTCCTCGATCCCCTTGGTTTGGTTCCCATTCTTTGCACCAAGATAACCCCATACTTCTTCCTTTTTAAACTTCTCATTCATGGCCTCAAAATCAAATTCTTCAGTGAACTGCAGCATTGAATGTTTAGTTTTCATAAAACCTTGGGACAAACAACAAAATTCAGGTGCAGGAGGTAAGAACATGTTTTGAACCATAACATAGCACAACTAGGAACCAGTATCATATATAAATACTTCAATTAATAAAAAAAGATGAGGGAATAAAGCTTATCAACCATACAGGAAGAATTAATTTTGAACCAGCCACCAACCCTTGAGAAGCCAGCAAGTCCCAAAAACAATAATCTAGAAGTTTAACGAACCAGTATTGTTCTCAAAGGGCAGCAGATGCACCCAAGTGGCCATCTATTTCAGTTACATCTAAGGGTGCGTTTGATTGCAAGGGTAGAATTTGGGTGGAAAGAAAATGAATTTCAGAGAATTGAATTCCAGGGAAATTGAATTCGTGGAAATTAGAAGTTTAAGCTGTTTGATTGGTATAATTTTCTACCTGGAAAATGATGTTATTTTTTATCTTTTAGTGTTTGATTGGTAATATTTTTTATAGAATTTGGTCATTTTCCTGGCATTTCGTGTTTGATAGACATCATTTTCCATGAAAAATAATACATTTTTCATGGAATTCAATGGTGAAAATGTATTAAAAAATACTTAATTTTATACAGAAAAATCAAAATAATAACATATTTTAAGTTAACTAAATTATTTTCTCAAAGAAACAAAACCACAAAATTAAAAAAAATTTATTTTCCAAACTTATTAATTTATACGTGATTTTTTATTTTTTTTTTCTATACATTTTCTTTTCCATGGGTCCTTTTGTTCAGCTCTAGCAATAAGCCTAAGCACTGGAAGCAATTTTGAGAACTTTCGGAAACAAAATTATGAGTGCCTAAGCCTAAGCAGTGGAAGAATGGCGCACAGTGGGCTTCAATTGCCTGGAAAATCAGAGCTCCTCCCCCCCAAAGGAATTTCATTTCCTTGATTTGAAGGAAAAAGTCATCACGTGAGGAGAAATGGGAAAATAAGTTCCCTGGAAAAAATTAGTTGTCAAACAGTGCAAGGGTGGAAAATTAGGTGGAAAAAAGGTCTTTTCCAAGGAAAAAAATGACTATCAAACAGAGCCTAAGAGTCCCATAAGCTATTGAGCATATAAGAGGGGGCAGTACTCGGTTTTAGTAAAACACCATTGCAGGTTCAAATCAGATAAGGGTATGATCTATTTTTAAAAGAACCCAACCTGACTAAATATATTTTCCCAAAAGTATCATCGATATTTTAGTGCAACACAAAAATATAATTCATGTGCAAGATTAAATTCTTATAGCCATGATAGTCTCCCAAGTAGTATTAGCTACCTAACTGAAACTCATGCCACCCTAACTCTTAAATTGAATGGGCAGTATGCCTGGTTCAAACAACAGAAACGATAAATGCGCATGAGATTTTGGGACAAAACTCAATGCCGCTATTGGAAGGGTCCCTACTCAGGTCAAATAGCACTAGGCAAAGCCACCACATACCAGACTATTATCATTTCATTTCTACATTTTATTCAAAGAATAGATTCCACAAGTTTCCCATGCCAGAGAAACCATGTTTTAACTCCAGGACCCAGCAAGATGTTAAATAAAAGACACAGGCACCAGATCATGAACTTTCTTTGTTTTGGTCAAAGAAAGACAGAGGAGGGCATGTTTCCCATGCTGCGGAAATCCTGTTGCAATGCCAAGATCCAACAATTTGAAGTTTCAGCATTATGAGGAATCAAATTTATATTGTTTTCTAACTTAATGATCAACAGGTTATGCTTTTTCATCTTCCAAACTATAAGTAGTAATGTGTTTGCAGTTTCATTGATACCAATCAAAATAATAAAAATGTGAGTATGACAGATTTTAAAACAGACACAAGCATCAAGATAATTATATCCTTTGTTATGCCTTACAAGGGCTTGCACAACTTACCCATATAAGAGAAACACTCAAGTTTTAACCAGAAGATCCTACAAATCTGCAAGCAACAAGCCGCGAAAATGGCAGATCTAGGAATGACAACATGCTGGCATAGGACAAGGAAACACCGTTCCCACCTAAAGCCAACACTGCAGTTTCTCACCCATACCCAACCCAACCCCGAACTTGACCTGTCCCACTCCACTTAGCATTGAGAAGATTTGAAAAATTCAGCAGAGAGAGAGACAGAGAGAGAATATTGAGGAGGATAGATAGGGAATATTAAGGAGGATCAAGGTAAGAGGGTTGAAGTGGAGATCTGTGTCCAGCACTTCATGCAATCTTAAAATCCCTCTAAAGCTAAAGTAAAGTCTTATTCAATGACTAAAATACCATCTTTGTTGTATGGCTTAGAATGTTGGATATAAGTACCAACATGTGCAAAATATGAGCATAACTGACATGAAAATGTTATAGTAAATACGTCACCATATAGGAAAAGACAAAATAAGAAATTAATATATCTAATAAAATTGGAACAAAGCCTATTGAATATGAGATGTGGAAGACAATTAAGATGGTCTGAAATCTGAAGAAAAGACCAACAGATTAGCAGCAAATGGATGAAATGAAAGAAATTCAAATGAGGTAGAGGAAGACCAAACAAAAAGTCGTGGAAAATGCTTAAAACATAATATAGGATATAATGACTTTGCAGAGGACATGGCCATAGATAGAGATCTATAAGTCTAGAATAGCCAACCCCACTTATTGGCATAAAGGCAATTTCAAATGCTCAATCACAACTCAAGGAAATATGTAAATACAACAAGCTGTATGCAAATGTATCGCCAGCACATGTTTCCAAGAAGACCACAAAATTTACTGATGTGAAGATGAAGATCTGAGCCTATAGATTGAGATTCTATCTAAGAACATATGGGACCCATAAAATCAAACAGAACAGAAATACTATTTCATTTTTGGTCAAAGAAAACCACATTCAAAGTTCAACCATCACACCATCTCAGGAATTTCTCCCGCTGCAAGTTGAAGACCAAAGCTAATAAAGTTTTTAACCTCACAGGCCTTGCAGGAACAGAGAAGAGCTCAACCGCAACAGCATAAATTAGAAGAAAAGATCTAAGATTGAAAGAGAGGGAAAGATCTGAAGAGTGTAACTCTGGAACAGATTAAGAGACATTCTAGGGATTTTGTGTGCGCACACATGTGAGAGAGAGTGTGCATGGATTCTTTTAGAGCAGGTATGGTGAGACCAGGTCATTGCTTCTCATCTCCGAATTCAGCCCTTACCCACAGTTAGGGGGCAGGGCTGGGGCCCAGGATATCAGGTTATATTGCCATCTCTAGGTGGATCATCAGAGAGGTAAGGGAATATTAGCAAACAAGGGGATTCCTTCTTGTGTCATACCATTGTCACAGCTACACTTACCAGGCAGCTATGTCCCATTCAATCTTCTAGGAAAGTTAAACCCAATGCTGGGGGAGAGAACTATAAATCACTGGTGCCAAGCCATATGGGGGCCAAGGTACAGACCGATAAATATACATATTTTTTACAATGTATAACAAATGAACAAGATTGGCCCCATTGCCTTTGAGGCTTACACCTTGCCCAAAGTTAATCTCTTTCTAACAAAATTGTATGAAGATTGGACGATGTCAAAGTTGATCTTTATCCATAATGAACTGTAATTTTACTAGGATCATAGTTTAAAATATACATATATAGACATCCAACTTCTCTTTCCTATCCATTTCTGAACTGAGGTTCACTTGTAATTCTAAAATATTTAATCTAATTAATAAAATGCACTCTCCTGTTTGCATCATTCCAGAGGTTAGACTTGCTATGCAAATCACTTTTTCCAACATCATCAATGACCAAGAAGCATAAGACCCTGTATCTACTGTTACCAATCTTCTTTCGCAATTGAGATCTGAGGGTGATAGTTGCCTTCTCCTCATTAATGTATAAGGCTCAAGCAACAATCAGCTTATTTATCATGAGCAAAGGAAACTCCGACAGTTAACATCAAAATAAAGGAGACATTTGCATAGAAGTATTTAGCATATCAATATTAGATCCAGGTGAACCATCATATTTATTTCTTAGAAAAATTTCTTTCACTGTTATTAAACCTAAAGAATTGTAAAAGGTGATATTGTGAAGTCAAAATATAACATATCAACTGAAATTAAGCATCATTGAGAGAAACGATAACAACCTGTTGCGTAGAGGGTGGCAAGGGCAGCAGCGGCGCTTGAACTGCTGAAGTAGTAACCAGGGAAGGCAAATTTACGGATGCTGTATCCAGGGCAAGCATATCTTTCTCAACAGAATGGGGATTCTGTACAGAAGAAAGCAGAGAAGGACTAGTCTGTGCTAATTGATCTGGAGTTAACAAAGTATGCTGCAATTTTATCAAAGGGGCTGATGCAGAATCTGCAATAGAAGAGGTAGAATATGGCAATGACTGAACAGAAAGGGCTGGTATTGAGCCAGAACCAGCATTACCAACAACTGAAGCATCAGTAACATTCAAATCTTGGGATGATGAAACAAATGGAAACCTGTTTAATCTATTAGCAGTCAGAAGTGAAAGGTGAGAAGGCATACTGGAAGAGTAAGAAGGCTGTTCTGGAGCAAGAGCAGGGGTAACATTTAAATGTACAGAACTAGAAGTAGTAAGTAAAGATGCAGGAGCAACATCTGATGGATACATCAATCCAGAGGCCGTGGATGGAAGAGTAGTAGAAGGCTGCAAATAAGTTTGCATTGCTGCAGGCAATGAAGTTGTCGTAGAGGAGCTAGGAACTAACGGGTTAGAAAATTGTGTAGCATAAGGGATATTGCTTGATGCTTCATTATACCCTGGCCAATAAGTGGGTGAGGTTGACAATTTGACATTTTGAGTTGATTGCAAAGACCCCACCGGGTTTCCAGATTGATATGACGGCAATGGGATAGGATAAGTTAAATTTGCTGAAGTAAAGGGTTCCTGGTAAGGACTTAATTGTGCCAAGGATCCACTGCCAACTGAAACTGATTTTGATAAATTTGAAGCGCCCACCAAGCTATGTGACTGCAAAAGAAGGGAAATACGAATATCTGAGAACAGCTAACAGAAAGACCCATACAAAATGCATCCATTCAGGTAGCCAAATGGGACATTAATACCTTTATGATGGCAGGATCATTTTGTATCAGCTCCTCTCTTTGAACAGGTGGCGAGGACTTCACTTGCAAATCCTGAAATTCACAAACAACATAAGAAAAATCAGTGGTGAATAACAAGATAAAGACTACTCCTACAAGCTTGATTGTAATTGGCATCAAGCTGGAATCATCTTAGGCCTTCACAATATGTATGATACACACACGTACAAATACTAATACTCCCTTGGTCAAACTACCTACAGACTAAGCAAGCCATAATATCCATTTATGGTAATAGCAATACCACAAAAAACCATCATAAAAGGGACAGACTCTGAACTAAGACGAAAAACTTATATATCTAAAGAACGCATCTGTGATCCAGAAACTGCAATAAAGAAGATGTGCAAACCCAAGGAGTCCTCTCTCAACCAGGATCACATAAATAATAATGGTTTCCTTCAACCAATAAATAGAATGCTCTATAATTCTTCTTGCATCATAGGCTCTACAGAACTCAAAAATGGCTGACATTCTACGTTCTCCCCTTCTCAGACAGATGTAAGACCACAACCATAAGAGATCCAAACTGATGCCGACATCCATCGGCCAGAAAAGCAAACATCTTCCGAATCCGAACACCAAAAAAAGAAAAAGTCAAAAATGGAAAACAGCCCCCATTTTCTGAAAAATTACTCCATAGAAAAAAATCAGAAAACATGTTCAAATACAAAAATTTCCTAAATGGATAACAGAAAATCTGGTTTTCCAATTTTTCAAATTTGAACAGAAATTGAAAAACTATTCAAAGTTGTTTCCCAAATTTTCCTCACTAATTTTTAGCCAAATGAAAAGCGGTTTCCACATCTTTTCTAATTTTGAGCAAAAAAATATTAAATTCTATTTTATATTAATAAGAATATAAACAGTAAAAATGTCAATTTCAAATTTTACTTAAAAAATGGTAATATTATAGAAATATTAACAATATTAATAAAGAGTAAATTTGGAGTAATGGAAAATAATTTATGGGTAATGTCAATGGTTAAGCAACAATAAATGCACCTTGTTTTCAAACAAATTACATCTATTGTATATTGTTTTTAACATCCAAACAATTCTAGTGGTTGATTAAATGGTTCAAAACATGATGCATTTATGATCAACCAATAGAATTGTTAGAATGTTGAAAACAAGATGCAATAAAGGCACATTGTCTAAAAACAAGGTGCATATTGCTACTTAACTATTGCCCCTAAGGCAAGGGTTAGCATTACCCATAATTTATTATACTTCAATAATATAGTTTTAAATTTGATTAATAATAAATATATTATAATATGAAAATTTTAGATTATACAGGTGAACCTAGTGAACAAAGCTCTCTTAATTCAAACTCTAGGGAAGGTCAATTGTACACAACCTTACCCTTGCTTAGCAAAGAAGTTTATTGTCTTAAACATATGACCTGCAGGTCACAATTTAGCAACCTTACCATTGCATCAAGGCTCATAATAAATAGTCAAACCATTAATATTATAAATAGTAAAAAAAAAATTATAAATAGTAAATTGACTAATAATGAATAGTCAAAATATCAAATAAAAACAAATTTAATATTGATAAAATTTCTAGATATAAAAAAGAATAAAAATTATGATTAATACCACTAATGATTATCATTAAGCTTGTAATATTAGTAATATCATTGATATTGCATTGGTAACATTAATTTTATAATATTATCAATCTAAGTTATTCATCATTTTAATGTAATAATATCAATATAAATTATTATTATAACTAAAAGTATGATATATCAGTGTCATAAATATTGTATCAACAACATTAATTTTATAATAACACTAATATAATATTGCTATTTAATATTATAATAATATTATTAAGGCCAAAATCAAAATACCAAAAAATCCTGAACTGTGCCCCATGTATCAATTATATACTGAACTTTAACTTTTATTAAATATATACTTAAACTTTAATAACTGTAACAATTACATAACACCATCAAATTTAAACTATTGGCACAACTTTCCATCCAAAAAAATTTTATTTGTACAATAATTTATCAAAAAAATCAGAAAAATTAGATAATTCAAAAAAAAAAAGGGTAAATTGCACTCAGACACCTCCATTACTGACTTCCTCACTTAAAACCTAATTAAAAAAAAATAAAAAATAAAAATATTATCGATAGCTAGAACCCATCGCTGGTGATGGGTTTGAGCCGGTTGCTGGCCCAGTGGGTTCTTTGGAACCCACCAGTGATGGTTTCTCGAAACTGGCAGTTGGAGCCCATTGTCGATGGGTTCATCAGTGATTAGGATTGAGAGAGAGAGAGAGAGAGATTGAAATTGACTAAGGCTGAGCAAGGTGGTGGCAGGGAAGAAATGGTCCTCATTGCAAAAGAGAGAGAGAGAGAGACTGAGAGATAGTGGGACAGCGAGAGAGAGAGAGAGAGCAGAGGGACAATGGGGGGTTTTGGAGCCTTCAGGTATCTCCAAGAGATGGAAAGGCGATATACAGTGGTGTTGTTCTTCTTCTTTGTCTCGGATGATTGGGGTTTTGAAGTCTTTTTAGATCGGACAATTGTTGTTAAGGTTTAATTATCATTGTTATTGACAGAAGGGGTGTCTAAGCAAAAAAATGCAAACCACAAGGATTTCCAAAATCATTTATAAACCACAAGGATCTCTATGCAAATGGCCCAAACCACAATGGGTCTAAGTGCAATTTACCTTATTTCTTATATTGTTCAGTTAAATTTAGTTTTAATTTTACTTAATAATCATTTAATTAATTTAATTTAGCTTAATTAAGGTTTAATTGATGAAATTAGTAATAGAGGGGTCTAGGTGCAATTCACCATTTTTTTAATTTTCTCATTAATTTAGTTTAAGTAAGGCTTAATTGACAAAATTAGTAATAGAGGGACCTAAGAGCAATTCCCCATTTTTAATTTTCTTATTTTTCTGATTTTTTGATCAATTTTTGTAATAATAAAAAATTTAATTTTTGGATGGAAAGTTGTGTCCTCAATTCAAATTTGACAGTGTCATGTAATTGTTATAGTTATGAAAGTTCAAGTATATATTTGATATACTGGGCAAGTTCAGAAATTTTTTGGTAATTTGCTCTATTATTATTAACAATATATTGCAGTGCATAATAGTTTAAAACATGTTTTATATTTAACAATTGAAAGTATTTTTCAAATTTTCAATGGAAGCGGAAGACTGAAGATGAATTAGAAAATTTAGGGACCAAACAACCCCCAAATATCCCCAGCCAAACAAAATGAATGTGGAAACATCCCCAGCAAAACTTCAATTGAGCATATTTGGCCAGAGAACCATAACAAGACAGCTGACTCAGTGTACTAACAAATTAGAGGAAAAACAATATGTGCATCTTTGTAAGAATTACTGCCAAGATTAAAAGGAAATAACATTTCAGCAATAAAAAAAGTGTAAAGAAATAAATTCCCTAAATCAAATGGCTGAATCATGCAGAGAGGAGAAAGTAAGATTGCAATTTTTTCATCAAAGTGACATGTTTTGATAAAAATTCCAGTAAGGAGAGAGTGAAAAAACACAACCAAGTCATCAAAAGATAAATCTCAAGGATTTGACTCCCATGGGCATGACAAACCAAGCTTAGCTTAAAGATAAATCCCAAGGCTTGACTCCTACGAGTCCTGGTAACCCAAAATCATCCAAAGATAATCCCAAAGACAAGAATGTTGAATTCCCAGTTTACCTTAATATCATTTCCTCGAAACAAAATGTATTCATACACTTTGTCACTTGGAGGAACTTGTGGGCCATCTTTCTTTCGTCCTTCAGTTCCAAAAGACCTTACTGCAGTATCAAGGAATGCATGAAAGCATTAAGCTTTAACAGTAGGATTTGCACAAGACCAATTATTACAATAACAACCAGCAGTGTTCTCTGTGGCATAGAACAACACTCTTGAACCAAAATTGAACCAAATTATATAATACTTGGTAAGAAAATCATTCCTTATTAAATATAATGTTTCCTTGTGAAATATAATATTTCATCCTCATTTCTCAAAGACTTGAATTATAAAATATTCCTTTCTTGACAAAGAAAACATAAACAGAGTGAAAGCAATATCAATAGAGACTCATACCACTTAAGAAATCTAGAAACTCAACTGTCAAACATGTTTTGCTCTCTCATTGCTACAGAAAAAGAGAAGTGAACAGAAATGAAAGAAACATTACTACTGAAAGTAAACAAGAGTTCAGAAATGCTAATAATACAATGGAACACAGAACAGAACAAGAAAAAAAAAAACTTGTTTGCACTTATTGCCTAATAAGTAACACAAATTCAGGGACACAAGGTGGCAGTTTCATTTATCTTATGAATGAAAGCAAGGTCAAAATGTACACGGTGCATGCAAATATTCCATCCTATAAAATTAAAAGAGTTAATTCCTGATTAATTGAAGACCAATTCAAGAAAATCATAATAAAGTAGCACAAACTGTAGATTTTTATTTTTCTATTATTTGATAGCAGTTTCTTGAAAAAAAATGACCATGCCCTCACTGCTTGTGAGAAGAGTTCACTTTTCAGAAGATGATCTATTCACCCTACTGGAAATTCTATAGTAGTAAGAGATCTAGCACTAAATTAAAAAATTGGTTTATGTTGCATCACCATGGGCCCCATCAGAAACACCACTAAAATGGAAGTGGCAGAAAAAATTTGATAAAAGAGATTGGAAAGGTCAAGTCATTATAACAGAAAATTTAAATCCATTTATCACGACCTAGATAAATTAGGAAGTTATTAATTTTAATCTTTATTCAGTTGTTATTTACAATTACGTATTAGGAGTAGTTAGGTGTAGTGGAGCTGGAGTAGTGGGAGTGGAAGTGGTAACTGCTTTAACCACTATAAATAACTGTTGGATAGCTTTATATAAAGCTATAACCCACAGTGCAGAGCATATCATATGTGAAGTAAGGAATATCAAAATTCTAGTTTATTCCTCAATTCTCTGATTCTGCCCCTATTATTTTGTCTGTTTCTCCCTCATTTCTCTCGGTTTTCCCCTAATAATCTGTCAGTTTCTCCCTCATTCCCAATTCTATCTTCAAAGATAACCTTAGTTTGGACTAGGGTCCTGACACCATTGCAGATCAGGATGTACATATACAAAACGTCATGCACTTTGCATTAAAGTGCATTAGTTCAACCAATCAATCCTCTGAGTAGTTGCTTCAAATTAGACATATTACTTAGATAGGAAGAAAGATTTATAAAAGGGCATCCTAAATGCACAAGACTCCCCGCTTTTGAGAATGTTAAGAGGGCAGTTTTGACAATCTTACCCTTAACTTTTTGCAAATGGACTCTTTCTACAACTAAAAACCCATGACCTTCCGGTCACAAATGACCAAAATTACCTTTGCTACCAAAAATTGCCCTCAGAAAGATTTAGTACGGAACTACAAAACATGTTAGAACCAGAGACATTCAAGCATAATTCACAACTCTCATGAAATCCAGCATAACTTTAAGATTGGAGCATTTGTTTTCTTTAGACTCAAACTAAATACTGCATGGGAACAATAAATACACATGGATGGAAATATTTACCTAAATCCAATAAACGTTCATAGTGGAGGAGAACTAATATTTAACAAGACATACAAACATAAAAGCATGAACACGTGTATCCTGCACCTGTAATTTGGAATTAAAATTGCCTTTCAAAAAAATGTAGAATGCTGATTATTAATCTGAGTTATAGCTGCATAACTTGTAATAAGCTTGCCTCTTGTTGCCGCTTCTTTTTTAATGTCATATTTCTGTTGCATAACATAATTTACAGTTCCACACTAAATTTTTATAAGGGTAAGCCTTGATAACAAGGGTAAGATCACTACTTTGTGACTGAGAGAACATAAGTTCAGAAAACAGTCTCTTTCCAAAAAAAAAGAAAAGCAATGGTAAGGCTGCGAGGAACACGCGTCCATTTTTTTTTTTTTCTTTTTGTGCGGGTGTGGATGGGTGGGTGGGTGGGTTGGGGGGGTTGTTGTGGGCCATAATACTCTTCATATAAAGTTCCACCCGGTATTATCTGCACATCCTATTCAACCAGAACAATTCCAAACTGTTGTATTTAAACAAACTACGCTACGCAAACAAATGAAAACAAAAGGAAAAACTCAACTTCCCAAGCCCTATTTATCAGAACGTTGAAAACTGAAGAACACGTGCGTGCACGTACATACATGCACAAAACGATATTACCATAAATTCGTGAACAGGAGGAACGAAGCGTACCGTTCTTCAAGCCAAGGGTGGAATCTTGGGGGTTGAGGTAGTAAAGGACGCCCTCGTATCGGATCTCGAACTTCGACGTCAAACTGATGAAACTCCCTATGTACGAATCTACCGAAAAGGTAGAAGTTGATGGCGAAGGCGAAGGCGAAGACGAAGACGGCATCGACGCCAGCGGTGGCGGCGGGCGAATAGAAGACGAAGATTCGTTCGCCATTTGTGGGAAAACGAAGCCCTGTTGATCGGGAAACGGACGAGAAAAGGAAGGAAAGTTTTGGTGGCGTTTGTCGGTGAACCGGCCCTATAAAGAAGGGAGGTAGGGCTTCTCGATCCAAAATAGTTTTCCCTCTAATAATTTTTTTATTAGTAATTAATTATACTATCATATTTAAATTGCCTTTTAATACGTTATTCTTAAATTATTTGATTTAATTCTTAAAATTCATATTGTATTTATGAATATTAAAAAAATCATTTGTCCCTGTTGCGTCCTTTTCGTGCGGAATGCCCATTGGGCCTCTTTTCGCTTTTTATTTTTTGCCTAAGTTCTAGAACAATCCATCCTTTGCTTAACGTATAAGGAATATGGTATTTAGTTTCTCCAATAAATATTGTCATATTCCATTCTTCAATTATTGGCTTTTGTTCCTTTTAGTCCTTTGATTAATTAGGAGTTAATAATTAAATTAATGATGATAAGTAAAACAAATTTTTTATTACATATTAGATTAGTTTTTTTAAATTAAACACATAAAAGATCTCCAAATTATTAAAAAATATAATCTTTAGCCCCTTAACTAAAATTTTGACATATTCCCTCTTTCAACCATTTGTTTTTGTCCCCTTTGGTATCTTTCAATTAACTGATAGCTAATAGTTAAATTAACGGTAATAAGTAAGACAAATTTTCTATAACATATAAGGTTAATTTTAATAAAAAAAATTGCTTAATGAAAATTGTAAGGTAAATTTGGACAGTTGTACTAAGTTTGATTCCTTAAAGTAATTGACATCTAATTGTACATAATATATTTTGACAATTTGAATATGTAAATAGTGGTGGGAAAAAAGAATTCGTCAAAATTAATTTCATGTATTATAGAGATACCGTCTTACTTATCATCGTTATTTCAGCCATTAAGTCTTAGATAAGTAAAGGATACTAAACAAAACAAAAACAAATAGTTGAAGAAAATAATATATTAATATTTTAGTTAAGGGGATAAAAGCCATGTTTTTTTAATAGTTTAGGGTATTTGGCCATTAACATGTAATAAAGTATTCGTTTCACATATTACCATTAATTCAGTTGTTACCTCTCTATTAATCGAATGACTAAAGATAGCGAAAATAAATTGTTGAATGATGAAATATGGCAACATTTTAATTAAGAGACTAAATGTCATATTTCTTTATAATGAAAGGACTCTTGCATGTATTAATCCTTCAAAATTATTAAAAATTAAAACAATAATATTTTTTGGTGTGAAATATCTATTCTAATATATAAAAGAAACCCAGTTTTTTGTGTTACCTGCTAAGCTTTATAACCTTATCATACTTTTGAATATGAAGTTTTGCCCTATTTTTGAATTGTCAAAATTATAGTTGTTGAATCGAGATTCGAATCGAGAATCGAAATCCTTATTTTACGAATCGTGAATCGAGAATGGAATCGAATCGTAAGATTCAGTACACATTTTTAATTTCAAAGATAAATAATATATATCTATAGAAAATAAATAAAATATATTAAAATTATACTAAAAATATATTCATGTTGCCTTTAAATTCAAATTGTATCAAATCAAACTACTTTCAAAATAACAAACTAGAAAAAAACAACTATTAGCCATTAGGCTACCAATAAATGTCATTGTCCATAATTTTCACAAGTTATCAATCATCTTTACCTTCAAGTTGAAGAGTATCATCATCTTCATCATCTTCAAACGTAGCCAAATCCATTTGCTCTCCATCCTCTACATCTTCCTCACCATCAATCATTTCTAAATTCAATTCTTCTTCCACATTGTCTTCAACAACTTTTCCTTTTCTTTTTCTATCTAGCTTCAAGTTCATTGGCCCTATATTATACAATATAAGTTATAGCATATTAGAATTCAACCCAAACTTAAACAAACACATTAACTTAGTTTTAGAATGTAGAAAACTATAAAGTATAGATATATACCTCTTCTATTATTACTTGGTTGAATATCTCCATCATCTTCAAAATATTCATTAGCATCCATCCATGAATTATCTTGGGGTAAACAAGGATCTTCTTGTTCGGTGATCCATTCATCATCGGACTCCATATCACTCAAATAAATAGGATCATAATTTTCACCTATTTTCTCCCTCTTAGCTTGCCTTAATTCAAGTTGAATGTTATATTTCACAAAGACAAGAGCATTTAATCTTTGTTGTTCCAAACAATTTATCTTTTTTGAATGGACATACTCAAATGTGCTCCAATTTCTTTCGCATCCTGTAGCACTACATGTGAGACTCAAGACTCGTATGGCTAGGTTTTGTAACTCTTTACATTATTCCCCATAGCTTTCCCACCATAAAGCTAAGATAGAAAAATAAAAAAACTAATTAGTCTAATTAGTTTAAAGGAGCTAACAATTGAAATTTGAAAATTAAAACATTAAATCAAAATAATACCTGGTTGCTTCTTGTCTCTTGTTAAAGTAACCATACTCATGCCAAACAATCCTTCACCTTTTTTAAACTTTTCTAATTGCTCATCAATTTTTAGTCTTGTTTCAATATCCGAATAAATCTTTTCTATTGTCTTGTATAAACCAACTTTAACTTCTATATCCGCATTAAAAGACTCATCATATTGAAACCTTAAAAAAAATGCAATACAAGTAAGAAACAACAAAGCATATACAATACAAAAATTTGTTAGTTATAGGAAATATGATTTTAGAAACTCACTTGGGATTAAGAAAATATCCCGCTGCATAGAGTGGCCTATGAAGTTGCAAATCCCATCTCGTATCAATAATGTTCCAAATGCGATTAAACTTTATCTTTTGATGGTTGAAATTTTGTGCAATTTTCTCCTTTGCCCTATCCATTGCTTCATATATGTATCCCATTGCTGGTTTCACATCCCCATCAACAAGTCTTAAAACTTTAACAAGTGGACTTACACACTTTAAGCAATACTTGATCGATTTCCAAAACTTGTCATCGGATAACAAAATTGCTCCCACTTTAATTGCATCCACCTTAGAAGCATAATGACTTTTAGCCCACTCTTCTTATGCAAACATAGCCCTAGGAGGAATCTTATTTTCCTCAAAGCTCCTCAATGTAAGAAATGATGTAGCAAACCTTGTAACTCCTGGCCTCTTCAACTCTCTCTTCTTAGAGAACTTCCTAAACATGCTAAGGACCCAAGCATGTTTATAAATGTATACACAAACTTCTTTAGCCTTCTTTATTGTATCTGTGAAAATAGGCAACCCACCTATATCATGTAAGATCAAATCAATGCAATGTGCTGCACAAGGAGACCAAAATAATTTTTTTCTTTTCTCCATCAACAAGTCACCCGTAGCTACATAGGCTGAAGCACTATCAGTCGCCACTTGAACAACATTTTCCTCCCCAATTTCCTCCACCAATGAATCAAGCAACTCAAATAACTTTTGTGCATCTTTTATAACATCTGAAGTGTCAATAGATTTAAGAAAAACTGTTCCACTTGGACTATTCACCAAAAAGTTGTAAGAGATCTACTTTTCC
This sequence comes from Diospyros lotus, assembly GCF_014633365.1. NCBI lineage: Eukaryota > Viridiplantae > Streptophyta > Magnoliopsida > Ericales > Ebenaceae > Diospyros > Diospyros lotus. Next base: position 27,185,801 of record NC_068348.1, on the reverse strand, counting down.
TATCCGTCCACCCATCCGACATCAAAGTACAACCAGTCCTTTTCCACTCCTTTTTATACTTCTCCAGCATTGAGTTTACATTGTCAACTTCCTTCTTCAAAAATGTAACCCTAGCCTCATGATAACTAGGAAGTTTTAAACCCTTACCATATTCACCAACCGCTTCCATCATTGAAGCAAAAAGATGACTTTTTACCAAAACAAAAGGCAATGCATGTCCATACAAAAATCTACAAATGCTATGAACAACGAGCTCCCTTTTCTTAACCATTGCATTTAAAGTTTGTTGTTTTTCTTTCCCTTTAGTGACAAAGACATCCATACTAGTTTTTCTTTTTCCTCCTATCATTTGAACTTCTGTCTCTTCTTCTTGGAAATATTCTTTTTCATTCACCTTTTGTCTTTCCAATTCTCCTAATATCTGAATACAAAGTTCCCTCACATTATCTGGACATTGTGTACACGGAGCCACATTATCATGATCACCCGCAAAATGGTGTTTCATTCGATTTATCCCTCCCCATCTTTCAAGTCCACAATAATTGCACTTTAAGTTCATTCTATTTCCATTAATTCGAGTGCAATATTCCCAGGTAGGATCATTATTCTTTGTTGTAGATCTCTTTTTTGATCTTGACGCCATATTCAACAAGAAAGAAAGCAATATTCTTCTAGCATTGAAAAAAAATATAAAGTCAAATTTTTTAAATAAAAAACAATAAAAATATCATAAAAGAAAATAAAAAAAGTAGAACAAATTTGATCAGACAATAAAACATATTAGAAAAAATCAGAAACAGAAAAAAAGACACAGCACAACAGTCGACACTGTAGTGCAATAGGCTAATAGCAGGAAAATATATATAAAAAAAATAAAACAATAACAAGTTAAGTTAAGTTAACAATTACAAAATAGGTTCTCTTAACCCCCAAAGTCAACAAAAACAGCTGCAAAAGACACAGCAGTCAGCACTGCAGTGCAACAGCAACAAAAAAATAAAAAATAAAAACAAAACAAGAAAACCTCAAAGTCAGTAAAAACAGCTGGTGCTCAGAAATAAGCATGAGTGGTTGAGGCTCATATGCCCAGCTGCCCACATCTCTGATGTCTTTGTTGGCACGTGAGCACATGAAAAATTATAATATCATTTTCAAGGATGAAAAATGATTTGACGAGAGAAGTGGCTAGAACAGAAGCACTGGTTTCAACACTCGTCAAGACTCCCAAGCTGGATTTTCTCTAGGAATAGGCATAGAATAGAAGCACTGGTTTTAAGTAAACGCAGTCTTCTTCTTAGGATTCGTATGGTCTTGGCGTCTCGCATAAAGCAAAGAAAAAGAAGAACTGAAGAAGAAGAAAGCAACGCACCTTGAACAGAACCTGAAGTCTTGCGGTCGCAGCTCTCGAGTCTCGCCTTTGCTTCTGTCGTTTCATCTCATGCTCATATGCAGCGTTTTTGCTTCTCTATTTCAACTTTCCAGCTTCCAGCTCCTAACGTTTCAGGTACTGTCGTTTCACCTCATTTCTATTTCAGTTTTGTGATTCGTTCGATTTACTCGATTCGTCCGATTCTACCGATTCTTTCGATTCATGGTCAATTCTAAGCAATTTTCGATTCTACCTATAGATTCGACTCGATTTCTCTTGGAATCGAGCCGAATCGTGTGATTCGCGATGCGAATCGCACGATTCTAACAACAATGGTCAAAATGTCACTAAAAAAATAAGTATATTTTTTTGTTCTTTTTTGTCGACATTTGTCATAAACACCTGCAAACCGTTGGGAAAACACCTGGAAATTTCATAATTTTGGTAGTATAATTGACCTACTTTAACCACTATTTTAAAACGCTTGTTAAAGTTACACAAAACGTTGATAACTTAGTGGCATTCTTGATTGTCAATGAAATGCCTCAAAAATGCCAAAAAATATAATGTCTAAAACAATGTTGTATTTGTCATGTTGATACCAAGAGCACACTTTAACACACACTCAAAAATAATATGGTGCGAATTATTTGTCAATGTTTACAAAACGCTCATATTGATATTTTAAAATGCTAGCAATTTAATAGCGTTTACAACCAAAACTGTCTTTATTTGTAATAACTAAATTAATGTTGTTTATGTCATGGAGATTTAAGTAAGATATATTAATAAAAAAACTAAAATGACAGTATTTTGTGTAGTTTATAATATTTGTAGATATTAATTATCTAGTTTTAAATGCTATTTGTTTTCCCAACTTTTTAAACATTGAGAAACTAAAGAAGATGTTGCCAATTGGATCAAAAAGAGTTTTTTTTTAACTAAGACAATTTCGATATATGCATCTTTAACTTCTTGATCTTTTTTCTCACTTTTGCCTTATTTCGTGTATAACAACCCCTCCCCCTCCTCCCATCCATCTTTGTTCTATCTGTTGTGTTATCCAAGAGTTATTATCATAGTTGACGTGTCTCATAATGAGTCCCTCTCTTTATCAATTCATCTCTCTTATCCCTCTTGATCTTTATAGCTTTATTTTAACAAGGTTGGGGGTCTTGTAAAACAAAGGGTTGTTGACGCCATATTGTCTCCAAGACTCATTTGCTCTAGAACAATAAATTGTTCATCTTTCCCATTGTCTCATTTTACTATGTGCAAACTATGGTTGTCTAGGTTTGTGCAATAGTTAGGGTTTATGCATTTCATTTAACAATTTTGACATTTGTCCATTTCTTAATTAAGGAGAAACTTTGTTTTAGTTAGATATTTAATCCTAATGTACAAATTATATGGCGACAGAAGTTATAAATAATTTACTTTTACCTCTTTTGTGCAATTGGTTAGACCAAATTTGAAGTTGGATTAAAATGCACAAAACAACAAAGATGGATCTAGAAACTTTTTTGAATGGGGACAAACTCTTATAATGAATATCTATGAAGATATCATCAATTTGTAGGAATAGACAAATTGAGAAAGTGAAAGGAGGAAAAGGAAGAGACCCACCCACTAATTCTAAAATCTCGATTGTTTTTGTCTTTTCTATTTAATTGTTAAAGAAAAAGACAAAACTTCTTTTAGAAACTTTCTTAACGACATATATGAAATTATATCCACTATCAAGTGCTTTTTTTTTTTAATAATGAGAGAAAGTAGTGACAAAACTACAATTAAATCAAATATTATAGGCTTTTTTGAGGCGGGAGAAATGGCGACAAATGCACTATTATGGGGCAAATATAAAATTGTGTATAATATTAAAATATTTTTTTTTTAGGGCACTTGCCCTAGTGTCCTGCCTTAAATTTATCCCTGTGAAGCAGAATATTGATTCTTGACAAGTCATAACATGACATGAACACGCTTTAATAATGTAATTTCTTAAAAATTAAAACTTGACAAAAGATAAATAACTAATAAATTCTCAACTCCTTTATATTATAGATATAGTTACATTATTTATCATCATAGCCAAAAAAAATTATTTTTCATTTCACATAATGAAAAGTAATAGTGAAAAAAAGAATCTTAATATCAATCTCCAAGAACCATATTTATGAACAAATTGGAAACATTGGTTCTATAATCCTTAAAATTAAAAAAGTCATAAAAAAAAGTATTGTGTTTTATCATATCAACTTACAACGTGTTTTATTGTATTAAGTAATGCAAATGTGTACATTTTCTATGTCCAAACTGTCTTCTAAGTTAATTGAAAAGAAATATTAAGACATAATACAAGTATTGGAAAGTTTTTGGAGTGCTAATGAAGTGTCATGTTTGGCATGAACATGGGCCCGTCTTGGAAGCGTCTAGAAGTTATGGAATTGTAAGGAGGGCACATCTTTCAATCTGGTTTTTTTTTCTTGGTGCACATGTTCTTATAATAAACAATAAATGTTCAATATTAAATACATAAAGTAGGAAACTAGTAATGAGTGTTTAAATATATGTTAAAAGAGCATTTCCTATAATTATGTGTGCGATATATTTAATATGTGACAAGTTTTTGTGATATTTGAGTCCATCATACTTTTGCCAATAGTTGATAGAATTTTAGCGATAAAACTCTTATGTGCCCTTCTAAGAGGAGATTGATTCAAAATCCTATGTGCCATATATATATATATTGTCAATTTGATGTGAGGGGTGGACAAAAATATAAATGCCCTTTTATAACTCTTACTTCCATGGCAATTAATTTTGAAAATAAAAATAAAAAACTAAAACTAAAAACACAATTAAACTATCTCTTAAGTTTTCAATGCCTCAATAATATACCTAATGTATACTTAAATGTATAATATACTTATTTGATAGTTAAATGGGCAAATCTTTTTGTCTGAAGTTGAATGTTCTTGTTATCTAGATCCTTATGATTTACTTAGTTTCTTATTTTATTTTATTTATGTTTTCTATATAACTTTAGTTTTCTCCTTTAGATCTAACACCTCGTCACGTGATTGTTTCTGCTTTGAATTAAACAGTTATCATAAATAAGGATAACTTCTAATGTACATTCAATATGTAAGATAAATTATTTAACACCTCTATCTAAAGTACATTTGCCTGCATTATATTAGCACCTGTATCTATATCTAAGTGGACGATATTGAAGAGAAACAATTAGATGACATGGAACACGTAGAAAAAGACTCTAATTGGTGGGTTAGGAAACGACTTGTCCAGACTAATTGTACACACATTGTAAACAATGAAGAATATTTAGTTTGTTTCGTGTCTTTTGTTTTACATTTTTGCACATTATGTATTTTTTTAGTATTTGTGTCTAAATTACTCTAATATATTTTAATAGGGATGCTCCCTTAAAGGTTTAACTTGACCAATAACCAGAATAAGGATGACAAGTACGATGCTCTACTATCCTTGTGGTATCCTAACCCAATCACCACCACCTAATTCTCATGACCCGAATGCAACCCAACGATGGGAGTAATTTGTGTTTATTCTTTCTTCATTTCAAATATATTTTTATAGATGATGTTATAATAATTTCTCAGAGTAACTTATCATTTACCAATTTCTAAATGTTGTTGTAGACTCTTTTCGTCCAAGCGCGTGAGCACCTATTTACATCATTTACCCAATCTTGGTTCAAAGATGGGAGCAAAATACACATTAAGCTCAATGAGAATAGGCAACCATGCATCGAACACGAGTTGAAAGCCGTTACACACAGCTAGGGGTGCTTGCACGTTCGAGGACATTTGCCCCACTATACTATTATGATTAGTGTAGAGAATCCAAGCTTTGTTACCAACCCATGTCTTCTTGTTTGAATTATAAATTTATGCTCATTTATATTATTAGTTCACATGACTATATATGTTAGACTTACAAATCATCTCTGATAAAATAATTTTTAATTTCGTCTGCTTAGATATAGACAAGAGTGTTAAGCATAACGAAGACAAGTATATTCTAGATAGAGGTGTTAAGCAATCCTTAATGCATCTCGAGTGCCCATTAGAGATTATATTTAATTATAATAAATACTAAAATTGAAGCAAAACAATCACATCTTTGGCCGTCCATTTTTTTTTTATTTGGATGGACTAAATTCAACTAAGAATCATTATCTCCAAATGGACAATGAGTCCTTTTGGATGAACATATATTTCCCATACGATATCTCAAAATAAATGATCATGTTAATACTTATCATCTAGTATCGCAAGGTTAGATGTTGGGAATGATTTTGGACCTTTACTTATTTCTAATATTCTCTAGTAAACGAGGTTGCAAGAATGGGGAGGCAATTCCCTAAACCATTAAGAGGTTAACATGTTTTGTTTGGTTAATTCAAATAAAATAATTTTGGACATGCTCTTAGTTTTACTTTCATGGTGTTTTTATTTTTTTTTTGGACAAATTAATCACCATGGGAATATGAGTTATAAAAGGGCATTTATAATTGTTTCCACCCCTCAAACATCAAATTCATAAAAAAAAAAAAATTAAATATACCACACACATAATTATAGGGAACGTCGTTGAAGATTGACATTAAGATTCATTCTTTCACTATTACTTTTCAATATGCATAATGTGAAAATTGGTCTTTTTCTCTATAATAGATAGACAATGTAATTATAATTGTAATTGTAGCGGCCCTTTCCCAGATAATCTCGCTAGCAAGGGAAATCTGAAAGGAGGTCGTCACAAAATGGATACAAGAACAATAAACTCAAAATAAACACTATCTATTTTTTTTTTCTTTTATTTGCTCACTAATCATCAAGAGCCAAAATAAAACATCTTCACATTTGCTCACTATCAATAAGAGCTCAAAATAAATATTACACACTTTTTACATTATCATCTGGGGCTTACCGCCCATACATTTTTCAAATAAAAGGGCACTAAGGTTCTAACAACACATCGAACCCTTTATTTCCTACCCTCAACATTACTCCCATAGATCTTGAGGCTGGGACATCCCTGTACACAACTAAACCCGGGCTTTAGCCTCATTGAACTCGCCCTTAGCAATAGCTTATCTGTAACACCCCGTCTCGCCAGGCGTGTCACTATAAGGGTATTCCCGGGATTTCTTTCTTTTTTTTTTTCTCTTTAAGTTACACACGCGCGGTATTTCAAGAACAATCTTCACATGCAGAAACGAAACCCCGCGAACCCCAGTCTTGCCCGTTTAACTATCAAGATCAATAATCTTAAACTAAACGAGTCTTAATACAACGCAGCGGATACACTAATACCAAAACACCATTGTATTTCCATAGCAAAAATACTTAATACAGATCAAATGATAAAATCGCTATTATACAACTGTTCATTTACAACTTGAAATGCATATTAAATCCTCCAAACGTTACAGCGACTTAACAAACTAAGCACCATTGGCCCTCAACCGGCCACATCCTTGCCCTCGCAGCAGTTCCTGGCTGGAACATTAAACGTTCCAGGGGCATAGCCCACATTAGATGATAAACATCTAAGTGACGGCATAAAACAGATATACAATGCATGAAAGACATACGAACATGACATACTATACGACAATATGCAAGACACGTCTAACTCGAGATATCACCTTGACATACTTAATCCCTCGAATGTCCCACTGTGGCACACGTTCACCTGGTCCAACGTTAATCCCTCGGGTGCACCGTCGTGACACCCGTTCACCTGGTTTAACGTTATTCCCTCGAGTGCCCCAGTGTGACACCCGTTCACCTGGATTAACATTGTCCCAATCTCAAGTAGACCCCATACCGCCCCATATGGACCCAACGATGCAATTAGACTTGACCCCCACATGATATGAAAATTTACACGCCATGCACCAACATTTTAAAATAAAACAGTTAATGCAATGTAGCAAATATCGACACAATGATCATAAGCAAAGCCTTGTAAAACAATTTATGTCTAGGAGGGTATAACCGCTCACTAGAACTCACCACAAGCACCTAAAAACACTTCCAAAACAAGGAAAAGTTGGAATCAAACCACTCACCTCGAATGAATTTGGATTGCCTCGATCCTTGTGCACGGCCTTGATTTGCGTGCCAAACCCCAAATACTTGAACTTGTGCTTAACCTCAAGCCAAGATACTTCCTAAACGTCATATTTAATTAAGGAAGCATTAAAATCTATTTTCCTCAATTTTTCCATAATTTCCTCTATTTTCTCCCAATTTTCACTTCAATAATTCCAAAATAATTATTTCCTTAGTTATTTTCCAAAATATTTCAACACAATAATTCCTAAAATAAATTAACAAAAATACTGAAAGAAAAAATACCAAAATGCCCCTATCACACGCGCCCTCACGCGCCTGGCGCGTGTCTGCGCGTGGAAGCTGGCGCGTGCAGCCACGCGCGTCGTCTTCTTCCTCAAGACCCGCCGGCGACGACCCCTCCGATGACCGATCTAAGCACACCCCCTTCAAGCCCTTGGAGAATCGATCCAGATGGTACCATTTTTAGGCCGAAAGGCCACCGGAAAGTGGCCCAAACGGCCAGTTGCAGGTCGGCGGTGGCGGACCGCCTCCAACCTTCGGCCAAGTTTGAACACCCCTCAAACATACACCAAAATGCTTCAAATCGATCCCAAAGTGATCCTTGATTCCTCGCGACCAAAAGCCCCTTAATCACTCGCCCAGAAACATTCAAAATCTTGGTCGATTTATGCTTTTAAAAGTTCGAACTCGCGGCCTCCTTTTATACCCGAAAATCGGCTAAAATCCGGCCAATCACCGATCAACCCTTGCTCCCCAAGACTCCTATGGCCGTATACGACCTCCCCCAAGCAAGCCTCGGCCGTCCAATCTCCAGATTTGGCCTCCATGTGCAAGGATTTGCGGCGGCCGATTTGCAGGTGCCGTGTTCACACTATGCAATTTTCCATTTTTTGCACTTTGACCCCCATAATTTCTCTAATCTCATTTTTCTTCTTTCCATGATACCCCTGATAAATCCAACTACACCATTAAGGCCCTCAAGATTAGCACTCTTCATTTGGTCTTTGAAACTTCTGAAAAATTACTATCTTGACCTTCCTCGAGCAAATTTAGAAAACTGCACTTAGGCCCAACTGGTCAAATAGTCCTTAAATCCATTTGATTCAACCCGAAATCGCTTAAGGGTTGTTCTACACATTATATATTAGTCCTTGACACGTTTCGTTGATCTTCTGGATGTTTCCTACGTCGATTCGGTTTTCTCAGCCCGGTCGACGCTGTACCGAAAACTATTCCCGATCCCACTTCTTTCATCACTAAAAATCATAATTCGAATCACTTGTCGATACTGTACAATTTTCTTTAGCTATCTAAGGTCCGGGTTACTCCCTCTGACTGATTTAATCATCTAAGACTACGTTAGTGTGTCATATAGCCTTATTCTTTCGATAATTCCAGTTATACCCTTCATTAAATATCATTTATTTTCTTAATAATTTTCCGGGTATTACATTATCCCTTACTTGGAATGACAAGAATAAGCAAGATGAGCCACGAGGCTCAGCAAGTATATATATATATATATATTGCAACAAATAAAGACAATAGAGTCAAGGCATGGATAAACCCAAAATGGAATAGACCCGACTCCCCAAGTACGAGTAACATTTCCCATTAGATTCCCATTATTATTATCATTCCCATGCCATTGTCATTATGCATTTTATGCATCATTTCATTTATTAATCATTATGATCATTTCCATGCCATTGGCATTATGCATTTCATGCATCATTTCATTTCTCAATCATTATGATCATTCTCATGCTATTGGCATTATGCAATTCATGCATCATTTCATTTCTCAATCATTATGATAATTTCCATGCCATTGGCATTATGCATTTTATGCATCATTTCATTTCTCAATCATTATGATAATTTCCATGCCATTGGCATTATGCATTTTATGCATCATTTCATGCAGCATATCGGTCCTCAAGGCCTTTTATTCACATGCATGCATACATATACATAGAAAAATCATTTAGCCATTCATTTGGCTTGCGCATCGCCGACCGGGTCTATGGCCACCTTTCCCGCGTCAGACGCTCTTTAGGATATCCTTTCTCACCCGCGGTACATAGCCGCCGTGCAAAATAATAGGTGCGCAAATTATAATACCATGCAATGCTCATGTAGGTTTCAAATGAACATATCGAACATGCTTCATTATTAGCAATGTTCTCATCATGATTATCATGCACACTTAAACATTTCAAGACTATATCTTCACATGAGCCAATGGTATTTTCATCACATGATTTCGCATCCTTATTTGAGATTCATTTTCCATATCACAAATGATAGTACTATGCAATACTCATGAAGGTTTTCAAGTAACATATTGGCATGCTTCATTATTAGAAATGTTCTCATCATGGACATCATGCACACCTTAAACATATCAAGGTTTTATTTTCTCATGAGTCAATAATATTTTCATCATATGATTTGGTAATATTCATTGAGATTCTTTTTCATACCCATTTTCCAAGGTCAAATAAATTGATTACATAAATTCACCATTAAAACTCATGATTTTCATTTTTAATTCCCACCATTAAATAACTTCCCCATTTTTTTTTGGAACACTTACATATCGACAAGATGATTTTTGAGGCCAACTAGAACATCACAAGAGTTTTGGGGAAGAATTACAAGCGTTAGAAAAGAATCGGACCACAAAGAAATGATCAATGCATTCTGTTGGTTGACCGAATAAAAGAGTTAGTCAACCGACTGTAGGCATTGGTCGACCGATGAATAAGACTTGGTCGACTAAATAGGGACTTTGTCGACCGAATAAGAATACTTGGTCGACTAACAGAAGCTTAAATTATCACTTGGTCGACCGACTGAAATCACTTGGTCGACTAACAGAGGCTTATATTTTCACTTGGTCGACCGACTGAAATCACTTGGTCGACTAACAGCCCACTTGGTCAACCGACTAAAACATTTGGTCGACCGACTGAACCACTTGGTCGACTAACAGAAGGCAAAACATATACTTGGTTGATCGATAGAAATGCTTGGTCGACCAACCAAAGAACAAAATACTTACTTGGTCGACCGATCGAAATGCTTGGTCGACCGACTGAAGAACAAAACACATACTTGGTCGACCAACAGAGGCCTGAAACTTAAAAATCATTACGACAACCCACAAAAATCAACACCCCAAGCAAGATACACCAAATCTTGCTCCTCTAACATTCCTAATCAATCAAGTGTCATTCCTTTGAGAATTTAGGGTGAACTAAACCCTAATGAAAACTCACAAAAATAACCCAAGAGAAAGAGAATCCAAACTTGCATTAACAAGAAAGAAATCAACGGGAACTTGCAATGTAAAAAAAAATAGAAGATAAACTTGCATAACTAAAAAGAGATGCAAGAAGAACTTGCCTTTGATGAAGAAAACCCAATGGAGAAGAATGCACCCAGCTGCAACTTCACCTTTGAAGCTTCAATGGAGATTGAAAATGGAAGAAGAAGAAAGAAAGAAGAAGAGAATGGCCGATCGGGAGAGGAGGGAAGAAAGAGAAAGGAAAACAAGGAAAAGAAAGAAGTATGGGGGAGGGATGGGCGCCAACCAGCTTTCCAACCACCCCCTTAGCCAAATTACCACTTTGCCCCCTCTCATTTACAAACACACCACAAGCCATTAAACCCCTTTTGGTCTTTTGCCTATTTTTCTTTTCTTTTTTATTTTTCTTTCTACTCCATAATACTCATAATTTCATTTATAATAATAACCATTTATGAAACTCCCTAATTGCCCTTACCTTTTTCAATAAAGCAAGGACCATTTGGTCACTTTGCATTTTACAATTCTTTTATTCTTTTCTTTTAATCCACAAAATACAATTATATATATATAATTTCATTTATTAAATTCCATCTCTCATATTTTACACATGGGCCTAAGCCCAATTCAAAAATCCACTCATACCCTTACATAAGCCCAAACCCAACTCATTGGCTCAATTAATTATAATGGCCCATTTCCATTAGTCCACCAAAAGGGCCTCAACATAACATTAAGCCCAATGGGCTTCACAACCATACTACTTGCAATATACAAAATCTGCCATTTGCTCAACCCAAGTTTCCAAAGACCAATCCATTAATTTAATACATCATTTATTTATATAAATTTTGTCACATCAAGATATGCACACATATATATATATATAATGCACATGCCCACTTTACTAATTGCCCGATTCATTTTAGCCCCATGGGATTTCTCTAAACCCATCACATTCATGGACCTTAAACATTTGGCCCAAATGGGCAACCCAATTCCTGAATTTAAATACATAAATTTTGACACTTAAAAATATTTTCCAACATTCAATTTATTAGGGCAAATCTCCAAATCTTCACAATTAAAATATTAATAAACTTCTAGACCCACTAACGGGTCGTTACAGTAATATAAAAGAGTGAATAGGTTACTTATTTTTCACATGTACATAAAAAACAATCTTACTTCATGAGTTTCAATCAAGCTTCAAATTTGGTCTAACTAATTGCACAATAAGTTAAAAGCATGAGTGTTTTCTAATTTATAACTTATGCTACATTTCGCTAGTTTATGCATTAGGGTTAAATTTTCAAGTACAACAAGTTTTTTTCTTAATTAAGAAATCAACAAATGCCCAAATAAATGAAATGTATAAATCCTAATTGTCTTATACACCTAACCATTTTGATATATTTATGAGGAATTGGCTGCACTCTCACATTGCAATTAAAACACAATAAAAATACATTAAAACTTTTATTTTTTTTTTCTTTATTTTGGTGAGAGGTTTATTCTCGTCAGTGTACGACTGCAGTTGTAGTCCAAATTTAAATGTATATTTTCTGGATGAGTCCAGGTCGTCCACCGAGAGATTTATTTATGGCAAAAGAAAAAGAATGTCACACACACGCACACGCATTTAAATAGATTAGTAACAAGATTTTTTTTATGATTTTTTTTTATTTTAAACAACAGATACTAGAAAATAAAGCAAGACAGAGGTAGAAATAAATATTGGACGTGAGAATATAAAATTGGATAGCACTTGAGTTAAGACAATTTCAGTACCAACCTGTTGATTCCCAAATTTTAGTAGACAAGGTTAGTAACATTAATTTAATTTCAGATATAAGGGTTTGTTACTAAATGCAATTAGAGATGATGATAGTTCTAGTTTAAGCAGTCCCCATACATAATATGTGAGATTCTAATTTAAGCAACTATCATAAATCCAATTACAATTAATATACAAAATAACTAAATTAATCATCCGGATTTGGGTATGATAGCGTTTCCAGTTCTAGTAACTCCCATGCGTGACATGAAACCTCTAAGTTAGGCTTGAGCTCCAATCCAAATCTAGTGATTTTCCAATAATTAAAACACTCATACCGAAATTTAAATTAATGTTACTCATTTAAAGCGCAGTTTTCTTTGGGAATTATTGGCGTTAGACACTGTCTTTGCCTTAACCCAATATTAGATTTAGTTACTCATTTCCATTTAAAAGTTAATTAACAATAATTTAAATGGCGTAATTTAAATAACAGAATTTAAATGACAAGAATTAAGATAGCATAAACTAACCGGCCATTTAGGCGGTGGATAATTAAAAGACAAGAATTAAAATTGTAGAAATTTAAAGGCAGAAATTAACTGGGCATTTAGGCAGTGGATAATAAAGTAACAATAAATGACATAAGAATTTAAAAGAAGAAAAGAAGGAAGTAAGATTACAAGAGAAAATAAGAGAGAGAATAAGAGCAATTCTCTAAGAGAAACTTTAAGAACAAAACAAAACTTTGATTCAAGTAATAACCACCTTCTCACAAATGCACCCAAGTGAGATATTTATAGCTCATAAGATACAATACAAACCACACAATTATTCAACTAAACATAATTATATCTAATGGGCACTCACAAAACATTCACCTAATTAATGGAAGAAAATTAGGTAAAAGACAAAAAATACCAAAGACTTTAGATGGTGGACTACTCATAAGAATACAAAAGACTTTAGGTGGTAAATTATTTATAAAAAAAATACAAAACAAAGAAAAGTCTTCTACAAATTGGGCTTTATTGGGCCTTTGATTGGTCTTGGGCCTTTGATTGGATTCCATTTGATAGTTGGGCCAAATGTACTTGAAATATTCTCTAGACTCCATAATTGGCCTTTGAATTTGAGCAATAAAAAATGGGTAATCCAATGTCTTCGATTATGCCCTTAATTAATTGTAGAAGCCAACTTCCTTGTTTCATCATGAAATAATATATAATACGAATAATTATTTACTTTAAGCATAAATATAAAACCAAAATAGGGATATAATTCATTAGGATAAAGGAAATATTGACTCTTATCATGAATGTATCAAGAAGTAGTAAATTTGTGATATTTGGCAAATAATTCAGGTTTATATAAAAGAGAAGGATGAGATTGCCTTATGGTTGGTTGGAAAAGTCATTTTGATGCCTATTTTAAACATAAAGTATTAGTAAAGTTAGAGAAAGAAAGCTAGGGACTAATTAAAAATGCTTAATTTGGAAGAGAGATATTCTTTTATCTATCGTAGCTTAGAGATATCCTTTATTTATGATTAAATATCCATAGTTGGATAATGGCTATGAATAGTTATCCCCTAAGATTGTTATCCTTTACTTATGATAGTTATCTTAGGCAACTTAAAAAAAAAATATTTTTGTCCCCTAAGATTGTTTTTCTAAGATTTAAGAGAGTGTTTATTTCAAACTTACTGGTATTTGATTTAATTGCTTAAATAATCCCAATAATGATTGAGTCTATCCCAATAAGGAATAATGGTTCAATCATGGGTAGAATTGGTATGCCCCATGGATCCATTGAAGACGTCATTTCGAGTTGAACCAAGTTCAAATAGAATACTGAGATTGGAGTTCGCTTATTTAGGTAGATATTGATTGATGATGGCCTAATTAAATAAACTGAGATTAAGGGTGTCTAGTTAAGTAGATTGAAATTGAAAGTAGCCTGATATGAGATCAAAGATGACTTGAAGGTGGACACGTGTCACGTGTAATATTTGGAAATATCAAATCTAGTATGACATGCATTTAAGTTTACTCAATTAAAAATTGAAAGTCTAATAACTTTTGTTCTAATTAGTTAAAAACATAATGAGATGTCAAATGGATTGAGTGTCTTGTGGGCCTTTATGTTTCGACCCATTATGAGTTCAGTCCAACTTGCTTATTATTGTAGTGAGTCGGGTTTGACTTGACTCACTATTTATATAGGGTTGGGTCAAGTCTAATATTTTTGAACTTGTAACTCAACTCAGTCTGACTTGTTTGAGGGCTTAGCTCAGCTTGAGTCTATGGGCTCATAGGCCTAGCTTGTGGGCTTTATCTATTGAGCCCAATCGAATTTTAATTTTATAAGAAAATAAAATTATAAATAATTTAATTTTAAATTTGAATGATTGATATTTAATTTAATAATTATAATATTTAAAAAATTAAATAGACAATATCACAAATTCACAATGATAATTAAAAAATCCCAAATAATTTATATCTCATATATAATTTTGTACATTTTTTAAAATTTATATCTCATACACAAAAAGACATACTTACTTTAAAAATTTAAAATATATAAATAAATATGTATTTCATGCACAACTCTTTGAGTGTAAATTAAAAAATATGGAGTAATTTTTATAACTCTTAAATATTTATAAAATTTAATAACTACTTTAAAAGTGAAATGGTAAGCTATTAAAAATTTTGAAATAAAATTTTTAACTTGTACATTTTAAAATTTTATTTTACAAGTAAATTTTGCATTTATAAAAATATTTTATATCTTAGATATTAATTAAATAAATATATATTTTTAAAAATATTTTCAAATTATTTTAAAAATAAGTCAACCTTGTGGGCTTTTACTAGACTTGATCTATTAAGCCTTGTGAGATTGAGTCTAACTCGGCCCACGAGCTTAATGAGTCGATCGAGCTTAGCTTGTTCTATGCAAGTTCACGAGCCAAGCCAACTTTTATTTATTTTTTATTAGTTGAGTATATGGTCAAATAAATTTGAATATCTTTTGATAGAATAATGACAATTAAAATATAAAAATAATGATCTTAATAATTAAAATCAAACTAAAACTTAAGTTGAAATTGAATCCTTATTCACAATTATACTTTATAATTTGATTTATAAAATAATAGACAATCAATCATCATTTGGGATGATCTTTCTTGCGTGGCCCTCGGTGCTCATGTCCTGAATTACACTATGAAAGGTAAATTATAGATGTGAGGTTTCGTTTTACTATGCAAGGTGATAATTGAACTCATGATCGATTGAATTGACACCATCATATCTCATATCCGACCGTTTGACTTATATCTTGGTGGTGATAATAAAACATCACTCAAATATAAGAAACCTAACAATAGATTATGTATAATGCAATTTTGAGGGTTAAAGTTTAATTTGAGACAAATTTAACTCCACTAATGAAATACATACAAATACCATGAAATTTAGATGACATTTATTATAAAAATTAATGTGACATTAAGTTTAAAAATATAAAAATTTATTTATCATTTAAAAAGTAAAATCTTGTCCCATGATACAAGAACTAATTTCACACTCAGCCTTAACTTTATAAGGTAATATTTATCTGCATAAAAATTGATTAAAAAAATCACTAAAAATGGAGAAGAAAAACATAAAACGATGTCGGAACACAGGTCCAGGTTCCATCACATGTTACCCAGGTGTAGCTCACCGAAGGGGAGCCCATTGTTGCCGTGTGCTACTCTCGCTCCGCCACCACTTCCGTCTTCTCACTGTCTTCTTCCTCTCTCTCTCTCCCCATCCCCTCTCTCTCTCTGTACGATTCATACACAAATCTCGAATACACCTCAAAATCGATCAGCCGAGAAGCTAGCTATCACTCGCTTTCAGATCTACAGTTTATTGCAGCGTGTAGCCTTCAATCTGGATCCGAATTCCCAGTATCCGGAACCCTAGAATACAAAGCTGGAGCAATTGAAGACCATCGGAAGGGAGCTCGCAATGGGCTCGCAGGGCGGCTTCGGCCAGTCCAAGGAGTTCCTGGACCTCGTCAAGTCGATCGGCGAGGCGCGATCCAAGGCCGAGGAGGACCGGATTGTGCTCCGCGAGATCGAAACCCTAAAGCGCCGGATCGCCGAGCCGGACACTCCCAAGCGCAAGATGAAGGAGTACATAATTCGGCTCGTCTACGTCGAGATGCTCGGCCACGACGCGTCCTTCGGGTACATCCACGCGGTTAAGATGACGCACGACGATAATCTGCTGCTGAAGCGGACTGGATACTTGGCAGTGACGCTTTTCTTGAACGAGGACCATGACTTGATTATTCTGATCGTGAACACGATCCAGAAGGACTTGAAGTCAGACAACTACTTGGTGGTTTCCGCGGCGTTAAATGCGGTTTGTAAGCTGATCAATGAGGAGACCATACCAGCGGTGCTTCCCCAAATAGTGGAGCTTCTGGGACACGCCAAAGAGGCGGTACGGAAGAAGGCGGTCATGGCGCTTCACCGGTTTTATCAGCGGTCGCCGGCTTCGGTCACCCACGTGATCTCCAATTTCCGCAAGGTATGTTCACTGCACTTCACTGCTCTGCACGTTTTCTGTGAAACTCGGTGTTCAACTGGCCATTGGGTGTTTTTTCGCACTAAGGGTGGTCTGACCTAATGGATTCTCTGTCAAAGATAGTTGTTTTTCGCGGTCCCGGACAAATGCTTCTTGGGATCTTAGCCGCAGTATTATACTTGTTTATGTGCTTTATATCACAGTGGCAGCCATCTTGAGGAGAGAGTGGGAGTTTGGAGGCTTTAGCTGTTAATATACTATAAGTTGTCTTAGACAGTCCAATGTACTTTACTCGCATTCATTTGTTTGTGAGGATAGCAATATGTCATATACTAAATTTAGTATTGTAAACACTGATTTATAGCCTCAGGATATGCAACTCTGATGTATATACGCATGTCTTCCCCAGTAATGTCCTGGGGTGACTTTATATTTGAAGTCTTTGAACTTTGCATATATCATAGACATAACTGCTGTACTTCAGAGAAAATTGGTATTTTCTGTTTTCAAAATTTGAAATAAAATTCTGCATTTGCAGAGACTATGTGATAGTGATCCAGGGGTTATGGGAGCAACACTTTGCCCTCTTTTTGATCTCATCACAATTGATGCAAATTCATATAAGGATTTAGTTGTCAGCTTTGTGAGCATTCTTAAGCAAGTAGCTGAATGTCGATTGCCAAAGAGTTATGATTATCATCAGATGCCTGCTCCATTCATCCAGGTATGTCGAAGTCTACCTATTGTTTACTTCAACTCATATTAAATGCCACCTTAGAAGATCTTGATATACATTGTTTTCCGTGGAATGAATAAGGAGATGTTCATGGTAGCATCTGTAGAATATAGTTGACTGACTATGTGCAAATGATGCTATTACATGAATGCTTCTTGGTAAATTTGGTGGATCAGTTTGCAGAAATCTTTTTCATGTTATTATGTTCTTGCTGCCAGGAAGGGGAAGCAAAGGGACTTCTATTTTATATCCTGGAATAGTTGCTTGGATTGCATTCTATAGGTAGATGGAAAATACTGGTGGACCTCTCAGAAGATAAATAGTTCTGGAAGCATGCAAACATTGCAAAGGCAGTGACTTTTTTCATTAATTAGTATGCTATAATGGTGATGCGTTGTCCTTTTGTATTAACATGAGAGTTATATCTACGTATGTAGATTTATAAATTTGTTTGTAATTAAGGAATTTCTCTTTTCCCTTTTCTTTTTGGACTTAAGAGAGAATGGAATACAATACATGCCAATGGACTAGAGGCATAGGATGTTCCCAGTGGTAGCCCAACTGCATGGAAGGGGCAATTACAATTTAACTAGAAGCAGGAAGAATATGATTACTCCCACTAGAGTTTATGTTTGTAGATTGACTTTGAACTTGTACGGTTGTACCATGCAGGATTATAGCAATGCACACCTCAGTTATAACTAATCTACTGCTATTCTCCTAATAGGTTGTTGTCATCTTTGGGATCCAGATTCCTTCCAATTTAGATGAAGAGTGAAAAACCTGGGTGTATGCGTTTATCTTTTGTGGTCACCTTTTTTCGTCTATGTTCTAAAATCATTATGCTGTTCTGTGGATCTCTATTGTGGACTGAGATTTTAATTCATTTGTAAATATACAAACAAGTTCAAGGGGCAGAATCCTCAGTGAGAGCAACTTAGACATGTACCTTGAAAGTTGCCATGTCATTTACATTCAACTTTTTTGTAACCCATGTCTAAAAACTAAGAAACTCTTATCAACTCAATTTCTGCTATCATCATTCATATCTTGTAACTTCAAATTTGCTTGCCATGTGCATAGAACATGACAAAGACGATGGATTCCCATGCATCATGGTTCAAAAATTGAAAACAACATTCCTTGTATGGATATTAGTATATTACTGATCTTATCATTCTTCAAACTCTGTTGTTTCAAAGTTAAGATATACTTTATTTAGTACTCACACCTTTCGTTCTGCAGATTAAGTTGCTGAAAATTTTGGCATTACTGGGAAGTGGTGACAAGCAGGCCAGTGAACACATGTATACTGTTGTTGGTGACATAATGAGAAAGCGGAATCCATCAAGTAACATAGGCAATGCTATTCTTTATGAGTGCATATGTTGTGTCTCCTCAATACATCCCAGCCCTAAACTATTAGAGTCTGCGGCTGATGCAATATCTAGTTTCTTGAAGGTTTGTATCTGCATGTTCTGCATATTGTTCAGTTTTCAATCTTCACTGACTTGTGTTAATACCTTCTTGTCTGTTGGGCAGAGTGATAGTCATAATCTAAAGTATCTGGGGATTGATGCCCTTGGTCGGTTGATAAAAATCAGTCCAGAAATTGCTGAACAACACCAACTGGCTGTGATTGATTGTTTAGAGGTGAGAAGCATTACTTCTCTAATGAATTTGACCATAGTGCTGTTTGAGTTGAAGAGATGTGGATTGGTCCGTGTTCTTTGTTTGTCCTGAATAGTTGATATGTCATACAAGAACTATATCTGCATCTGTGGATCTTTATTTGTGTCCTGTTGAATAAATTACTAGTTTCTTATTTATTATAAACTATTAGTTTCTTATATTTTATTTATTCTTTGATAAGTACTAATCTGTTCATTTATTTTACTTCTCAAAATAGAAAAGAACTATATTTGACCCTGCTGACTTTTATTCTTCTGAAATTTGTCTTATGGTGATAAATGATGTGCAATTTCTATTTTTACAGAATTCACATAAACTAGCAACGTGTATGTTTATACAGCTATAATATGTGCAATTTTGAGTATAATCTGACACATGCAAAGACCAAAGTCATCTTTGGAATCAAGATACCAACAGCTTTACCCAAAGAGTGAAAACTCCCAAAGTATTTTCTTTTGTTTGCAGAAAAATAAGCACAGATGAACTAGCTGTTCTCTATAACTTTATGTCTTTACTTAATGTCGCTTATGTAAGAGCAACTGTTATTCAACGTTAGGTAGCTAAAACTCAGTACATGTTTAGGTGTTGTTGCTACTTCGGAAACATTTTACTTGCATTTCGCAGCTATTCAATGATCGTGGAGCACTCCAGAATTCTTACTTTCATTTTTCCCCATGTAAAAGATGAAAAAGAGCACAAGGAATTGTAATTTTTATATCTGTACTGTTGTAATCAGGAAACAATCAAGTTTTTTGAGAAGACTATTTGAAGCCCTTCTGATTTGTTTTTTTGTTCTTGGGAAAAAAATTGCCATTTTATTCACCCCAACATAACATCTATAGATCCGTGTTTGAGTTTGTTAAATACTAGGAATATGTAAAATTAAACCTCAGTTCAAGTAGAAATTTCCTCCCACCAACACTTGTTACAGATCTTCTGCAACTTTTGTGCTAAAAAACTCTCTACTTATATTGGAATAGGGTGAGCCTTAGTTCTACATGTATAAGTACTTCAGGGTGCCCTATGCTCCTTAGATCCCGAGTTTTAGCTTATGGATTTCATGTTTCCAAGATGCTGAGCTTGGTGGAAAATTTGAATATTTTTTATTTGCTTTGACATGTTTACTTGAAATATTAGTCCTTAGATTTTGGGTTTTTTGTTTTGAGTACCAATTAGTGAATTTGTAACAATTAGGTTCTCATGGAGGCTGTTGAAAAACAGAAGTATTCTTCTGAATTCTTTGATATTGACATTCATAGGGATGATTATTTTCTCTGGGTTTTGAAATTATATTTATTTTTCATGATGGATGTTTTATAACATTCATGCCAACTCAATGAACCCTATCTCAACCACACTGCATTGCTAATATATATATATACATATATATTTTCATTTCAGGTAAATTGCACCCATCCCCCTCTGGTTTGGGTTATTTGCACGAAGACCCCCTGTGGTTTATAAATGCTTTTGGAGGCCCTGTGGTTTATAGTTTTTGCTCAGATGCCCCTTCCATCACAAGTGGTGTCAATTAAACTCTACAACAACAACAACAACATATCCAGCCTTTATCCCACTATGTGGGGTCGGCTACATGAATTCTAGACTTCCATGTATTTCTGTCTTTTGTCATATCCTCATTTAGATCCATATATTTCATATCAAATTTTAATGTCTCTCCCAAAGTCTTCTTGGGTCTACCTCTACCTCTTTTTGTGACTAATTGTTCCATTTCATCAACTCTCCTCACATGAGCGTCTCTTAGTCTCCTTCTCACATGACCAAACCATCTTAGTCTAGTCTCTCTCATCTTCTCTTCGATTGGCACTACTCCTACCTTATTACGAATAACTTCATTTCTAATTTTATCCTTTCTTGTATGTCCGCACATCCATCTTAACATCCTCATCTCCGCTACACTCGTTTTTTGCTCGTGCTGGTATTTGACTGCCTAACATTCTGAGCCATACAGCAAGACTGGTCTTATAGTTGTCCTATAAAATTTTTCTTTCAATTTTAATGGGATTTTACCATCACATAACACTCCCGATGCATTTCTCCAGCCAACCTGCCTTAATTCTATGTGCGACATCCTCGTGGATTTCTCCATCTTTTTGAATCACTGATCCCAAATATCGAAAATGATTTTTTCTTTGTAAGATTTGGTCTTCTAATTTTATTATAACATCATCCACTCTTGCATTTTTACTAAATTTGCATTCCATATATTCTGTTTTCTTTCTACTTAATTTAAATCCCTCAGATTCTAAATTGTTTCTACTTAATTTAAGTTAAACTCTATATAACTTAAATTTAATTAATCATAATTAAATTATATTAAACTAAAATTAACAAAACTAAAACATAAAAAATCTAAAAATAAAATAAAAAGCCATGGAAAATGAGAATGTGATGTTCCTAGGGTTTTCCAAGGATGTAGAATGGAATTATGGAAGAAATTGGGAGTGAGAGAATAGAAAGGGATGGAGAAAACAGGAGAGGGAGAAATTTAGAAGAATGGAGGGAGAATTAAGAGAGAGAAACATAATTCAAATTGATTCATAAGTTGTCATTCTCTACTTCTTTAGCCTATTTATAGGTTGTTACTTCAAAGAAAAATACATGCAATAGAACAATTACTTCTATGCCCTTGGGGTCGTGACAATCCCCCCCCCCCCCCTTAAGAGGTTTCTTGTCTTCAAGAAACTTATTACAACTGAGCTGCTATTTATTCATCCAATTCCCATTTTCACGATCTGGTTTATTCTTTGCATTTTCTTGTTCTTTTCTCTTACTTTCTTTGGCTTTTCTTTCTTTCGCCTTCTTGACTTTATTGTATGGATGAAAGGGGAGACAATATCTCTTTGTTCAACAAGTATTTCAAGCTCTCTTGAATTACCTGCTCTATTTTCCTCTGCTAAAATCAACACCAACTCCTCTAAATCGTCGGCTAAGAAATCTCTAGCAATATCATCTACTATGATTTCCTTGGTAGTGCCTAAAAGATCAACATCTTTTGCCACACGTTGACAGTTTTTAACTTCTTTTTCCTCTTCATTGGCTATATTCTGTAGATCCTAAAAATTTAGTCGTGTATTGTCATAAGGTATTGGAGGAGTACCTAGTTCTTCAAGAAAACAAACTTGAAATCTTCTAAATCCAGAGTTGCTGTGATCCTATCATTTCTCAAGTTCACAACATCTTTTACTTCCTTATTTTGAACAGATATCTCCTCAATTGGAGTAGGGTTGCAATCAAGTTGAGCCAAGCTTCGGTAAGCTCGACTCGGCATACTTGAGCTTAGGCTCGAGCTTGAAGCTCAGCTCGGCAAACTTGAGCTTAGGCTCGAGCTCGGTTAACATGAACCGAGCTCAAGCTCAGCTCGTCAATTTGGTTGAAGAGTTGGGCTTGGGCTTGCCACCACTAAAAGAGGAGGCTATGCGGTGGCGTCACTCAGCAGAGGGAGTGGTGGTAGCGGTGGCAAGAGGCAGTGAAGATGGAGGATGCAACAACGGTGGCAGCGAGAGGCGAGAAAAAGGCAACGAAGGGAAGAGGAACAAGAAAATGGATTGCTAGAGAAGAAGAGCAACAGGAAGGGAGAAATAGAGGAGAGAAAGGAAGATAAAAAGTGGGTTTGGGAGAGGGGAACAAAGAAAATGGGTTCCTTGGGGGGAAAGAGAGGAAAAGTGATGATGATGATATGTATGTATATGTATATATGTTAAATAATATATTTATAAAATATATATCTAATATATAATTTAATAAATGATATAATGATGATATGTATGAATGTTAAATAATATATTTATAAAATTATGAATAAATTTATTAATGCATTTATAAACGAGTTTGTTTTCACAAGCTAATCGCAAACTTCTAATCGGGCCTGCTTGCTTGCGAACCTTTAATTGAGCTAGCTTGCGAGCTAATGAGCCGAGCTTTATTGAGCTCAAGCTCGATTTGTTTACAAATCAAGCTTCAAAATTAGGCTCAAGCTTGACTTGTTTACTTTAATGAATAAACTCGAACAAGCTTTTATCGAGCCGAACACCAAGTCACTCATGAACGGCTTGGATCATTTGCGACCCTAAATTGGAGTATCATTTACTTCCTCATCTTTCACTGTTTTTTCAATTAGAACTTCTTGATTCAATGCAGATACTTAAGCAACTTCTTGCGGATCAAAGGTCTTGGGTAGTGTCAGGTCTGGAGGATCTGACTAAGGGATTCTCGAGCAATAGAGAGTTGGGAGAGGGAAATCAGAGAGAAATGAGGAAGAAAGAGAGAAATGAGAGAGGATTCAAGAGAATTAAGTTGTAATATTTCTCAATACCCAAGAGAGAGACCGTTTACATCATTGGGGAATGTACAAGCTGCCACAACATCAACAAATTTTGTACCATTCCCTGCAACCGCTAACTAACTCGCGCATAGATTCCTTCTCTATTACATTTATTCCCTCCATTACATTTAATTGCAATACTAGCCTTATATCGCGCGGTACATGATGGGTAGGATTCCAGCAGAAGCTAGAATCGGTTCTGCAGTGGATCTTGGATAAAGATCCACTGGTATACTGACCTAATACAATATTGCAAGCTGAATCAACAATGCATCCATTTGGTCCAGTTTTTGGCCAAAATTATCAAGACTTTCTTTGTATTTATCAAATTCTCTCTTCATCATGTGGTTGCCTTCTGCCATTTCCTCAAGTTGCTTACCTCAAACAGTTCATTGCTCCAAGGACAACTTTTCAATCCTCGATTTAGCAATCTAAGTAGGAGCTGTCGAGATCTATAGAGACCGCCTGCTGATAATCCGATCCACTTTAGTGCAGCTATGTAAATTAGCCGTAATCACAGTCAGAACTCGTCTGGCCTGCTTCACCTTCAAAAGTCGAACACAAATTGCCAGAGTTCTAGCCCAGAATCAACATGTTGGTGTCGCCTCTTGGATTAGCTACTCTGGATGTGCTTCATCTTCAACTTCTGGATTGCCTGGCCTTGCTTCGCTGTCTAGTTCGTAGGAATTCCGCCAGGCTCTACTTCGCCTTTCAGTTCTAGACCTCAATTAACTGGATCGGTGATGGACCCCGATTAACTGGATCAACGATGAAAATTATCTCCTTGTTCAATCAATGCTAATCTGGATCGCTGGAAATCGCTTAGTGCTATTTCGATTAATAGTAGAGAAACAACCTTAAGATATCGCTGCTATCAATTTCAACAATCGAAATCTAGTTGCTTGGAAATCTCCTGAATCGGATTTGGAACTTGCTTCTGTGTCATCTAGCTCTGCTGATACAGCTTGTGGAATTAGCTTCACTAATTCGCTGCTTAGTTGCACCTGAATTACATCAATTATGATTTGAAACCGTTTCTAGCAGTCGCCGTGAATGGCCGATCTAAATCTCAGTCTGAATTGGCCTTCAAAAATCTGAACCTAACTGCAATGGATTTGCTGGAATCCAGCCAATGATTGAATGGCTTTGATACCAAATGTGATGTTCCTAAAGTTTTCCAAGGATGTAGGATGGAATTATGGAAGAATTGGGGAGAGAGAATAGAAAGGGAGGGAGAAAACAAGAGGAGGAGGGGGAGGGGGAATTTAGAAGAATGGAGGGAGAATTAACAAAGAGAAATATAATTCAAATTGATTCATAAGCTGCCATTCTCTACTTCTTTAGCTTATTTATAGGCTGTTACTTCCTTTTAGTTAGTAACTAATTGAAGGTACAATACTACAACAGCCTAAGGCACAACAAAGAAAAATTCATGTAATAGAACAATTACTCCTATGCCCTTGGGGTCATGGCAGAGAATTCCAGAAACGATGGTTACCAAAACCCCGTTGTTTCTAGTCATCAATGGTTCTAGAATCGCTAGAACAATAGAGAGAGAAAAGAAGTAGATTGAACCCATCATCACTTCTGGAATCAGGATTCTAGATCTGGTCTAGAAGATATCGAAGAAGAAGAAGATAAAGATCTAGTCCTTCTGGGTTTGATTCTCTGCAATTTGAACCCTTCATCGTGATGATTTTGTGTAGAAGGTGGCAAAGCAGCAAAAGTGTCACAAGACACGCTCTTAGTTATAGAAATTTTGATTTCTATTGTTGTAACTTCCGCTATTTCTTTTACTGTTGTAATTTTATTGAATGAGTTTGTTAGCCTAGAGGGTACCCACGTGTAAGGGCTAGAATAGGACAAATGAGATTGTTACAATTGTAAGGGGGATAGGATCTGCTGTGATAGCGTCCCTTATCAGGATGTATATACTCCCCAAGACTCTCTTGGAGGAGAGCGTTGAATATCAATGAAAGAATTCTAAATTCTTCCTCAACCTTCTCTCATCTCTCCCTAACTCTCTATCTTCTCTCTTTCTTCCTTCTCTCTGCTTCTCCCTTGTTGCATCCTTCTAATTCATACTGAATTAGGGGAGCAACCATTGTCATGGCCTAGCAGTGACAATTTGGTATTAGAGCTCGATCCTGGCCAGAGTTCTTTGTGAAGGTGGTGGGATGGTGGAAAGAACCTGCATGAAGAACTGTTGTTGTTTGCATCGAGTGCAAGCCCTAGAAGAAACTAGTGAAGCCCATCTAAGTATAGTTATGTACTTATGTATGAGGGGTATAATAGGAAATGTGTAGTCTTTTATTTCCCTTGTAATATCTGCCCGTAATGTCTATAAATAGAAGACATAGGGCCACCATTTGACACATGATCATTTATTCTGATTTACGAGTGTAGTGTGTGAGAAGAAAGCTAGAATCAAGATAGTCTTTGTAATCCTCCAAGTTGATTGTACTCGTGTATGCGTGTGAGAGAGAGAGAGGGATTCTTGTACTGGTTTCATCATTCTTAGCGGATTTCTCTGAGGATCTAAAGGCTGGATGTAGGACCGATTCATGTGGTTTGAACTAGGATAAATCTTGCTGTCTTCACTGTGTGGTTTGATTGTTTTCTTCTCTATTTTATTTCTATTTTCAATTCAATTTTTCATTTATGTGTATTGGATTGATTTCAGGTGTGGGTGTGAATCATATTGGCATATGAATTGAGTGACCCTAAGAGCTCCTAATCCTAACAAGAACTTTGAGTTGTAGCTGCAACAAGTCAGCTCGACCATGTCTGAGTTCCAAAACCGAGTGGACCAATTGGAGTTTGAGTCCGAACAGAACCATGAGGCGATCATGGCAGTAGATTGCAAGGTGGAAGGCTCAATCGGGGGGTTGGAAAGGAGGTTGGATGAAGCTCTCTCAAATGCGGGAGGATATCATGCATATGAGAGAAGAAATGGGAGCACTACTACAACAATTTATTGTGATGTTTACTTGCCAAAATTTGGTGAGAATTTCTCCCAATTTTCCTCCTAGGGATAGAACAGAGCCGATTTTACAGAATAATAGGATGGATCGTATGAATGTGACTTTTGAAATTGAGGTCGAACTGGAAGAAGAACTGGATGCGATATTGGATAGAGGGCGTGAGGTCCATGGCAATCCTCAGCATCCTGGGTTTCCCATGCCTTGGATGGAAGATCCATGTGTTCGAAGGGACCAACCCCAGGTGGTGGTTGAGGAAATGTGAGCGGATGTTTGATTGGTATAACATACCAGAGGGGAGAAAAGTGGCTTTAGCTATCGCCTACTTTGATGATGTGGCTGATGCTTGGTTCCAGGGGTGGACTAGAGTTAGGGAGAATCACACTTGGGAGGAATTTTCTGATAAATTGTGTGAAAGGTTTGGGGAGAGGAGTATGTCTGATATCATAGAAGAGTTTAACAAGCTAAGGTAAGTTGGAGAAGTAAGGGCTTATCTAAGGAGGTTCGAGGAGTGAAGGTCCTTAATGATTAACCATAACCCACATCTTTTAGAGGCCTACTTAGTATCTAGTTTCTTGAGTGGCCTCAATGATTATTTAAGACCCATGGTGAAAATGATTAGGCCTCGAACTATAGAACATGTAACAAAGAGTGCAAGACTACAAGAGATGGTGGTAGAGGCCTTGATGAGGAAGCAAAGGCAACAACAAAAGGCTATTACAATGGGAACTTTCAATCAGGGGGAAAAAGGCTACAATCGTGAGTTGATTAAAGGCAACACAGGGGTGAGGAATTTGGGGGGATCTAGCTTAGTAGGAAGGCCCAATGAGCAGAGGCGACAGTCTGGTTTATGCTTCAGGTGTGGGATAAATATTATCCTGGGCACAAATGCAAGTGCCAGTTGTTACTGTTAGAAGAAGATACTGGAGAAAGGCTGGAGGAAGAAGAAGAAGAAGAAGAATTTGGGGGGATCCAGCTTAGTAGGAAGGCCCAATGAGCAGAGGCGATAGTCTGGTTTATGTTTCAGGTGCGGGGATAAATATTATCCTGGGCACAAATGCAAGCGCCAGTTGTTACTGTTAAAAGAAGAAGAAGAAGAAGAAGAAGAAGAAGAAGAAGAAGAAGAGTGTAGGGAGTCAGGGGAAGAATATAATGGAGAGATATCACTCCATGCAATGAAGGGGGTAACTAATAACAAGATAATCAAGGTAGAGGGAAGAAGAGGAAGAGAAGAAGATAATGGAGAGATATCACTCCATGCAATGAAGGGGGTAACTAATAACAAGATAATCAAGGTAGAGGGAAGAAGAAGAAGAAGAAGAAGAAGAAGAAGAAGAGTGTAGGGAGTCAGGGGAAGAAGATAATGGAGAGATATCACTCCATGCAATGAAGGGGGTAACTAATAACAAGATAATCAAGGTAGAGGGAAAGGTGAAGGACTGTAGCCTCCTAATTTTGATTGATAGTGGGAGCACCCACAACTTCCTAGATGAGGGGACGGCTAAGAGGTTGAAGTGTCTACTCATGGGAACCCAACCTTTGAGTGTGACAGTGGCTAATGGAAGTAGGGTGCTAAGTAGGTCAGCTTGCCTTGGTTTTTGTTGGGAGATGCAAGGGAGGAGTTTGAGGTTGATCTCAGGTTGCTACAACTGGGAGGTTGTGATGTGGTATTAGGGGTTGACTGGATGAAGGGGGTGAGCCTCATAAGTTTTGATTTTAGTAAGATGGAGGTGTCTTTTGATAAGGGAGGAAGGAAGATGACTCTCACAGGAGGAAAGGAAACTAGGACGTGCAAAATGATCACTGGGAAGAGATTGCAAAGGGTTTTTAAGAACAAAATGGTGCCAATTGACACAATTGCTCTTGATTGTGGCGATGAAGGAGGACCTAATAGGGTGATGTATGGAGAAATGCACCTAACAATCAACACTCATTAAGGAAGCTTGATTAGGTACAACCACTGCACCTTATTGATGAATTGCTGGTAGAATTTAGGGACTTCTTTGCTGAACCTACCACCCTTCCCCTTACTAGAGCATTGGACTATTCTATTAATCTTAAACCCAATACTGAACCCATCAACATTAGGTCTTACCGTTATCACCCAATCTAGAAAACAAAGATTGAAAAGATGGTTCAGGAAATGCTAAACCAATCTTTCATAAGACCTAGCTAAAGTTCTTTTACCTCCCCAGTTCTCTTAGTTAAAAAAAAAAAAAAAGGGATGTCATGGTGTTTTTGTGTGGATTATTACCAATTTAACACCTTGACCATCAAAGATAAATTCCCTATGCCTCTTGTGGAAGACCTAATGGATGAACTGCACAATGCCAAATTCTTTTTAAAGCTTGACCTCTGCTTGAGCTACCATCAAATTAGAATGATGCTTGAGGATGTTCATAAAATCACCTTTAGGACACACCATGGGCACTTTGAATTCTTGGTGATGCCCTTCAGGCTCACTAATGCCTTGACCACTTTCCTATCCCTCATGAACCAAATTTTTGAGTCATATCTAAGAAAATTCATACTTGTGTTCCTTGATGACATCCTTGTCTATAGTCCAAATTTGAACCAACTCTTGACTCACCTAAGAACCACCTTTGAGGTCTTTAGGACTAACCAACTCTTCATCAAAGGGTTTAAGTGTGCCTTTGGTCAAGATCAGGTAGAGTACTTGGGTCATTTGATTTTAGGAGATGGGGTTAGCACTGGCCCAAGGAAGGTGGAAGCCATGTTGGCTTGGCCCAAGCCAACTAAGGTAAGGGCTTTGAGGGGGTTCCTTAGGCTCACTGGATACTATCGCAGGTTTGTTAAGGGGTATGGTGTCATCAATAAACCCCTAACGGATCTCTTAAAGAAGGGGAGTTTTAGCTGGGGGCAAGAGGCTGAGGAAGCCTTTGAAAGGTTGAAGGGGGGCCATGAGTAGAGTATCTGTCTTGGGTTTGCTAGATTTTAGCAAACCTTTTGATTTAGAGATTGATTCATGTGGGGCAAGGATTGGTGTTGTGTTGATGCAAGGAGGTAGGCCCTTGGCATTCCTAAGCCAAGCCTTAAGCCCAAGGCATCTCGGCCTTAGCATATATGAAAACGAATTTTTGGCAGTGCTGATGGCTATGGAAAAATGGTGTCACTACTTAGAAGGAGGAAGATTCATAATTAAGATAGATCACGAGAGTTTGAAATTTTTGTTATAGCAAAAATTACAAACTCAATTGCAAAAGAAGGGAATGGCCTAACTGATAGGATTAGACTCAATATAGTATAGGAAGGGCAAAGAAAATGTGGTCGTGGATGCACTCTCAAGGTGCCATGAGGAGGGGAGTACTACAACCATAACCACTATAATTCCAGAGTAGTGTAAAGAAGTAGTAGACAACTATGAAGGAGATGAACAGGTGAAGGAAATCTTGGAGAGGTTAGCTGTGGGACCTAAAGAAGCTGATGGATACACGGTGGAAGAAATGTTGAGGTATAATGGTAGGATTGTTATTGGTGATAGTGAGGCTCTCAAGAGGAGGATTTAACAGCCCCTACACGAGTCCCCTTTGGGGGGACACTCTGGGATTCAAAATACCTACCTCCGGGTGAGGCAACTATTCCATTGGCCCAAGGTCAAGGTAGAAGTGAGGGAGTTCGTGCTAGCTTGTGACACCTGGCATGAAAATGTGGCCTATCCCGGTCTCTTACAACCCCTACTAATACTCAGTCAAGCTTGGACTAGTGTGTCTATGGACTTTATTAAGGGGTTACTTAAATCTGAAAGGAAGGACAACATACTGGTTGTGGTTGATAGATTAACCAAATTCGCCCATTTTATAGGGTTGACCCATCCTTATACAGCCCAAGAGGTGGCCAGGGTATTTCTGGATTCGGTGGTGGCATTGCATGGAGTTCCTAAGTCTATAATTTCAGATCGTGACAAGATCTTCACAAGCCTCTTGTGGCAGGAACTTATGAAGGCATTGGGAATTAAGCTTAACATGTCTACGGCCTATCACCCTCAATCGGATGGGCAAAATGAGAGGGTGAATAAGAGTTTGGAAACTATTTGAGGTGTGTTTGTATCTTGCAACCCAAAAGCTGGCGTGGGTGGCTTTCCTTGGCCTAATGGTGGTATAACTCTACCACACTTCCCTGAAAATGTCCCCATTTGAGGTTTTGTTACAAACCTCCCATTTTACCAGTCATAGGAGAGCATACTACTGCAGCTTCCGTTGAGGAGTACTTGCAGTAGAGGAGAACGGTCTTGCAACAGTTGAAGCAGGAGTTTGCGTTAGCCCAGAATAGAATGAAGCAATGTGCTGATCAGAGGAGGAGTGACAGGGAGTTTGAAGTAGGGGAGAAGCTGTATCTAAGGCTGAGGTATCCCCGTTTGAAATCTATCACCCAAGGGCCAGTGTCCAAACTCAGTCCTTAGGTATTTTGGACCATTTCCCATTACTTCCAAGGTTGGGAAGGTGGCCTACCGCTTGTAACTTCTTGAGGAATCACATATTCATTCGGTGTTCCATGTGTCCCTCTTGAAGAGGTGAAGAGGTCAGTTGGCATTGAGCAGGTGAACCCAGCGTTGCCTTCACTTCCTAAGGAGAAGGATAGGGTGGAAGAACCAGAGGCCATATTAGATAGAAAGGTGGTTTACAACCAGGCAGTTCCACTTATCCAAGTCTTGGTAAAGTGGCAAAATGGGTCAACAGGTAGCAACACCTGGGAGTTCCTGCCCAGTTTACTTAAACAATTTCCAGGAGCAGCTAGCCTCCTTAGCATTTCTTGAGGACAAGAAATTTGTTAAGGGATGGGGAATTGTCACGAGACGCGCCCTTAGTTACAGAAATTTTGATTTCTGTTGCTGTAACTTTTGCTATTTCTTTTATTGCTATAATTCTGTTGAATGAGTTTGTTAGCCTAGAGGGTACTCACGTGTAAGGGCTAGAATAGGACAAAGGAGGTTGTTCCAACTGTAGGGGGGATAGGATCTGCTGTGGCAGCGTCCCTTGTCAGGATGTATATACTCCCCAAGGCTCTCTTGGAGGAGAGCATTGAATATCAAAGAAGGAATTCTAAATTCTTCCTCAACCTTCTCTCATCTCTCCCTAACTCTCTCTCTTTCTTTCTTCTCTCTGTTCTACTTTGTTTCTCCCTTGTTGCATCCTTCTAATTCATGCTGAATTAGGGGAGCAACCATTATCACAGCCTAGCAGTGACAATAAGGTGCGAAGAAGAAGATGAATACGAAGCAGGAGCAGCTAGGGAAGAAGAAGAAGCCGAAGCCGAAGCCGAAGCAGCAGATCTGGTTCTCCTTCTCCTCCTCTTCCTCCTCTCTCTCTCTGGTTCCAGATCTGGAACCCATTGTGCTGAAACAATTGTTCCAGGAACCCCAACCATCATTTCTGATGATGGTTGATGGTTCATCTGCCATGGCCCTTATTTTCTTTTATTTTTTTGATTTCTTATGTTTTAATTCTTATTAATTTTAATTCAATATAACTTAATTATGATTAAATAATTTTCAATTTAATTTAATTAGCGCTGTTTGTAAAGGAAGGAGTGTCTGAACAAAAAAGATAAACCATGGGGACCTCTAGAAGCATTTCTAACCACAGGGGGTCTGGGTGGAATTTACTCTTTTTTTTTTTGCTATTCTGCTATATTTATAAGAACTACTGAAAACTGTGGGAGGTATAATAAATTTTCTGCAATGAATTCTTTTAAACAAGCAAATTTGAGAGAAGTATGACTTTATGAGTTAGAGAGATGTGAGGATGGCATGCCTTACCATACAGGTGTAATTAAGTTTTCTGTCTCCTCATTTCCACTTAGTTATGTAGGGGGCTGATATTGTTTTTTTTACTTTGCCTGTGCTATTTTTAGGAATTGAATGATTTACAAGATTATGGATGACATCTTTATTTTATATTTGCAAAATTTGCAGCTGTCAGTCTTATTTCCTGCTAGTGAGATTACTCTTTTCAAGTTTTCTCTTCTTATGGCATGTGCTTAATTTTATTTATCATCTCCTTATTTGTATTTAGTTTTTCTTAGAGTCATTATATTGTATTTCTTTGATTCTCCAAGTTAATTTTGCTATCAACAGGTGACAAGGCTATGTACAACAATTTCTTTTGTAATATGCAAATCTTAAAAGTGTTTTTTTTCCTTCTGCTAATAACTTTACTCGCAATAACATTAAGCTTCAATTGCTTTTTCAATCTATATCACAGTCTATATTTCTTGTGCTAGTTTAGATACTAGAGTTGAATTAACTTTCAGACTCTTGGGGTTAATTGGGCTCTGTGCACTGCAATGCCACCACCACCATCATCACAACCCTCAATCATACTAGGTGGGTTGGCTACGTATATTCTAGTTCTACAATCACCTTCTTATTGTTGGTTTTATCTCCTTTGAGGCCATTATATCTCATGGGGTTTTCCACCTGGTTTTCTTTTGTCTTCATTTATTACTTCATTCCGCCCACTCATCGCACAAATGTGTCTTTTGGTCTTTCTATTGGATATCTAAACTCTCTTAATGCATCTTCTTTTCAATAGTTTCCACTTCAATCTTACGTAATCTTGTTTTGCACTTTTTGTGGTTTTGTAACCAAGATGGTTATATAGCCATTCAATAAATTCTCTCTTTTAGTTTTGTTGTGTGTACTATAATGTGATAAGAGTTGATTGAAAATGTGTGAGCAGCCTTCAAACTTGGTACATGGTTTGGTTAGTGGTGCTCTGTTGTCCTTTTTAATCATTATTGATTGTTTTACATCTCTTTCCATTATGAAGTTCTTCCTGTTTTTATGGTGGTGATTTTATAATCTTGTTGGAATTATATCATGCTACCTTCCAATTTGAAAACTAATTCTGATTATTTTACCTCATAAATGTTCTTCATCTATGTTTCACCAAACTTTGACATGCTTCATAACACAGGACTCGGACGATACTTTGAAGCGGAAAACATTTGAACTGCTGTATAAGATGACAAAATCCTCCAATGTGGAAGTTATTGTTGATCGTATGATTGACTATATGATAAACATTAACGACAATCATTACAAAACTGAAATTGCGTCCAGATGTGTTGAGCTTGCAGAACAATTTGCACCAAGCAACCAGTGGTTCATCCAGGTAATACCAATTTTTGCTTCTACATTTCTTCTTGCTGGAAACATTATTTATTTAAGTCTCCAGAACTGTCAACTAATGGCTTCACATGACTTGTTTACTGCAGACCATAAATAGAGTCTTTCAGCATGCAGGGGATCTAGTAAATATTAAAGTGGCACATAATTTGATGCGATTGATTGCTGAGGGATTTGGAGAAGATGATGATACTGCAGATAGTCAGCTTAGATCTTCTGCTGTACGTATTAATTTCTGCTGACCAAGCTTTTATCCCACTATGTGGGGTTGGCTACATGATTCTAGCTTTCTATTCATTTCAGAATTCATGTCTGTTTTATTTGATCCAATGAGTTTTATGCTGGCCGTTGGGTACACAATGCAAGCCTCCTCTTTTATCCAGGCTTGGGGCCAACAGTACATTCAAATTCACAGCCGGAGTTTTTTGCAAAAAGAAGTGTTTTCTGTTTGTCCTGCTACATTATGTTATTGTTTCATTAAGATGGGTTTGGTTTTTGAAATATCTAATTTAATTTAGTGGACCCCCAAATAAGCTGAATACATAATGGCAAAAAGAGCTGGAATTAGCCTATGCATTTCTTGCTCATTAACAAAGCTTAGTTCATTGGATGAGTAACACTCATGGTTTCTGATTCAGTGTTTCACAATAGTTTGGTTTACAGTCTGTTACATATTTTCTCTTTATGTTTCTCTTGGCTGCAGGTGGAGTCATATTTGCGCATCATTGGAGAGCCAAAACTGCCATCTGCATTTCTACAGGTACAGTCTCTTTTCTGTCTAGGTTTAATCTTTGTTCTTACGTTGTGGATGTGCTGCTTGTGTTTTGTTATCTTAGTTTCTTAGTTTTGAGTTGTAGGTAATTTGTTGGGTCTTGGGGGAATATGGAACTGCAGATGGAAAGTATTCGGCCTCTTATATCACAGGGAAGTTATGTGATGTGGCAGAAGCACATTCCAGTGATGACACTGTCAAGGTACCAGTTTTTTCTGTTCATGGCACATGGGAATCTAAATTTTGTATTGTCTGCCTCAGTTTAATGATATACTTTTCTTTAAATAGTAAGTTTCTAAATTTGATAATGGGTTTATAGAATGGATGATATATTGTCACTGGAAATAGAATAGGCTATCTTTTTATGTTCTTTAATTTTTAAAAGCTATGATTCTGTAAATTGTGGAGGTCTGTAGATTGAAATTCTGATCTGGCCTCTCTCTTGTATTTCAAAACTGCCTGTTATATTTTACCTCATTGCTAATAGCTGAGTAACTGATCACTAGTAGAATTGTTATCCCTGATAAATCTAAGATCATGTTTTTGGGATTGATGCACCACCTATAATGATTGAAATAAGTGTTCTATTTAGTTTAAGATTTTGTAATTCTAGTTATCTTAGGATATTAGTTATTTAGGAACTTTGGAGGGTTTGGACTGTTTGATTTTATCAAGATGTGTTTTAGTTTTATAGGAATTTCGGTTTTAATAAGATTATATGTTAAAATTTAACTGATATTAGATCATCATGTTAGATATGTGTCATGTTCCTAGGGTTTGCCTAGGGTTCGAATAGGAAAATTGGTTGGAATGGTGAAGATAGAATCAGAACAGAGAGAATTGGACTGAAAGAGAGGGAGATATCCAGACAGAACAGAGAGAGAGAGAGAGAGAGATCAGAACTGTTGAGAGAGAAGCAGAAGTCAATTATCATTCAACTCTATCATTCTCTAACTAATCTGGCCTGTTTGTAAGCTTTCCTATCCTTTCAGTTACAATACAGCTGAAAGTTACAACTACTATAACAGCAAGTACAACCACCAAAAGAATTACATATGATACATAATTACTACCTTACCCTTGGGGCCGTGACAATTCCTCCTTCCTTGAGAGAGTTCTTGTTCCCAAGAACTTATAGCAACAACTACTGTTTTCTTTATCCAATTCCTGCCTTTACTATCTCGTTTATCCTTCTCTTTTTCTTTTCTTTCTCCTTCTAAGCCTGTTCCTCTTTTCTTTTACGTTCCTTTCCTTTTGCCTTTCCTGCAAATATAAAATGTATTCCTCAAAGATCTTCATATAGAAATTGTGCCAGTGAGTTGTAACAATAAGTAGTCCGGCAGCAACCTCCTCTTCCATCATCTTCCAAACCTTACGGCAGTTCTTCTGTTCAGTCCGCTTCAATTGTTCCTTCTCTGCCAAAACCAGCACCAGAAACTGTTTGATGCCTGCTTTAACCCAAACCATGGACTCCTCAGCCTTCTCTGGAACCAAAGGCAAAGGAACAATATCCTTAGGACCTTCTTTCTCAAAACCATTCCTCTTAACAGAAGTTCCAGTGAAATAATGCCTTTCCTCAGCCTCCAGCTTCTTCCTTTGGTCCAAGTCCTCTTTGAATGCCTGTCCACGCTCATCAGCCTTAGGATTAGTGTGCTTAGAGCCAATATAAGATTGCTCTGGTCTGGATTGTGTCACGACCCTAGGGGTAGTACTATAATTGGGAGGGTATTGACCTTGTAAACCGTTAGGGTCTAACTAAAGGAGTTGGTTGGTTAATAGGCAAGAATGTGTTGATTGTATAACAGATTCTTGTTAGGCTGTTAAGTAGTTAGAAGATTTGTTACTGAATTGGCTAGAGGTTCTATATAAAGGAACCTATAGCATTGTGGAGGGATATCGGTTGAATGAATAATGAATTCCTCTCTTTCCTGATACTCTCTCTCTCTTTTCTTCCTTATTTCTCTCCCTTTTCTCTCTGTTTCTATCTCTCTCACTCGTTCTTACATTCTGTAGTTACTGAAATTGCAAGCCCTAATTCAAGGGCTTGACAGATTGCTCTATCAAAATTTCTGTAACTGCATGTGGACCGTCACAAACTTGATTGGCATCCTTAGAAGTATCTCCAATCTGCTGGCTGCTTGTAGCATAACTTTTAAGCTGCAGCCCATGCTTTCTGAAAATGGCTTTCAGTGCCAATTGCTGCAGCCTAGCCTTCTCGGCCGCTTGTTTTGCCGTGGCAAGATGCATCATTTTCACGGTAAGCCTCATCTCATTGTTTTGATCATTAATGAATCTCGATACAAAGTAAGACTCATTCAAGGTTGGAAGTGAATTGAGCATCATTGCTTTCAATTCTTCAAACCTGACCTGATAATCTGTAACAGAGCCTTCTTGTTTTAGTTTATTGAACTCTTCGTTGCAACTCATCTCCAATCTGATTTTTAGCTAGCATATCCATTGAATCAATGTTTTGTTCCAATGCTACTTCATCAGCTTCTTGCTGCAAACCAGAGGTAACAGGTAGGATTCCAGCTTCTGCCAGGAGCGATTCTGGAGTGGATTTTGAAAAAAATTCCACTGGTATTCTGACCTGAAATTTCTTTGAAATCAGAATCAGAAGTTTGTCCAGCTTGTGGTTGAGATTATTGAATTCCTTCTTGATTCCGTACTCCATCTCCATTGTTTGCTTCTAAAACTGCTTCCAGTACTCGAATCCATCTAGATCTACAGAAACTGAATCCGTCTTAGAGACTGAATCCACCTAGATCTGAATTGCTGCTGACAGTCACCTGGATTTGAATTCAGTAATCCTGACTCTGTCTCAATCACAGTTGAGATCGCCTTACTCACAGCCTGCTGAAATCGCCTAGGTTTAAAGAATAGAAGCAGCCGAGAACTGCTGAGAAACAGCCTATAGGTATCGCTTGTTCAGCAACCACCGATAATGAGCAATCACCTGACTTCCACTTTTTGAGATCATCTTCCTGGATCACCTGCAGAATTAGCTTTGCTGCATCGCATGCTAAGATGCACCTGACTATTAGCTGAGAATTGCTCCTGAGGATTTGACCGGCTCTGTTGCAGCTTCTCAAGAGTTTGATTGACTCTTGTTGCAACTTCCTGAGAATCGCCTATTATCACCAGCAGCAACCGAGATCCAGCCGCTCTGTTTTGCCTGAATCAGCCTGTTAAAATTTTCAAAATCACAGCCGTGAATCGTCGGCTCTGATACCATTTGTCACGTTTCTAGGGTTTGAATAGGAAAATTGGAAGGACTTGGGAAGATAGAATCAGAGCAGAGAGAATTGGAGGGAGAATTAGACTGAAAGAGAGAGAGATATGCAGACAAAACAGAGAAAGAGAGAATCAGAGGGATTGGAAGGG
This sequence comes from Diospyros lotus, assembly GCF_014633365.1. Lineage (NCBI taxonomy): Eukaryota > Viridiplantae > Streptophyta > Magnoliopsida > Ericales > Ebenaceae > Diospyros > Diospyros lotus. The sequence goes on along the minus strand of NC_068348.1, from coordinate 27,147,568 downwards.
AGATCAGAACTGTAGAGAGAGAAACAGAAGTCAATTATCCTTCAACTCCATTCTCTAACTAATTTGGCCTATTTATAGGCTTTCCTATCCTTTCAGATACAATACAATTGAATGGTACAACTACCATAACAGCAAGTACAACAACCAAAAGAATTATATATGATACATAATTACTACCCTATCCTTGGGGTCGTGACAATATGATTAGGTTTGAAAGAGTTCTAGTTATTTTAACTTTTAAGAGTTTTATCAATCCTATAAATATGGTTTTTTTTTTTTTTGTAATCCAAAATTTTGTTTTTTGACAATAAGGGTTGAATATTTGGAAGAGCTAGGGGGCTCTCTGTCTGTCCCCCTCTTGGTCTCTGGCCCGCCCTTTTCTTCCATCTTTTCTGCATTTCTTTTTTCTGCCACAGCTAAAACTGCAGCTAGTTTCTGCGTCTTTTCTCCTCCTCTTAGTCTCCTTCTACTGCTACTTACTCTTCTTATTTTCCTCCGTCAGTTTCACATTATATTTGGTTACTGCTATCATGTGACTATTACCTGTCAAGAAATTCGCCTTGTGATTTGAGTAGGCTGTCAATGGATCCAATCAGTTGGAACTAATAAATCCATATGTAGATCGTTTCTGAAGCTCCTTTAAGCCTCACCAGAGCACTTGTTGAAGTTGTTACCCTCAGCTTATAGCTGCTTCGCTGCTGCACCCTCCAATTCAGTTGCAAAATCCATACTGTTTTCACCAAGCTGCTATTGCTGCATGTCATGTACCCACTGCTGATATGGGTAGTACCCTGTTAGAAGTGGTTATGGGCAGTGAATAGTTGCACAAGGGTAGTTAGTGCAGAGAACTGTCGTACTTAAATAATGGCTTAGGTGGATGTACTTTCTGGAATGCTGACGCCACATGGGTTTGTTGGATCAGTATATAAACAACTGATCACACCCAATTGAGATCATGGAATATGAATTGAGATCTCTTTTTCCCGCCTAAACTTCTCTCTCTCTCTCGATACTTCTCCCTCCTCTATTCTTCTAATTCTCCCTCCAATTCTCCTATATCTCCCTCCCATTCTCCTGAATTCTCATCACAACTGGTGAGAACAATCTGTCAGAATTCCGATTCTGACACTGCCTTTCGATTAAAGAACATGGCTTCAAACCCTTTTGTTTTGGAGTGGATCCGTAACCAGATCAAGATCCGAGCCTCTTGGCGTTCTTCACCCCAGCCCTAGTCCAAACCATGATACAACCCGTGTGCATTCTTAATATCCCAACCCACACTGTGTCCCAAATTTAGAACAGTTCACAAGCTTTAAGCCCACATCCAGATCCCACTAAATTTAAAACCCTCACTCCTCCACTTCTACCCAATCCAAATACACTCAATACCTAGTTTACCTGCACAATCCCTACCAGCTCTCAATCCAACTTTGAGCTCAATTTTCAGTTTGATCCAGCAACATAAAGATTAGTCAAAGAAAAGGGGTAAATCCAGCAAGCAAATAGGAAAGAGCCAAATTAGTTCACAATCACTCACCTGATGATATACAAACTGTATTTACTCAGGATGGAAAGGTTTAAAATTCCTTGTTCAGTGGAGGGATCCAAGATTAAAATTACATATTGATTACCAGATAGGAACGCAGCTTGGTCAAGATTCATTGGATTTCTATAGAGTCAATATGATTTTCACTCAATGGCGCCAAGTTTTTCCATTTTAGGTGAGGTGGACTAAAGACCAGGTTTAGGCTGCCACATACATGCATAAGTGGATGGTTGGAATGGAAGAAAACCACCCAACTACTTGCCTTACGGTTGGGTGGTTGAGGGCTAAAAGTTAGCAGATTTCAAGAATAAGTTTTCTTAAGCAAGGGAGAAAAGATAGGGCAATGAATGTTGGATAGCAGGAATCCCAACTAAATTAGAAGTAGGTTTTTTTTTTTTTATATTTAGTGATTATTTTCAGATGTTAAGTAGATTAATTATTTGAAAATTCTAGTTATTTGATTTTTATTAAAAGACGAACTCATTAAGCACTCTCTCTCCCCCCCTCTCTCTCACACACACACAAACACACGCTTGTGCAATGCCATTGAAGACTATCTTAACATTTTGATTATTGGCTTTAATCAAGCAACAATAACACATATGGTCCTCTACCTGTGGGCCATGGCTACTCGGTTTCCATCTCATGGGAATGATCGGACTCTTTGCTACACGTTTGAACGGTCTTAGTCCACTTGCTCGTAATGTCCCCTTTGCTCGTGGGTGCTCACCACATTCTCAGTTTGATTGATAGAACTATTAACCAAGTGCTTCACTTGCAACAAGGTTGGACGATTGCTTCATTATTTTTTGTGAAATCTTGCATTCAGGTTTGTTAAGCATGACTTTTGCAATCTTGTTGGTTCTCGAAGGAAGAAATAAGGAAACCTTGGCTAGCTCCTCAAAGAGAGTTGTTAGTCAAAGGATCCTTAATTTAGAAGCTGATCATATCTTTGGTTTTTTGGAGATTTCTAAATTGATGTTTAGGAAATTTTCCTGTAAGTGTTTAGGGAACTTCCTATTTGTGTATACTGTATAGTCAAATCTTTCCTTTTGTTTAGTCTTTGTAATCTTTCCTAGGTTGTATAATCCGCATCTCTATAAGAGGACTTGTAAGGGTACATATGAATAACAAGAGAGAAGATTTTATTCTGTTCATCACAAATCTTCTACTATGGGATGACAAAGATAACTTACGTTGAGATAGGGTCTAGATATTCCCTTTTGTGCTGGTCATTGGGGAACTTGTAGATTGATAACTAGAGCTAAGGGTTTCATCAATGTGATCACCCCCTCCATGTTAGTCTTGACTAGTCAGATAGGGAGTCTCAGAAATTGCATCTCACTTTTACACATTCTAACAATTGTTGCTCTTTGTTATTATCACATGGAAATTCTTCTTATGTGATCTCTTCTCATAATAAAAATCTTTACATAAGATGATTTTAATTTATTATTAGTTGGCCGAAATTTCTATGTATATTAGAGCTGCTGCATTGAAAGGAATAATTTAATTTTCTAACTTTTTTGATTGCACACCAACTTCAACAACCACTAGCACAGCAGCATACCATTTTCCTTCTTTTTTCTTTAATTTTTTTTTGGCTTATTTGTTTTGACTGGTATTATTCTGTTTCTTCTTTGTTGTTACAACATCAATTCTTCTTCTTCTTCTGAATGTTGAGAGTGTTGTGCATTTAATGCATTTTTTTGGCTAATAATAATTATTATTGTTATACATGTATATGTTTTGCCTTTTGTCTTTGTTTTCACAGATTATAGATTTGAACTTCAACAATTTTTCATCATTTCTTTCTTTTTCTTATTCTCTTCGGGATTGTAGAATTTTATGATCCTTGATCCTATCCATAAGACCCTTCCGTTAATCATATGATGTATAAGATCCTGAGTTTGACAACCATGTTCTGTTTTCTCGCTGACCCATAAGGGAATAACCTTTTCAAGGGAGGACAGTGGAGTGGCTTGATTAAAACTTTGACTTCAGTTTTTGAATGCCCCACCATAAAGGGGCACTTTCCTCATCCTAGGTTCCAAGAATGATATTGAGTCATAGGCTTCAAGAATAATGCCCTATAAACAAGTATTACAAGTGTACCGGGACTACTGGCTCGCAGATGATAGTACCCAGAGAGAGCAAGACCTTAGGAAGAGGTAATGGGGAGTCTTAAGCATATAGTTGACTTGCAAGCAGGTTACCCCTTTGGAGACTTGGAGTACTAAAATTTGCGCAGCAGAGGCACCTTGCTTGAGTGAGGACAATACACAAGTGGAGATTCTTCTTGCTGAGCCAAGGAATTTCTAAGGTGTGCCAGTCATGCACTGGCTTAGGTAGTTTGTGCAATTGCGTCCCTTGAACTGGTGATGTTATAGTGGTATTCATATCACCTCACTGGGCAGACTGACTCAGACTATTGGAGAATAACACAGCTTGCCATCTAGCGTCATAGATGGCAATGGCAATTTCCTTAACTTTGCAGATGCATACAATTGATTGAAATTAGCTGGACTATTTTTGTTCCCAGCATTCAAATCATTTAATACAATTGATACTCTTAATGCCTTACTGTCTCTTTTAAAGTTCCCATTTGTACTTGTTTTCTTTTCTTTTCTGAAGGCATATGCAGTTACAGCACTTACAAAGATATATGCTTTTGAGATAGCAGCTGGGAGAAAAGTTGACATGCTATCAGAGGTAGCTTTTCTAATGCTTGGTCTATTTCTCTGACCTTAGCCATCTGAATTTCAAGTTAGTGTACTTAAGTGATCCTGTACTTTTTGCACTTGCTGTTAAATGGGAGTAATAAATTATAAGCAATAGCTTCCTTTCTTAAAATTCTCCATCAACCTTGCGTTCTTGGTCTCTGTTATATTTTATAATAAACTGAATCCGTACCATGTTGATAGGTGTACGTCTTCTCTTTGGAAATGATGTTACTATGGTGTTGTCTTAGTATGCTTTAAAAGTAAAGTGAAATCTGTTAACTGAATTGGGAAAGTTCATTGAATTTTCAGCACCTTGTGTTTTTGCCTTGTGCCATGGACATGAAATTTTGGATTTGGATGTTTGAAGAAAAATATTGGAGTGCAAAAATTTTTCCAAACTTATTGAAAATATAAAATTTAGATTCCAGACTTTCATCATCAACTGCACCTTATCCAAACCAAGTTAGGGTTGGTGGCAGATTTCAGACTTTCATGTGTATAACATTTGATCAGGCCTACTTGAATCATTTCTTGTCTTATCGGTTGCAGAATGAATTTCTGTTATTTATAGTCTTGCTTATTCTCTATTGGGTGTATTAGAGATGGTACCACATTATGTGTGAGTCACTGTCAAGATGAATAGTATCCTTCCCTTATGGCATAATCAGCAATAGGAATTTGATTCTGCTTCATGTACCCATGTATAAAAATCTGTATCAGTGATTTTCTTTCCTTGTTGCAGTGTCAATCTTTGATTGAAGAATTATTGGCCTCTCACTCAACAGATTTGCAACAACGAGCATATGAACTTCAAGCAATCATAAGCTTGGATGCTCATGTTGTTGAAAGCGTAATGCCACTGGATGCAAGTTGTGAAGATATTGAGGTTTTCTTTGATATCTTAAAGTCTAATACACAGTTTGTCTTTCATTTTTTGTTAAGGTTCCTGCCTCGTTAATTTGATTGTGCATATTTCTTACATGGATGGATCTGTTGCTCATTTCCTCTCTACTTTTCATGAACCGGTTTAGATTTGTTTTTGTTTTCTAATTTGCTTGCTTAGGATAAATTCAGTTCTTTTATTGTGTTCATAGTACAAATTCTTCTCTATTTGGTGAAATGTACAATTTTACTTTCAATTAATCTTTGTTCAATTTTGAAATTATATTCTAATCTATACTTTGCTATATTCTGATATTTAATTTCTATTATATGTCTTAAAAGATTTCTATTGTCATCAATTCAGAAGCCAGCTTTCTACCAAGGTATCCCGTGAAAATTGTTGGAGAGAATACACACAAGTCACATTATAATAAGCCCTTTCCCCCAGTACTTGGGGTTGTTTATTCCTTTCCGTTTTGTCAAGGGCCATAATATTGGTCAATCACAATGTCTTGTGTTTCTTCATTATCTCAAATCTTTTTTTTTTCCCTCATCCCATGTTCCTTGCATTAGCATCAAGATGGATATTGTCAATTTTCATAAGTGGGGCATGAGTGGTTTGCATTGTACATGCTCAAGCCAACTCAACTGATTTTCTCTTATTTTACAGATGCTACCTCTATCCTCTGTCAGATTCATTGATTCCTACCTTAACTATGTTTTGCATCCTCATCACAATTACATTATTTCTCTGACGTGTTTCTTAATTACTCAACAATGTGTAGCATAAAGGTTTGTGCAATTCAGATGGTATATAATATAAATTTGACTTGTTCTCATACAGTATGGAAGGATCAACCAAATACCTATTTCAGTTCGAAGAATTATGCCTCCACAATGATAATTTGAAACCAATACTTATCACAGTTCGAAGAATTATGCCTCCACAATGATAATTTGCATTAACTTTTTGTTTTCTTTGGGAAGCCTTACTTTGACCATAAATGTCTAGTTCAGCTGATTGGTTTATGCACTAAATCTTTTGATTGTGCAGGTGGACAGCAACCCTTGTGCCTTTAGATCAATTGAATTCATTTACCTATAGAAAAAGTATATTTTGATCAGCTTGTTAACAAAGTTAAACTTTTCAACATGCATTAATATTATGTCTTGACAATTATTGGTTGTAGTAGTTATGTGTCATAATTTTAAAAATACATAATTATTATGATTAATCTCTCTCTCTCGTTGGGGGTGGGGGAAGGTATGTTTGAAATACAATGGGTGACTTGGATGTGTTTGAGGAATGCCTTGAGATGACCAGAGCCTGCTACTAATACATGCACATGAATCTGCATATGTTAATGGTCTGTTTGTATTGTGGAAAATTGCGAGCTCAATGTGTATATTTTTGGTAGTAATGTTTGTTGTGTATTTCTGTTGATTTCTTATGTTGACTCTATTTTCTCAAGATTTGAACTAATTATTAATATATATTATCCTTGCAGATTGATAAAAGTCTATCATTCCTTGATAGTTTTGTTAGGCAGTCAATGGAAAAGGGAGCTCAACCCTATGTTCCTGAGAACGAACGATCTGGAATTTTAGATGTCAGCAGCTTTAGAAACCACGATCACCATGAAACATTGACACATTCTCTGAGGTTTGAAGCCTATGAGCTTCCAAAACCAGTGGTGCCATTGCAGACTTCTCCAGTTTCACTGGCATCCTCAGCTGCACTTGTTCCAGTATCTGAGCCATCTTATGTGAGAGAGACACACCAAATTACGACAGTGCCATCTGTCTCTGATACAGGCCCATCAGAACTCAAGCTAAGACTTGATGGTGTTCAAAGGAAGTGGGGCAGGCCAACTAATGCCTCTCCAGCACCATCTACTTCGAGCTCCAGTTCTCAGAAAACTGTGAATGGGGTGACCCAACCTGATGGAACAGGCAATTCAAATTCTAAAGCACGCAATGCCTCCTATGATTCAAGGAGGTCACAGGCTGAGATTTCTCCAGAAAAGCAGAGGCTCGCTGCATCAATATTTGGGCGCCCATCAAAATCAGAGAAGAGACAGTCCTCTACTGGTCATAAGGTTTCAAAGACAAACAGCCATGCTGTAGAGAAGTCTGAGACGGAAAAGGGGGTGACTTCATCTTCTGAAACTGCCAGAGAAAAGACGGCTACTCTTCAACCACCTCCCGACTTGCTGGACTTGGGTGAACCATCGGTCACAAGCAGTGCTCCATTAGTGGATCCTTTTAAGCAACTGGAAGGGCTTCTTGACCCAACTCAGGATGCTACGGCACTAAGTCATGGTGCAGTTAATTCTTCTAAAGCGCCTGATGTTATGTCTCTATATGCAGATATGCCTGCAACTGGGCAGGGTACTACAGTTGCAGATCTTCTTTCAAGTAATAGAGACAATACTATGCTCATATCTGGGTTGTCTGACGCAACTACCAAAACTGCGCCAGGAGGATCCGCACCATCGCACTCACCACAGACAAACAAGGGACCAAATCTTAAAGATGCCTTGGAAAAGGATGCTTTAGTGAGGCAAATGGGAGTAACCCCAACAAACCAGAACCCAAACCTGTTCAAGGACTTGCTCGGCTGAAACTTAGGTCTATAGTTAATGTCAACATCTCAAATTGGGACTCTGATAATAAATGCTTGATCTGGGCGTGGTTTTTCTGGGTGGTGTTCTATTATCCGATCATTTGTCTGTGATGAAAATCCTTTTGGTAGTGGGATTACCGAGGCACCCGGTATTGAAAGGTCGATTCCAAGGGTTAGGGTTCAAACTAGCCTTAGTACGGCATGGATTCTAAATAAACAAAACCAGAGGTGCTGGAGTTTATATGGGTTGTACATCGAGCAATTGGCAGTCTCATCCGCTTGCTGATTGTGGCCCTCTGGATTTTGGAGCACTCTGGGTACCTTAGAAATCTATACTCCGTCCTTCCTTTTGTCTGCACGGCCCCTGTAATATTGTGTTCCGAGTATATTGATATATACGCATATATTGGTAATGATTTTCCTTTTTAGGTTTGGCTTTTCCAAATCTTATTTTTGTTAGAAGATACCTAGTGCAGATTCTGCGAGAGATTGTTCTTTTTGCATGTTGAGAAACCTCTGTTTTTTTGTTTTAAATTTAATGTGCATTGGTTGTCGACTACATTAAATATGGTTACAATTATCATTTACTAGTGGCTGGACGAGCAAGATCACTTTGCTTTTGGCTTTGAAACTATTTCTTCTTATTTTGGTTTGGTGCTAATCTCGAATGGAGAAGATGATTCTGCAAAAATTGTAGAAGGTGATTGCGAATTGGGAAAGTGGCAAGATTGCTCATTTGTTGTTGGAAGGTCAGGATCTTGAGTTATAGAAATAATTTCTTTGCAAAAGAACGAGGTTATATATCATTGAGACTCTTGGGTGGGGAGTTTTGTGCGCCAAGACATCTTGTTAGATGTAACTTCATCTATTGAGGTCTGGGCAATGTTTGTAAAAAGAAAAAAAAAAAAAAAGGCCAAAGATCCAATAATTAAATTGTCAAAGTAATTTTTCAAAAAATAATGAAATTTCATTTCTTTCGGACCACAATGTGTTGCATTGTGTTCTTGGTCAATTAGCTTCCCCCCACCCCATTTTTACTTGATAGAAAATTTAAAATTCATTTTTAGTTAACATATAAACACTCAAGAGACTTGGACAACCTGATTTGAGTATTTGAGGACTGGTTACCTTTAGGTTGTTGCTTGGTGTTTGCATCATTTGTTTACTTTATTAAGCTCTTACTTTTAGGGGTAAGTATTCACTAAATCAAGTAAAATGTAAAACTTAAACAGATTAAACTTAATTTACTAATTGAACCAAACAAATTGAAATTTTTTGTTGACTGAATAGACCAAATCGATTAGAGAAAACTTCTATTTAGTTGGTTAATTGAACAATCTAAAATAAAAACTCACGTAAGGTTGAAGCCTAGTTGCTTCAATGCTTTGCAACCCCAAAGACAAAGAAAAGCAAAGATAGAGAGGATAAGAAAGGTAAAAGTTAAGAGGATAAAATGATTGCCTATTTTGCGAGAGAAAAGAGAGATAAAGAGGGTGGTTGAGAAGAGGGTTGAGATCTAAGTTGACGAAGTGAAGATGGCAATGGAGTTCGAGATTTGAGTTATCGAAATAGAGATAATGAAACCGGAGAGACTTTGAGTCAAATCTCGTAGAGAGGGAGAAAGGGTGTGCAAGGTGTGGCAATTTGATTTAGAATTAGGGTTTGGTTATATATATCTATATATATATTGTGATGTTCAAATTGACATTATTTTAAATTATTATATCACAATTGAATCTAACTGAAGTAATTGAAAAGTTTGTGAAAAAAAATCAAACCAAATCGTAATATGAGTATAACTTAACCGAACTGATAAATATTAGATTTGGTTCTAGTGTTCTTTTAAGAAATAATATCAAATTTGAAGGAATAATTTGATATTTTACAAATATTAATACAAAAAAAAAGTTTAATTCTAGTAGCAAATTGATACTTAATTATAAGCACACTGAATATCCCTGAGATTTCAGTAAATTACACATCTACGCCTAACCACAAATACATCATCATTTGCAATGGAGATTGCCTCCATCGAAAAATCCCCATAACTTACCCCCAAAAAAAAAAGTCCCCATACAAAACCTGCCCATCTGACAAATTAAGTAGAACTCAATTGAGCAATAAAATTGACCAACTTTGATAGATTACATTTCTATTCCTTATTTCAAAGCTTCTCCTCCCGTTGAAGCATATATACGTACATGCTTATTGCATAATAAGGTAAGTAAATTAATTTTCAAAGTTCTTAACCTGCCATTATACTACAAAACCCCATTCAAGGCCCTTGTAGTATTAATTTATCTGGGTTCATCCCACTAAGTTCCTGAGCAAAGAAATTAGTTAATTAGTGGCTACTAAGTAAGATTCTTTTCTGGATACCAACAAAGAAAAGTATCCTTATTTTTCTGAATTATTCTATGAGCCAGCATATGTATTGTCATTGTTCTCACCATTTGAAAGTTTGTTGCTTTTTATTTATAAACTAAGTTTTGTTCAATCTTCGCAACCTTGGTATATGGTGGGTCCACCTTGCATATATGCCTCTTCCTCTACTTTTAGGGTTGAAAACTTGAAACTATGTTGGAATTATATATATATATATATATATCCCAGGAAAATGAGCTTGCTCCACCTGTACGTAGCTAGTGAGGGTGGACTATGATAATTTTCTTGCATTGAAACTTCACTTAGACAATTAATATTTGCTTACTTTGGACTGACTAATTCTGTAAACTATCTTTTCTTATTTGTCGATGACGCGACCAGTGATATAATAATCGGGACACGTATGTTACCAACTTCATAAACATTGCGCTGGCAGTAGCCCTTGTCTTCCATGGACAGCCACGTCTCCGAGGATTAATTATCAATCTCATTACCTCGGGATTATTCAGTCCGCTTATCCTCCCCATGTGGTTCTTATTTTGTTCCTAAGAAATTTCTTCGACGTATAAAATGGTGCCACATGCATGATTCCCTCAAGAAAACCTGAGAGATTGGTGACGAGAAAGCAGCATATTTTCTCAGCATGAGCATTGACAAACAGGATGGACAGGCAAAATGGTGAATTATGGCTGGCAACTGGTTGGACTTGGAGAACTTTGATTAATCTTGGCTGCTTTGATTTTTATCTAGGGTTTGTATATCTTCAAACATTATTGATATTAAACAAAGAACTTTCTATTACAATTTTAGGTTACTTCTTGAAACAAATATATAAATTTTAATATGGAAAAATAACATGGTACGTAGTTTCCACCTGAATTAGGTTTACATAATGGGTTGAGGATGAAGTGCATGTACAGACCCTAATTTAATCATACATATTTAAATATAAATAAATAGTTAGATTGGATTAATATCTCCATTAATTCAATTTCACAATATAAACAGCTGTTAAGTACTAATCACTGATAATTATTTCCGTAAACAAACATGCATGAAAGTGATGAAACAGTAAATTGAAAAGCAGTGCCGGCTCAAGGTCTGGATTAAGACGTAATTAGTGATGCCAATGAATCCATTTTTATTTTGAATCCAATCTTCTGTAAAACGATTCATTCTCCTAATACAAGCATGCGCGAGCCCGACCTGATTGTCTGTTAGGGAAGATTCTATTACCTAGTTAATTATGAAGCACAGAACCAGTTCTCAGTGCATGAATCATCTTTGAAGTTGTTAATTAGTTTCATATTAAGAAACCTTCTCTGGCATTGACACATGTAAAAGAATATTCATTTACTATGATCATGCTGAGGAATGTATTTGGACACTAGGAAAGTTTCTATCTGTTCTTGAACAATTTAAACTCTTCTTATCTTCTTTCAGATAAAATTAACTGCATGCTGCTGAAACTTCATCAGCATCTTCTTCATGACAGTTTGATATTTGAGAGCCTAAAACGTATGACAAAAATATATACATCACCAGTGATGGCATCTAAAGCTCTGATTATATCATTCCTTACGATCTTGAAAATGATTTTTGGAAACAAAAGCATGATCTCTGATGAGTCATCGCGATACAGAGATATGTACCAAACTTAAACCCAGAATGCAAAAACATGTTTAATTCGTCAAAGTCGCCAACCTTAGCATGATAAACGAGAGACACACGTGTTTAAGTTGTGAGATCTGAAGGGTTCCAGGTCAGCTACTTAGCTAAGCTTATTGAAATTTTCCCTGAAAGTCAAATGGGAAAATATTGCAGTGGACCAGGGTGGTTGTATTGATGATGATGATGGGAGAGAGTTTGCTGTACTAAAATAGACCCGTTCAAGTGATATATATATATATATGTATGTATATAAAAGATTGGATATCGTTTTAATAATTTGGGCTAGGATTGATTACGGTTTTCTGTTAATAAAGTATATATATCTTACTAAGATCTACACGTTGCAGCTTCAGTGGTCTATTTTTGGCTCTCAATTATATTCAGTTTTAGTGGTGAAAGTGACAGTGATGATCAGATTATGCATACCTAAGCCAAAACTTAAAATTCAATTGATATCATGTCTGGCAGTTTGGTTGACGGGAAAATTAACTGCGTAGATTTTCAGGCACTTGAGGAAACTTGGAAGTAGATTTTTAAGATATATCATGATGATATTCATGAAACTACTATCGCTTGTTCTCGGTTATAACCATTGATAAAACTTATAGCAAGAAAAATTGTGTATTATTTTCATCAAAATAATTATATTCAATATATACAGTTTTGAGGGTTAACAACTCACTTCCTCAAAAATAGAACACACTACCTAAACACTTAATCTGAAACTGAACAACAAGATACGGATAAGACCAAATCCACTTTTGATCATAACAACTACATAAGAATAATGAAAGAATAACTAATAAATGAAGAATAAAAATAATAAAACACAAACTCATCGGACAAACTTGATAAAATTAAGAAAATACACTTCATATTTTCTCGACACTCCCACTCAAGGTGGTGAATGGATATACTTCATTCCCAACTTGCTTGTTATCCTTTAAAAAACGGCACCCAAAAAACCTTTAGTGAGTAAATTAGCAAGTTGATTTCTTATAAACATAAATGGTGTACAAATATTAATCGGACCATTTTCAAGTTTTTCTTTTATAAAATGCTTATCAACCTCCACATGTTTTAGTACGATTATGTTGTACTAGATTGTATGTAATATTAATAACTGAATTATTATCACAATATAGTTTCATAAGAGCTTTCCACTTGATTTTCAAATCCTCTAGAATTATTTTAACTAAGAATTATTTTTACCCAAGAGTCATTGGCCCGAATTCAGCATCTGCACTGGATTTTGTTACAACATTCTGCTTCTTACTCTTTCAAGTCACAATATTTTCCTCTAAGAATATGCAATACCTAGATGTTTGGGTATAGGCATTTGCAACCAATCTTGTCTTATATCTTTTTAATGACGTCCATCTGAGTTATATTTAATTGTGAAGATCCACCTACATACATTCCATTGATTTTTTTTGTGTAGGTAACCTTACAAGATCCCATGTCTTGTTTTTTTTTTTAACTTGCATCTCTACCCTCGTAGCATTCCTTCAATTTTCATTACTTAATGCTTAAATTCACTTTTAACCATAACAACCAGATAAGAATAATCAAAGAATAATCAACAAATGAAGGATAAAAATAATAAGACAAATCCATCGGATAAACATGATAAAACTGAGAAAATACACTCCTTATTTCACGACACCTATATATACCATTTAATTTGTCTTGAAGATTTTCCGTGTGACTACAGTTTTTATTTAATGCAAAATGGATTTTTTTTATAAACTTTTTGATGAAACTTCTATGGAAAATTAGCCGAATAATCCTACTTATCTGTCAAATTGCAGCATGTAATATGATAACATGTTGTTAACACATTTTAATACGAAACCTTCACAAAGGTTTTAGGAATTCTCAGCGTTATTCGGAATTTTTCTATAGATTTTCTGTGTGGGTGTTTGGTTGACAGGAAAACTAGATGGGTTTTCGGGCATTTGAGGTAGCATTTGAAGATATATCATCCTGCAATGATTGTTCTTCTTGCTCATAGCTACACCATTCTATCTTGAAGAGTTAACATCTGAATAAAGTTTTTTTTTAATGCAATACTGAATAATATGGCACCATTTCCATTATTCAATGTCATTGATGGTACTGCTTCTGCTTCATCATCTCTTTAGCTGAATCTGAAGCTGTACATCAATGAGATTCAATAATAGTGGAAATGAACGTCCCAGCAAGATCAAACTGCCTGGAGTTTTCAGTCTTTAATTTTACACGTAACTGCAGTCTTCTAGAAGTGAAGGTAACTGTCTAACTGATCTTTCTTCCAAAAAGAAAAAAAACGATCTTTCTTATATTCTAATTCTTCATATTAAATATAGCAGTATTTTTGTATCCGTTTAGTTGCTGTGTAGTATTTAGCTTGTAATTTTATATTTGTTTTAACTGATAAACAAATAATGGCATTCTTGTAATTAGGTGATGTATTAGTTTAGGTATTTAATGGCTGAGATCATGAATAAGAGATCGAGGAAGTATTTTACATCGTTTTGTCTCTTTAGCCTCTCTGTTCTAACACTTCAGCTTGGGTCAAGAACATGGTTTGCAGTTGCACTCTGTAGCATCTATGGCTAGGTTTACTGTTAGCTTCTGTCCCGATAGATTGCTATATGTATAATATAAATTATGAATAAATCTTATAGAAAATCTTATGCAGTGAAATAAAAGTTTATATGAGGATAAGTATGATAATATTAATTTAATTTACCTTTAATGAATATATATTAAGCCGAATAATTAATAAAGAGAATAAATGCATAAGGTGGCAGATTATTGGGAATCAAAGATTAAATTGTAATATTTCATTAATTGCCTTGCGGACTTTATACAACCAAAAGAAGAAGAAGAAGAAGAGGAGGAGGAGGAGGAGAAATACAAACCATGCATATGAAAGTGGCCTAAACTAGCTATAGGTTACATATGGATCCCATCCCTTGAACAAATTTTTCATTTTCATTCTTGAAAATGCATGAGACTTTGGGACTTCAAAATTTGTAAATTAATTACTAGGAGGACTCTCCTTATGTACACTTTTGCTTTTCCTTTTTGAGTTTGTTTGGTGTTATCTTCCCAAAAATTTTCTTCTTATGCAAAAGGGTATTTGGTTGTTCCTCTTTTTATCTTCTTCCCTGGAGTCTGGGAGAATGACCATTATGCCCTCTCGTAATCTTCACATAAAAGAAGAAAGTTTTCTTTTTGAGGCAGCCTTTCTATATTTAGATATATGTCTGGGCCTCTTTTCCAGGTCTATGACTTGAGGGAGAGCCTGATGGGCAGACCATTCTGGGGAAGGGCAAAGGGGCCATACTGAATCCCATTTTGTGGGCCCACCATAGACCACCTGCAAATCAAATCAAATCAAAAACAGACAAACTAGTCAGCAAAGGAGGTTCATTAGACCTTTGCTATTTTTAGAAACTGGGCTTTATAACCCAAAGCTGATGATGGTCAGTTTATGGGTAAAATGGGGTTTTCACTTTCCCATTCAACTAACCTGTACTTGGTGGTCAGGTGATGTAGCAGCACCAAAATCTCCAGTTTTGCCAGCTCATTCCCTGGGCAGGAGTGGACCCCATTGCCAAATGGCAGGAAGGTATTGGGCTTTGGTGCAACCTGGTAAAATTACCCAAAATAGCATCACTTTCATGAGAAAATGGGATTCGTAACATAATAACTATGACCA
Organism: Diospyros lotus; assembly: GCF_014633365.1. NCBI lineage: Eukaryota > Viridiplantae > Streptophyta > Magnoliopsida > Ericales > Ebenaceae > Diospyros > Diospyros lotus. Next base: position 27,132,026 of record NC_068348.1, on the reverse strand, counting down.
CATCAAAACGAGCTTATTTCACTTGAAATGTTGGAGTTTAGTACTTTACCTCAAATCTTGAGGGATCAAACTTCTCAGGCTCTGGGAAATTCTCTGGGCTGTGATGAATGTTTCTGAACAGTGGCAACACTTTCCAACCCTTTGGTATTAAATACCCTGAAAACAAGTTTGACAAAAATTAAGGAAAATTCTATGTTAGCCCCAATTTTGACACTTCAAATGCCAATGGCAAATGGGTAATCCATGGTTTTCTCAGACTTGGAGAAGGCATGGAGGAACAGACCTTCAAATTCAACATCTTCAACAGCTTCCCGGAAAGTGAAGGACAAAACTGAGGCAATTCTCAGTGTCTCTTGAACAACTCTTGATGTTATTGGCATCTTCTTTGTATCCCCCCAATTCAACTCCTTCTCTTCCCCGTCCTTTGATCTCCGTATCGCCTCTTGCTCTTCCTGTAAAATTCGCAACAAATTAACAGCGTGGTAAGAGGCTATAGTTGTCTATGTTTGTCACTGGGTACAAAACTCCCTACGGCGACAGTAGTTTAAATACTGTGTACTTACCGTGACGGCCTGGAGGACGCTCGGGTTCTCGGCGAGGTACTTGACGATCCAGGTGAGTACGCTGGCGGTGGTGTCGCGGGCGGCGAAGATGACGCCGATGACGTTGTCGGCAATTTGCTCGTCGCTGAGGGCTTCCTTGTTGCCCATGAAAGATCCGAGCAAATCGGTGTGGTTGTGCTTCATTTGCCGGCGAATCGAGAGGATTTTGGCCAGGATCTGGGCCAGCTCCTTCCGGGCTTTCATGGATTTGTGGAACAGAGTTCCCGGAAGATTAATGGGCATAGAATTGTACCCCTTTTCCAGAATGTAGTAACATCGTTTGAGATCTTCTCTGTACAGAATCTCGTCCTTTCCGAAAATCGAAAGCAATGCGACATTGAATGCGTACTGCAAGAAGCAGGGAAGGAAATCTCAATTTTCCCGGGAAACAGACAAGGGATAAAGACAAACGCAAAACAGAGGACTCTGTGTTTCTCTCTGTTTATGAAACTAAAGACATACTGTTTTCATTTCCTGGAAAGTGGTGATGAGCTGGCCGTCCCACGATTTCAGCGACTCGACAGCGATGGATTCGATGTCGAAGAATATGTTTTTGATGGCCTCCGGCGTGAATGCCCGGAGTACGAGCTTCCTCAGCTTGGCGTGGTACTCTCCCTGGTGGAAGAAGATGGCCTGTCTGCCCAACATCCTCTCTTTGCTCGCCGGAAATGTGGGCTTGAAGAGATCGGCCTTTGTCACCAGCACCATCTTCGCCGCCGCCGGCGATGAAATCATCACGCAGGGGCAGCCCAGAATATGGGTCTTGAATATAGACCCAAACCTGCAAGCAAAAACATAAATCTTTTAAACACCATCTCTTTTGCATTGAATTTGAGTAAACTAACAAATTGGTACAATTTTGAGGGACGAGAATCAGGACTAACTTCTTGACTTTGGCGGCGAAGAAGTCATTGGGGTTCTGAGAGTAGAGTTGGAAGGTCTCGCCGATGTACGGCCAGCCGAGGGACCCCGGCGGGAGGGGGAGTCTCCGACGGCCGGCCGCGAGGCGGTTGAGGAGGGAATGGAGGAGGAAGCAGAGGGCCAAAAAGGAAACAGACCAGCAGAACACGGCGGAGAACGCCATTTCTGACTATACAAAGGGGAAATTAAGCAAGTAGGAAGTGGGTATTTTGTGTGCGTGGGTGGGGAGGGGGAGGATTCCGGCGGCCGGAAAAGGAAGAGGCGGAGGGGGTGAGGAGAGGGAGTGGAGAAGAGGAGGGTATAAATAGGGTTGGGAATTCGAATACAGCTCGATTGGCACACACGGAATCTGCCTCCAGCTCATGGGTTTTGATTTTGGTTTTGGTTTTAGTTTTAGGAGGGAGAGGGAGAGGGAGAGAGAGAGAGAGAGAGGGGGGGGGGGGGGGGGGGGGGAGCAGAGGGGGGCACGTGGCGGCGACGAGGCGGAGGAGCTGTTTGACCGCGACTCGGAGGGAAGAGTGGAAGCGGAGAGAGAGAAGAGAGAGAGAGAGGTGGTGGGGGTGGGGTTGGGTTGGGTTGGGTTGGGTTGCCTGGAAATGTCCCTTTGGCCAGACAAAAGGGGCGTTGCCAAAAAGCCAGCTTTGGAATGCTTATGCCATCCGTACCATTCAACGTATTTGGTGGAATAAATTAGCGTTATTCTAGTAATGTTATTTTTTTAGTGCTAGTGTTCTACTTTGTATCCCTCAAAGTGGTAGTTCTTTTGAGTGTTACTCTTCTAAAGCAAGACTTTAATATCTCTCTAAGTTCATTTGTTTCAAGTTAAAAATCATATTTCTTCTGAGGGTAATTTAATATTTAAACTTTTAAAAACGACCTAAATTTATATCCACTTTTAAAAACGACCCAAATCTATATCTATTGTTATTCAAATATGTTCTTATAACGTTGTCTCCAATGTTACTTAGTGTATTTAATTTGTTAATTTGCTTAGTGCGTGTTATGGGTATAGTGGTTGTCGATTTTCTTTTAACAAGAAGGAAAAATATTAAAATAATTAATAAAAAATATTGCCTTATAAGTCTAAAAAATGGGCTAACCTTCTCACTAAACAAACAGATTTTGAAAATTGTACCAAACACTTAAAATTGACTAATTTAATATTTATTTACTCAAAATTACTATTATACGCACACTGTGTTTGATAACACAATTAGCTGCCTGTTCTTTTATGAAAACAATTCAACACATATATTAAGTCAAGTCAACCCCGGGTGGAATTATTTGACCCACGACCGGGTCACTAAACGGGTTGGGAGCAATCCATATTTGATTTTTACTGCAGTTTTCGTTTACCCAGATGTCATTCATCTGTGTGCTGAGCAAGGTTGTTAAAATCGGGATTTTAAGTGGGATCGAAAAAGTGTCCATAAAATCGGATCGTAAAATCGAATCGTAAAATCGTAAGATTTTAGAGATAATTAAAAATACCCTTCAATTTTTGTAAATATATGTTTATAATAACATAATTTTGTAGAAAATGAATTAATATCTTTTAATAACCTGATTATTCCTTATTATAGTTCAAAAGATTATACTTCCAAAATATAGCTAAAAAACTAGCAGGTTGGTATAGGCAATTTAGAGGCAAAATATAGGTAATTTAGAGGTAAAATATAGCTTAAAATTCTTTAGAGGATTCTTTCAACGTCTTCCATTAGATTTATATTGCATTTTTTTCTTGATTTAACATTGATTAAATCAAGTAAAATCCCGATTTGGGGTTTGGTGGTCCATTAATTAATTACTTGTTTGTCTTGATTTACTTATGCAATCAATGTTAAATCAAGTAAAAATTATAATCTAAATCAAGTAAATTGGAACTTATGCAATTAATGTTAGATGCTATGTGACATTGGAACTTATGCAATCAATGTTAAATCAAGTTCCAATTTAGAGGCAAAATATAACAATTTATTGCATAAGTTCCAATGTCAGATGCTATGTGACATTGAGACGTTGGAAGCATCTTCCAAATTGCAGCTTAAATCAATGAAGGTCTTTGAATCGTAAAATCGTTTAGGGATTTCTGAAGCGTAAAATCGTAAAATCGTATATGTAAAATCGAGATTTTATAGGATTTTATCCCAAATTGGATTTTACATGGGATTTGAATCGTTTAGGGGTTTTCGAATCGTAAAATCGTAAAATCGTACGCATAAAATCGGGATTTTAACAACAATGGTGCTGAGTATAGAAAGTAATTGAAATGCGTCACTAAGTTACGAAAAAACTTGAGAAAAGACCAAATCAACATATAGACTAAAATTTTTCAAGAAGAAAATTAAAGGATATTGGAAAAAGAGTACTGGGAGAGAAGATCTATTAAGTCCACAAAATTCCATTCAATGCCCTAAATTAAAGAATGACATGTTCAATTAATTAGTCCTATTGGAATAGGAAATTTGACTTCAGATTAAAATTAATTAACAAACTGATGAGAGAGATGATTGACCAAATTAATTGGCACACGTGAAAGGGCAATATCTATGTATATATATATGTTAATTAGAACATGAAATTAGTAATCTTTTAAATTGACCCTTTACACTAGCTTGTGGGCATATGCTGGGATACTGTTAATGTTTGTGCAATATACTATATAAATTACAAAATGGATTATGCAGTTAGACAAGATGGTGTCTGGGGGCAAAAATAGGGGTGGGTTGGGTGGGTGGGTGAAGTGACTACTCAATAAGGGCAGAGTGGAATTTTCACCCACACAACTTCCTTTGATGTTCAAATTATTTTTCTTTATGTTGGGTCTCCTCCTTATTGTCAAATTAAGCCTAAGGACTTTATTAAATAGAATTTCTGTGTTTTGATTTGAAGGGAAAAGATTAAAGAAATAATAATTTGAATAGAAAGACTAAGTAATTAACAAACTCCCAAGGCTTCACATGCATGCAAGGGACTTCCAAGGAATTTGCATGCCCTAGCTAGCAAGAATAATTCCGAAACTACGTGGTTACAGCCTTATTAATTACAATAATGAACCCCCAATAGAGAGAAGAAAAAAAAGACATTTATAATAGACCCAGTTCAATTGCACAGCCAAAACTAATAAGAACGAAACTGCACCCTTCAGATCTTATCCACAAGCTTATCTATGTGGCTGTGCATGCAACCAACAACAGGTGGTCAAGCTACCTAGCCTTCAAACTGGTCAAATTAGCATCCAAGTATCCCATAAAAGGCCTCGCGTTGGACTTCTCTTATGAGGCTCAGTCCCCCCCCCTTTTTTTTTGTTTTTTGTTTTTGTTTTTAAGGGTTTGATTAATTGCTCATGCATAAGGGTTTCTTTGAATTTAAAGAGGCAAGCAAAAGAGTTTAAACCGATAGTTATCCCCAGAAATCTTGCAAGTGTTGTTAATCATATATATATATATGTGATGAATTAATTACACTTGACATGTAAGGGGGGAGAGTTAAACTTACTAATGCGTGGGGTACATAATTGTGACCATTCTTTGTAACTAAGGGTGTACCTTAATTAGATTATAAAAAAAAAAAATCATGGCCGCAACCCTAGAAAAGCTCGAAAAAATAATGTACGTACACGACACATTGCACTTCGCCGTACGTAAATCCAACACATTCATGTATGTATAAATGCAGTACACTTTACCTTAGCCAAAAGGTTATCTTTGTGGGATGGCATGGCAATGGAAAGGTGCTACCCGTCAGGTGCCCTAAACTCCAATCTCCTGCCCTAAAAGTTTGAAAATGGCATCCACACCCACACACAAGCATATGTGACACTTAATTTGCACTTCCCTCTAAAACCCTAGATAAAATTTTTTATTTTTATCCTAAAATAGCGGGTGTTTTGACCTCAATGGACAGGCCACAAGTAATTATAACATCATTCTATATAAAAAAATTATTAGAAATTTCCTTTTGAAAGAGACTAGACATATGAATAGCTATCATTTGTTAATTTAGCTTCGCCAAAAGGATATGTTTGTGAGCAATGAAAATGAACCAAGTGCCCACACTCCAACCTCTTGTCCTTATAGTTTGAAAATGGCGTGTATGTTACACGTTGCAACCTCTCCTAGTAGCAAAACCACAGGTTGGGATGATGGGAACCTTAAATTTTGTCAAAATAATTGACAATTATCTACAACTTTAAAGAAAAGAAATTAATGCTATGCATATTCATACTAAAACTCAAAATGAAATTTGCTTTTGCTCTTTTGTTTGATACTAGATTTCTATTCTCATTGAGTTCGTCTATCTTGAGATATTAGTATTATCTTTTAAGTAACGTGTTGTTCCAATTGAAATCTCATTGAGTTCATCTATATATCTTGAGATATTAGTATTATCTTTTAAATAATGTGTTGTTCCAATTGAACTTTTCAAACAAAAAAATATTTGCTTTAAAATAAATAAAATATTAATTAATTATAGCATTTTATCAATCAATAAAAAAAAAAAAAGAACATCATTCTAACTAAAAGCTTCTTAAAATATTATGTTTATATAACAAATGAATTTTATTTTCAACTAGGGTATATTTATGATGTATTATTTTCTCTTTTTATGTCTCGAATGTTACTATTGGTTGGTGATACATATTACCATGTTTTATTTATCACCAACTAATAAAGCATTTAGGGCCCATTCAAAACATTTTTTGTTTTTTTAATTCAAATTTCTATTAAATAGTTGAATACCCAATAAGAAAATAAAAAACTGATTTTTTTTTAATTTTTCAACATTATATGGTGAACTGGAAAATATAGAAAAAGTAGTTTTCTAAATTTTTTAAAAATAAATAAATAAATTATATTACTTTTTGAAATGTAAAATATTGGAGTATGTTTATGATATTATAGTTAAAAACTAATATCCTTAAAAATAAACTCAAAAATTAGCTGGTTGTTGGTAATCAAAAATTAAATCATAATATCCTTAAAAATAAACTCACATATAATAATAGACCTGACCATATAAGACAAAGTATAAAAAATCATGGGGGTAACATAAACAAATTTTCCTTCACAGCCAATAATTATAACTCAAATGGTATAATATTCTCTGATGTGAAAGAGGAATCTTGTGATGATACTGCAGTGGAGAAGAAGCCATAAACTGCCCAAAATTTCAATCTTTTGCAGCGGCTGAAAGCCTGAAAATGGCACACATGCATGCTATTTCCCAATAATAATAATAATATAATAATAATAATACAGTAGAGAGCAGCATGCCGCAATGAGCAATGAGCAATGACATGCCAGCAGCAAGCAAGCATGAGAGAATGAGAGGGAAATTGAAGGCACCCGCGAACAGTCAGTCACAGGGTGGGTGGTGGTATTGGGTAGATGGAATTTAGCTTTAGGCATTAAAGAGTGGACAACCTAGACGGTGGGAAGCCCCTTTCAGGCTCGTACACATGCATATGTACAGTACATCTATCTATATATGCAAAATGGAAAATGTCTTGGAAATTCAAATTAATTTTATTAAGATTTCTTAATATTTAAAATTAATTTATTTATATTATTACTTCATTTATCATTTATTTTACTAAATTTCTGAAACCAATAAATCATTTCTCAGAAGACAAGAAGAAGAAGAAGAAGAAGAAGAAGAAGAAGAAGAGGAGGAGGAGGAGGAGGATACACTGAGTGAGTGAGTGACTGAGAAGAGGAGAGACCCAGTGACCCACCCGCCACGGCCGGCGACAACAGTTAGGCCCAACTGTCAGCGGTGCTTGCTCTTTCATTAATTAATTTCTTACACGCGTCCCGAACCCAACTCCTCTATTAATTCACAACTTTCCTCCTCCTCCATCATCACTGAAATTTAGGTCATCATGCACGTATATATATAAATCGACCCAAATTACGTGGCGTGTAATGCTTGCCTATATATTTATGGAATTAATTAATGCATGTGTATAGTTGGTTAGGACGGTCTTATTAATTATTTTTGTATTATTTTGGAAGTATGATCAGTCATAGTAATAAGAATTTAATTTGAAATAAAAGATTTACCAAGTTATGTGTTATTGAGACCAATTCGACAAAGAAAAGGATTAATTATTTGTGCCAACTTTAATTCTATATTTGAATATCCTAAAATCTTATTCATGTTATTAATTATAATATAGATATATTATCTTAATAATATAATTATATCGTTAATATAGTATATTAACTTCCTCTAATTCCTTCCATTCTACTAATAAAGAATTTATAATAATTTGTAAATTTACATGTGATAATTAGTTTCACATACCAATTGATCTAGTAGAGATTTTGGAAACACCTTTATGTGTTTATGATAAATTATACTTAATATCCTTGAAATTTGATAATTAAAAAGATGAACATCCTCGAAGTTTGAGAGAAGACTTACCCATTCTCATTTGAAAACGGACAAAAAAGTCATTTTACACTTGACTTCTTAAATTATTTTTTTCTCTCTCCTTTCATTCACTAAAAAAAACATTATGGATGTTAGTCATTCCCTTGAGACAAATCATGATTTGTTAGCCAGTGGCGATGGCTGACCTAGTTTTTTTTTTGGATAAAAATAAAAAATAGAAAAAAAAATGGCCTGAGAGAAACCACTAATAGTGGATGGACGTACGAGATTGTCATTCTTGCAAGGCACAAATGCACACATAAGAGAGAGATAAAAGAGAAGCCTTTATCTTTTTCTCCATTTATTGTTCATATTTGACACACCTCCTTTTGTTTTCTTATCCCTTTTATTTGGCTAAGCCCCATTGCATTTATTGAGAAATCTCTTTAAAAGTGATTGAAAATCTAAAAATGAATTAAATTTGAAAACTAATTAATAACAACTAGCTAACTCTCTAACTCAACAACTAACTCTTATAAATTACTAAATTTTCTAATTTCCCCCATCAAGATGAGTATGCAAATTTTGCAACCATAACACTTAGAAGAGGGTAATCCTTGATCTGGCCCTCGTACTCAAAGTGCTGTGACTTCTCAATACATTCCTCCTCTAGCACAAAGAATTTCATCTCGCCTCTAGGGCATAGATCGAACGGTCGGATGAGCAATACGCTAGTGTTAATTTGGTGGGTTACGAGTTCGATTCTAGTCTTATGCAAAGACCAAATGCCTAATTTACAATTTATCTCTCCTGACATAATTGAGAATATGAGCACTTGAAGCTGTGCAAGGACGGTCATCCTAAGAACTTCAGCTCAAGTTTCATCTCAACCAGCTTCTCAAGTGCATGTCTCATTCTCCAACAACCAATTCAACCTCTGAGGGTCCACATTAATGATTTTCTCACAAGGTCCGTAGCTAGGTTATTGGATAGGCAAGAAGCCTTGATAGCAAAAATAGATAAGCTTGAAGAGAGGCAACGGAGGATGGAAGAAAATATTGTTGTTGAAATCAAGGCAACATTGAAATCCTCGGGAAGAATAGAATCAACAGCTCAAAAAACTCTCAAGAAGATCAATGGCGGAGGAAGATCTCAAAGAGAACACTCCACCAGTAGTAGAATAGATTTCTAATGTATTTTTTTTTTTTTTATCTCAATGTACTTTGAATGGGGAGATTGTTGAGAAATTTGATGTTTTAATGTAATAAGAAAATTAGTAAATTTGGTTATAGGATGGTGACTAAAACAATTAAAAATGATATGAAAAATAATTGAGAAAGTCAAGTTTTTAATCAAGAAATTTACTCAATGCATGATCCTGTTAATCAAGTAATAAGATTTGTTAATCTAGTAGTTCAATAATAATAACAAAAAGGTTTAATTGAGTGTAAGAACCTTGTAATCGAATAATGTTTTTTCAAGTTTAAAAATAATCAATTACAAATATATAGGATTAATCGAGTAAAGATGAACTATATTTGACTAAATAAGTGTTTGTATTTGAGTATGTAATGCAACTCTTTATCAAGTTAAAAATAATCGAGTAATCGAGTAATGATTAATTTATACTCGAGTAAATTACTTTTGTAATCTAGTATATAATCCTTAAAATTTTGTTGGATTTTGGAATGTTTTTATAATTGAGTAATGTTCACTTTATACTCGAGTAGATTATTTATGTAATCAAGTAAACATATGTAAAAAATAAGTCAAGTCTTTGGACCTTAAGATTAATCAAGTATAACACTTTGTATTCGAGTAAAGATCTTCTTGTAATTGAGCAGATAATACTTTGTAATCTAGTATATAATGACTTTTTCTGTAACTCATATTTAATCGAGTGAAAGTACATTTGTACTCGAGTAAGTAGTAAAAGTAATTGATTACAAAACCTATATAATCGAGCAAATATCAAACTTAGTCAAGTAAGCATTGGTTTGTACTCGAGTCATACTTGACAAATTTTGAAAAATATAGCCGTTATACCTCATTAAATACAATTTGTCTTTATTTTTCAATACATTAAATGTTCTTCAGACAATATTATGATATTTTATGAATTTTTAACTAATTGTTTAAAGTTTATAGAGACAAAAAATGGCAATTGTGACACAAAAACAAACATTCTATTTGTTTAAGGATAGGTCAGCAGTTGCATTCAATATCAAAAGAGTATAAAAGGAAGATGAAGTCTATTGAAAAACGTCTACAACAACTGAAATCCCAACTTACTATTCTTGTGAGCTCAAAGCCTTCAAAGATCATCTTACTCGAGCTAGCCATTCAAAGAGATAGTGCATAATTTTACATTTTTCTTATCTATTTGTTTTTTCAAGAGAAGCATTTATTATCTGTAATATCATTTTCTTCTCTTGAAACTCTTTTTTCGCATTTTTTTTGTGAAATTTGTAAAAGTTAAGCCTTACTTTCTAAAAGGTATTTGTTGTGGCTAAATCAAAGTAAAAGTCATTTTGTAAAGGTTAGTAGTTGAGCTTGTTCAAAAGCTACGCAAGTAAGATTGGTTTGTCTAAATTCTTGATGAAGAGTCAAGGTAGTGGACTAGGTATTAAGCTGAATCACTATACATCTTGTGTGCTGTATTTTTCAATTTCTTTTGATTTAAATTCTTTTTTTTAAGGGTAAAAAAGCTTAATTTACTCCCCTCTTATGCTAATATACTCTAGAATAACATTATTAACATAGATGAGATTAACAATTAATGTAGATGAAGTGACCTTGAGAAACAAAGAAGAATTAAAGACAACTTGATGAAATCCTTGCTACCGAAGGGCATTGGAAAGTCTAGCATACCACTATTACTAACTTGCTTTTGTACATAAAAAGACTTAAGCAGCTTGCAAACTTGCTAAGGATGTGTACTATAAAAACTAAGAGATAGTCATATAGACTTTTTCATATAAGTCATCGTGTAAGAAGGCATTGTTAATATCAAGTTGATATAAATGCCAATTTTAAGTAGAAGCAAATGGCTAAAAGAGTATGAATGGTAGGCGTCTTGATAATAGAGGAAAAGTTATCCAAATAGTCAAGGCCAAGTTGTTGATTATAACTCTTAGCCAATAACCTTGCCTTATACCTATCAATGGAGCCATCAGTCTTGTACTTAATTTTGCAAAGCCTTTTGTACCCAATTGGATGCTTGTTTGGTGGTAAGCTCCGAAGTATGATTATGTTAGAGAGCTTGAATTTAAGCTTGCATTACTTGTTGCCAACAAGGAAGTTGAATAGCTTGATTATAGGTTTTAGGCTATGTGGCTATTAAAATACTAAGAGAAAAGGATTTGTGCATAGGAGTAAATTTGGTATAGGAAAGTACAAAATTTAAGGTTTGGGGAATATCGAATAAAGGATCAACTAATGAGAATAATTGAAATGGCTTAGACAAGGCTTGTAATAGCTGACATTGATAGTCTTGAAGATATGAAGGAGGATGCTTAGGTTTGGTAGATCATCCAACTAAGGGTGAATTGGATGTATTAGCATCTAAAAGAGAGAAAGTAGGAATGAGGGAAGAAAAACTTGAGAAATAGATGAAATAGAATCAAAAGTTAAGTCAAGTAGTGGATTAGGAAAAACAAAATGGGGGATGAAGTTTTGTCTAAAGGAAAAATATGTTGATGGAAGATGACATTTCTAGAAACAAAAAAACTAAGGTAAGATCACCTTGATTGCAACAATAAATTTCTTCATGGAGATCACATATTCAAAAAGCATATTCTTTAGAAAATCGATCTTTAAGATGTTTTCAACTATCAAAGGCATTATTGAACAAAATCACACTTTGTGTATTTGAAGGTCAAAGCGAATGAATAATCTAAGAAAGTACCATCATGTTGCATCCTTTTGAAGTTGAATAAAAAATATGTCTTTTGAGGAACAAAAATGCTTCCTTTGACAAATTGAAACTTGTTCTTGGAAAATAATGCCATTTTCATTAAGCGAGACCATGAATGATGGTCAGATCTAGTGAGAACTGATGAAACCAGATCCAAGGTTGGATTCTGATTAGCATGAAGAAAATTAAGGTCTAGAAGATATATCTTCTGGTCAAGCTCTAGAGATTCCTCCCAAAATTGTTTCAGACATAGTCACTATGATTACTCGATTTTATAACAATAGAGAGAAATTTAGCTCTAATACCATATCGAGAAATCTTCTAAAAGTGACTAAAAATTTAAAAATGAATTAAACTTGTAAACTCTCTTCGTGTAAAAAAATAAAAAAAGATTAAAGAAAAAGCTCAAGTGACTAACATCTATTTATGACAACTCACTATTAATTCTCTAACTAAACAACTAACTCTTATTAATTAGTAAATTTTCCGATAGGCTTTGCAATTTTCAAACCTTCTAGAGTGAAAGGGAGGGGAAGAAAAGAAAAAGGAGACACGAGAGAAGCTTTGGCCACACGGTGAGAGTGATGGGGGTATTTTTGTCATAAAATTTTTAGCAACAATAAAGTAATGGTAGAGCGAAAAGTGAAGGGAGTTCCGTAAAGTCAACGGAAATCTATATTATTTTTTAGATATCGGGTACTTATGTTTCTTTTAATATTTTTGTAAAAAAAAAAGAAAGAAGGAAAGAAACATAGACAATTAATTAGTTGAATCTGATCATAAAGTAGGACCAGCAGGCAACCGATTGATGTGGATTTAGGGCACAGGTTTTCCACGTTCCAAGATTTGAATTTTTTTTTGTTCAAAATGATGTTAACTATTCATTGATAATTCACCATATAATAACGTATGTAACATCAGCTTCATCATAAAGTCTAAAGATATTTATTAAGACTATCTTACAGCTAGCCTTTGTACAGGGGAGCCTTTTGCATTTATTTTCTTTTTTTCTTTTGTCTCAGCATTTATATTTATACACACACACACACACACACATATCCTTTTATACAAACATATCAGTTGTTGGTTGAAAGGTACTTAGCTTTGAAATGTTAAAAGAGTCGCAATTTAGTGACAAAAATAAGCCTCCATTCTTTGAAATTTTGTAAAGTTTTGAGTTCATATTTGGTGTTTGTTACATATTTCATTGAAACTAACCACAATTTTCAATTCTAAGAATTTCGAGGGACCATACATGTTAGAAATTTCAATTCCATGCCTGCACCATTTTTCAATGCCAACAATTAATTAATTGCAAGAAAGAAGTTATACATTTCAAAAATTATGGTGTTTATTAGGCAACCGAAAGAACAAAGGATTGGTCTTAGTCATCAAAATAAAGCTTGAAAGTAATGTACAACACCATAATATGGTCTGATAATGAAATCATCAATTCAATCATGAATTGCTAAAACAACCATCTTATTCAAACCAAGTCTCTAATCATCTGCCTTTCAAACTCTTATCTTGTATTTTTTGAGTATATAAATTATAATAGCTTAAATGCTAATCATATGTGTTCCTTCTGGCCCAAAAGAGGGGATGGTTGGACGTGAGCTCGCAACGGCAGGGGATGACTGATACTGGCAAGCACTCTGACGCTTAAGTAAGTAAGAGATGAAAGTGACAAAATATCAGTAGGCTAGAAAGAATATACTTTGACTTTTGATCGAGTTGGTCTAAATAGAAGGAAAAGAGATCCTCTGCATACATACTTGCATTGGGCGTTCCAGGATGATGAGATTTGATTTTTTGTGCCGATGGGGTTTTCTGACTGTGGCATGGTGTCAACGGAACCTTCATTAAATGTGAATGAAATTTGTCATTAATGAGGATAGGATTTTTATTAATGAGGAATGGGATATGGAGCAAGTGTGAGCATGCAGTGGTAACGATGCTACTGCAAACTGGCGCAGGACCGAGATTGGGTTAGGGTCGGGTCGGGATTGGGTCGTGGGCTGAGGGTCCAGATTGGGCTGGAAGTCGAGGGTCGAGATTGGGCCAGTATAGTACAATATGTCGATACAAACTAAATTCTATATTCACTTGGACCAAAGTGGGCAAATCTAAAGCTAGTTGGGGTTTATTTCATTTGTGTACTTTGCGGATAGAGAATAAGAATAAACATGCTATATTACTATTAGCCACCATTTAATTAGTCAAATGCTAATAAGATTATATTTGTAATCTGTTATAAAATATCATCGTCCGAAAATGAAATCATCAATTCAATCGTGAATTGTCTAAAATTCTATGTTTTGTGCATGCATTTGTATATGGGAGCTTACAAATAGGTAACATCAACCTGAAAACGAAGTCTAAATAGTATATATAGATAGATAGTCTGTTTATTTGGGAAAAGAAAATGAAATTAACCCCTTTAATTGAGCTTATATTTGATTGCATTGCAGCCACAATTTCATTAAGACAAAGACAAGGCAATACCTTAATGAGAACATGGTTATGGCAATTCTAAAATCTATGTCTTAGTCTTAGTTTTGATTATTGGAGGAAAGTCAAGGAGTTCATACCAATCCAATTTTGTAGGCTTTTAGTTAGTTTTTTTGCACAAAGTGCCATTATTACTAACGACTTCATGATTCATAATTGTCTCTTGTCAATAAAGGTGTAACAAGCACGGTAGAGGGCTTATTTGAGCGATGAATAGCGTAAGAAGCTATTTTGGTAGCAAGATTTTTAACAGACATGACAAAGAAATAGAAAAATAAAAATAAAAAATGATATAGTTTATTACTTTGATACCATGTGAAAAATTGTGAGCACAAAAAAGAAAAAGAAATTGTTTGTGAACTTGTTGTCTTTCATTCAATTGTTATGTATATATATAGGCAGATTTACAAAATTTAAATATATACAAAAATAGAAAACTAACAAGTTTGTTACAATAATCGTAAGCCTAGACGATTGGATTGTTATGGATTTTAAATTCGAATTTCAAAAACTAACAACATATTTGTTTACAACCAAAAAATGGTACTCCTTTTTTCAATCCGGCATTTTATCGTTGACTCGTCGATTATCTTTTATATCTCAGTGTAACATGACTTGATATTCAACATGCTATAAACACTCTTAGTTAATTCATTCAATTTCCATATTCCTACCACCTTGATGCTGCTAATTGAGTTTTTTGTTATCTTAAGGGTAGCATTGGTAAAGGTTTATTTTTTTATGCATCTAGTTCTATATATTACTTTAGTTTTTGAAATTTGAATTCAAAGTCCATAACAGTCCAATCTTTTAGGCTTACAATTATAGTAACAAAGTTGTTAATTTCTTATTTTTATGTATATTTGAATATCGTAAATCTGTCTATATATATATATAGATATCGCAATTGAATGAAATATAACAAGTTCACAAAACAATTTCTTTTTCCTTTTCGTGCTCACCATTTTTCGCATTGATTGGATTCATTAAACAAATACCTGGATCATTGGAACAAAAACAACCCATATCCCTCGTGCTTGTAAGTGAATAATCACAAAAAAAGGACAAATTAACTTTGATCATTTAATTTTATTAGACAAGTCTGTATTAAAGACAACTAGAATAGTCCAACAACAATCGAGAAAATTAATGATTGGTTACTCTCAAACATTTGGAGTAAATTAATGTAAATTTAATCCTAAAGTTTGAATTAAGATTATGTCAAACCCTAGTAGCTAGGCAGCTCGGATTATTTTTTAGATAAACAAAATTAATAACCTATTAAATAGGAGCATCGATCTCTTTAAAAGTTACATTAAATCTGAATTCGCATGCTAAAGCAAGCCCAGATTGAGCAATCAATTGTGGGTCTATGCAAAACACATTTTTAGTGTATAATAATGCAAATTAATTGATGTTTGGGAAAAAATTGTCCATGACTGTGACAATTAAGAAAAAAATGTGCGATATTGATAATTTGATAGCTGCATTTTGTTTAGTGGCAAAGTGCATGAACGTACCGTTGGGCCCACCACCCCGAGTGCCCAAACATTTTGATTGTACGGTTGGAATTTGTTTGCAAGGTTGACTTTTGTGTTGACCCTCCCTTTTTTGTAACACAAATAATTGTTGTCTTCCCCATTTTTTTTAGACTTTAGGATTATTACTCCATTATTATTAATTTAGGCCTCTTCCAAATGCCTAGGTTGCTGGGGCCCACATGGGCCCACCGTCTGTTCCCTATTGGCTCTTTAAGTTTTGACTTTTATTAAAGAAAAAAAAGAAAAAAATATTATTTGTTTTAGATTTTAGGGTGGTTATTATAATTCTCTTTTTTATATAAAATATAAAACAGTTATAAAAATTAAAAATTATTTTTTGAAGAATATTATCTTTCCTTATTATTTAAATTTTTAACAAGAAATAATTAGTATGAGGGAGCTTATTGTAATTTTCAAATTATTAAGACATCCACTATATATTCAGGCTAAATCTTTATAATGTCACATGTCATTTACTTTAATAAAGTATGTTCCATAGAATAATGGTCTGACTACCACAAGTTGTCCATCAATAGAGAAAAACATTACTCATAAAGTGTTCTCAATAAAATACTTCAATACTTGAAAATAGACCCCGGCCTTTTGTGCTTGTGATTGTAGATTTTTACGATCAATTAGTATCTTAATGTAAGTAGAATTTATGTTGCATGAAAACACCTTATAGGACTTACTTTTTTGTTTTGAAAATATTTTCGAAACGTTTTCTATTTTCATTTTGAATACTATTTATACTTATTTTTTTTAGAAGAATATTCATTTTCGCGTTTCCATTTCTTATCGAAAACGTTTTCCGTTTCCGTGTAACATAGAGTATGATCAATCTCATATTAGATAGGAGTTTGGATTAGAGTTTATAATTAAGGAATTACTCTTTTTTGATAAAAGTATTTTGTAAGACAAAATTCTATGACATTTGTTTACACATTTATGCAAAAATATATATATAGGAAACTCTTGATGTATTATATTATATTATATTTTGTCTTTAAAATTGAAGCCTCGATCTCTGAATATAAAACAATGGCTTGATTATATTTACAATTAACCCATAACCCATGATAGGGAATTGAATTTTTTACTAATATGATATTATTAGAGAGGCACAAGATAAAGTATATTAATAAGAGTTAATCTCATGATTATTATAAAATTATAATAAATTTAATTACATTTAAAAGATGATAAGATGAGGCTGCGTTGCGTATCCAATTTGTGTTGGAGACAGCAAAACACACAAATTAAATTAATAATTGATAATTTATAATAAAACCATAATTGTCTCCATCTAAGATGAATCGAAACCTTAAAAATCCAATTCAATCGCGGCTGTGTTCTTTCTTCTTTTTCTCTTGCAATGTCGGCCGTTCAGATCTGCCATTGACAACCTTTCGGCCAAAATGGCCAATTTTTTAATCCACCAATGGAGCTGTGCCCAAACCAGTATAACCATCTATATATAGGCTAGCTAAGGCTGCTATATGAGACAGGCTGTAAATGAACTGGGCATGCATGCCTAATAGATTAAATTAAATTACGTGCATTACGTAAATGTAAGCTCATACCAGAGAGATTACTGATTCCAAAAGGTTAAAATATATTACTAGTCTTTAAATTTTTCACTTCATAACAAAGTGATCAAACTATGCTTTAATTTTGGTCGGTATAACCAATAAATTTTAATTCTTGTTAAAGTCCAACAACTCTTTTAATTTTTCGTCAAATTTTATTAACAAATTAATATTGACGTGACAAATATTAATATGAACCATAAGATTACTTGATTATGAGGTTTTGGCTAGCTAATTTTAACATTAAATGATTTATATATAAGCATATTGACATTAAAACGACCTCTCGTACACTAGATTTTTAATTGATATACTGTGACTAGGAATCCTTGAGATTAATCACACCCACGAATTAACTATATATTTATATATCAGACAAACCTACTTTAATTTCGTCAGTATTTGCTTTCAAACCCTTATTTAAGTGACAGTTGTTGGACAAATTCCCAGTTAAGGGCTCCAGAAAGCAGGTGGGGCTCCCACTTTAATCATAATTCTTAGATCAAAGTGGGATAACTAACAATCAGAAATTTTCCCCTTTAATTTCATAAAATACTAATTAAATTAGCTTCTTTTCCTTTCAAGGGCTGCTTGCTTCCAGCTATCATTTGTCTCTTTCCTCTATGTGTGTGTATATATATATATATATAGAGAGAGAGAGAGAGAGAGAGAGAGAGAGGATCCCCCCACCACTAATGTGACATTGGAGGTGGATCCATGGTTTTCTTTGTGCCTAGAACCCAGTATGCAAAACCGGTTTTGGTTTTGCTGGCTAGCAGCTGGTATTACATCTTATCTGTACGTAATAGCAAAATAGATAGATATATTATAATTAACAATAGGGAAATAATATATATTTATGGAATTTTTTATTCTTAAAATATATTTAATATGATTAATCAAATTCAACACCCTTAAAACTTCAACCAGATGATTATTAACAAATCCTAGTAATTTTACAGAACTTGTAGAGTACCACTTGTAATATAAATTTAACAGTTAGGAATATATATATAATCTGTCATTCTTTATGTATTTATACTAAATCCCAAAAATTCACAAGTCACACTATTTACTATAATAAAACTAATATGTCTGTGTGTGTATAGATATATTATGATTAAGCATGAATAAGAAAAGGACTGTGAAGAGAGGACAAGATTGTCTCCTTCCCTTTTGCAATGGTGTGGATTCAAAAAATATAATTAAAAAGGTACCTTTGCTTTTTGTATAATTAAATTGACATATCTCCTCTCACTTTTTATGTCTCAACAAAACCAGTTGTTGTCTTGATATGCAAATAGGAATTGCATCCAATATGCATGCGTATGAGTGCGTATCTATGTACTGTGGACAAAATTTCTCAAAAGTAATACCCCAAGATATATCAGAAAGGATAGATTGCTTCTTGGAAGATCAGATTTCACTCTCATCTTTTTGTCATCTTTAAAGCTCAGCTATAGCTAGCTAGCATCAATTCCCATAAATCATTTGCAACCGACTGGAGCGGGTCTTGACTAGATGCAAAGAAACTGACTAATTGCATATATTATATATATACATACACCATCACCACCACCATGGCTAGTTCAGTTGATTCTAGCTATTTTTTTCATTTTTCTTTGATCAAGAATTTAAAATATAAACAAACTCATCTGTCGTAATAAATCTAATCATAAGGGTATATGTAAGTCCTGATATTAATTATGTATGATAGTGGAGTCAATATTAATTATGCGTTTGTCTTCTCAACAATGGTAACTATATAACTTAACCTAAATATTTCTTAATAAAAAGAACCCTCACGGTGAAACCTCAAAAAAATTACCACATTGATAACCCAATTCTCATTTATTCTTTAGGATAAAGGATTGCAGATATACATGGCTGCTGCAATAATAATAATGTTGAATAGAATTCAATCATTTACAGCTACCCCGAAAAAAGAAAAAAAATCAATCATTTGGGAAGGCATTAAATTCTTTTAGGGTGTGACGTGAATCTTTTGAATATCGGATTCTCTGTTTCACCGCGTGCAAACTATCTTATCACAAGGGGGGTTGGGGGGGTGTCAATAATTAAGAGTCTGTATATGAACTTGTGCCCTAGTTAGTTCTTGTTGACTGAAAGAGTCTGCAACTTCTGTTATTTTTTTCTTATAATTCTCTTGTTAGTTGTAATATGAAATGCGTGTGTGTAAATGCCATTCACTTCACTTGGCTCCAAACTTCCAACTTTCCCCAATTGAAATCTATTTGCTCCCTGTCACATCAAAATATAATATATATATATATAAATAAATATAAAGAAAAGCCAGTTGTTTAAACAACAGCAAACCACAATAATACAGAAAATAAAAGGAGAATGCCACCAGCTTCCAACTTTTTAAATATATATATATATATATATATACAGATTGTTGTTTATGCCGGCAATTTCTGTTAAATAGGAAACCAATCACAAGCATCCACTGATCCCAAGACAATAAAAAACACTAAAAAACTTAATTATTAGGATGGTCATTTGCTGATGATGCCTTAATTAATCTTAACTTATTAATAGTTCATGCATGTATATTATATTTATATCTGCCTCTGTGTGTGCGCGTGTGTGCAAAAGCAGCATTTCTATGGGCTAAATACAAAAAAAAAAAAAAAAAAAAAAAAAACACTCTCACTGTTGCAGCTAGTATATAAGAAGAAGTCATAAATAACTCCAAGTTGACTTTCCTTTAATAATTAATTAATTAATAATAATAATAATAATAATAATAATAATAATAATAATAATAATAATAATAATAATAATAATATATTTATATACACAAGAGTTTGGTTGCTGGTTGCAACTAAATGAGCTTTCAGCTCTCAATTGGGTCATCCATGGCATCCCCACCCCACTACAGTTCTGTCACCTGCTGCATTATGGGCTCTCTCTCTCTCTCTCTCTCTCTATATATATATATATATATATAGATTAGAAGTGTTATTCGTATTTTATATGTGGAAGTAAAAAAATAAAAATATATGGAATGAATATTAAAATTTAAACACAGATAAATTTTGGTGTAATGGTAAAATTGAATTTATTATAATTTAAAGATCATCAGTTCAAATCTTATTGATAAAACTAATTTTTGTTTTATAAAATAAATATACAAAAAATATTTTAAAAATTCACTTTACATATGTATATACACACACACATATGTAGGGGTAGGGTTTGTTGTACATTCATTATT
Organism: Diospyros lotus; assembly: GCF_014633365.1. Classification (NCBI taxonomy): domain Eukaryota; kingdom Viridiplantae; phylum Streptophyta; class Magnoliopsida; order Ericales; family Ebenaceae; genus Diospyros; species Diospyros lotus. The sequence goes on along the minus strand of NC_068348.1, from coordinate 27,111,327 downwards.
GTGAAGGGGACAGTATAAGATGGGATGAGATTTCAAAACTTCATGCACTATGCAGATCAGGACAAAAGATCAATGGCCTCTCCAGCCCCGCGAGTTTATTTTTTAATCCCCCTGAATTTGCAAATTGCAAGTTCTCTTGAGTGGAGGCCACTTCAAGTCCACTCTAATTTTCTTATTTTATTTTTCCATTTTTCCTTCATGCATGACCCTATACTAAATTCTAGGGCCATCAATCAGTCTCCAAATCTGGGACAATGTCAAGTTTGACTCCAGACATAGTCAGAAAAATAAAAAAAACCTTTTAATCTGGTTGAGAATTTAATAAAAAAAAATGATGAAGAGAAAAATAATTAAATTATATAAAGTAATTTAGTATTATAATTGTCTTACTTATAAATAACTACGTACAAAACCCATATGAAAAAGAATTCTATTTGAATGAAAAGCCTTCCCAAAAGTCAAAATGCTCTCTCTCTCTCTCTCTCACACACACACAGATGTCTCCATATATTTATGCATATTGATGCAATCACTTTCTAAATATACAAGTCATTCCCTGACTTTACAGATAAGATTTTGCTGTTTTTGTAGCGTTTTCATGGTTCCATCACCCCATACTTTATTAAGAGGAACAGATCATTGGCATGAAAGTTAGCTAAAACCCATAATTTTTATATGATATATATATTCTTAAAGGTCATATGTCATTTGCCCTGTTCCTGTTCATCTTTAATATATATAATCTCAAGCAGCTGGCAAGCATGAAGGATTGTTTAATTTTCATGCAAATCCATGCAACTGCTGACACACATGCACGTATTCCATCGATTTATTTCTAGTACGTATGCATATGTACGTACTGAGTATATTCCTAAACTAATTAATACTTTCCGGAGACAAGATTTAATGTATTCCACTGTAGCAGGGGCGTTCGAGGAAACACTGATAAATTTAAAAAAGATTTTTTATTTTTTTTATTTTAAGCCTTTAAGATCAATATTCAGTATTCTAATTAAGTAGTAATGAGATATGGACCGTATTAATTTCATTAGACATGTCACAATAAATAAGCTTGTTGCTTAGTCCTGGACCCGGTCCCAAGATCCATTCCATCCATATCAACTCAGTAACATCCCCCATCCCTTCATCACCATACTGAGATCCCTACCCTCAAAATAGATCTCAACTGCCTCGAGATCCTTGGCTTCTAATCCACCTGCAACGACCGACGACACGCAAGGGGCTCTCAATTTCTCTATTATATAAGTTAGTTAGTCATCGACCAAGGTATTTTTTTTTTTATCTAACAAAAACTCTACCACCTTAAACTCTTACTTATTTGAGCATCAAAGTGCTTGTAGGTGCCACTCCGTTGCTGTGCAGATTGTTGTTGCCTAAGACTTCGGTTTAATCATCTCATTTTGGGCTGAAATGAACATTTGGTGTCCATCATTGGGCCCGGGTAAAACTTGTCTCTGCCCCATAAATTCACCAAAACATCCCAAGCCATACCCGAGAATTATCCATGGCAAGAACCAAAAGTTAGAACAACATGGCCCCCAACCAAGAAAACCAAAACACCCACCCTCACCAACCAGAAAACCCCACAACCATAGAGATTCTTTTCCAGACCATTTAGCGGCTCGAGAACCAAGTCGCCAAATTGGCCCGCAATTAGCTACGCAACCAGCGCAATGGTCGAGCCAATGATAACGAAGAAGCCATCAACCACAACTAGCCCAAAGCAACCCATACCGCCGCACCTTCTACAACTTTATACACCTAACCACCATTTTTCAGAATTTATCATGTCTGTACTCTTTTCGAATGATTTTCGTCTCCTCGATGCCCTGGAGCCATATGACGAAATCACTGACCCCACCTAACCATGTTTAACTTCTTGATGCTATTGAGTAGGGGCATTGATCTTATCATGTGTCGAGCTTTCCCGAAAACCCTCAAGAAGTCTGCCCTATTGTGGTTCTTTACCCTCGAGCCAAATTACATCCATGATTTCTCTGAGTTCTCTACCAGCTTCCTCACCCATTTCTCCATCAGCCGAGTTCACCGCAAGACCTCGGCCAATCTCATTAACTTGAAGCAGGGTGAAAACGAACTGCTACAGGCTTACTTAAACCGGTTCAATCAGAAGGCCATCCAAATCAGGAACCTTGACCCCTTAGTCTCCCTACACGTTATCATGGCAGGATTAAAGCTCAGGCCCTTTGTCGACTCCCTTGTAAGAAAACCTCCCGCCGACTTCGATAACCTCAACTATTGACGACATGCTACATAAACATCGAGGAGATCTCGATCGCTAGACGTAGCAACTCTCAAATGAGAGCTCAGCCCCATCCAATCCAACTAATAGGGCCTCAAGTTGAGCGTCAACACTGACTATATATGGACCTTAGTCGAAAAAGGGTTAGTCGAAAAGAGTAAGCCAGGAAAAGGAAGAAGCGGGATTAGATGCTCGAACCTCCCCGTTTGAAATACAACACATACGTCTTGCTGATGACCTGGAGAAATTGAATCCTCCAGGAAGTCTATAACTCGAGGATCATTCAAATCCCCGACAATCAAGGACAGCAAAACCCCGGCGCCCACGTTGATACAAGTAAGCTTTGTGATTATCACTGGATGTATGGCCACATAGCCGAGGAGTGTGTCACACTGAAAGACCAAATAGGGTGACTGGTCTATAGAAAAAGAAGTTGGAGTAGAGAGCCACGGGGAAATCGAAGTTAAAGAAGGAGCTGCGACCCACATAGAAGACCAAGAATTGAAGAGGGCCAAGATGGCAGGACAACTCCCATTGGTCAGATAAGATGAGTTATAGACACCATTTTTGGAGGTTTTGTAGGGGGAGAGGACTCCAGCTCTGCAAGAAAGTAATCTTTCCGGGTGGTGATGTTGGTCAACAGTACCGAGCAAAAGAGAATGGCCCAACACCCGATAATCTTCTTCACTAATAAGGATTTTGGGGGAATTTACCAAAACCTAGACAATCCTATAGCGTTGTGGCCGCCAACTACTTTATGAAAAAGGTACTTATCGACCAAAAAAGCTCGGTTAACCTATTGTACCTATCCACCTTGAAGAGGCTCAAAATCCCCGAAAAAAAAGCTCAAGCCGTTTCACAGAAGTTTGGTCTGCTTTTTAGGAGAACAAGTGCACGTTAATGGGTACATCGAGTTGCGAACCACGCTTAGGACAGCTCTACTCTTCAGGACCATCAGCGTCAAATATTTGGTTATCAATTGCCAGACTCCATACAATGCCCTACTCAGACGCTCATCCTTCAAAGCTCTAGGTGCAATAGTTTCCATGCCTAATATGGCAATGAAGTTTCCATTGACCACCGAGGTTGGAGTTGTCCACGCCTATCAAAAAGAAGCTCACCAATATTACATCGATAGCCTAAGGGTCCAAACTCCCAAGCCTAACAAGAGCACCAACAACTGAGCTCTTTCCCACAATGTCAACACTACAGAGTTGGACCCTCAAAGCGAGCTCCCTAATAATCGACCACAGGCCACAGAGGAACTATACCTTGTGAGCCTTAGCCCACTACCAGGGCAGGTCACCAAGATCGGCTCCACACTCATTCTTGACCTAAAGAAACGAGTGGTCACCCTGATCTAACAAAATGCCGATCTCTTCATTTGGGCACCTATAATGCCCGGATCAACCCTGCATTCATATTCCATAAGTTGTCGCTAGATCCAAGCACCAAACCGGTAGCCCAAAGAAAAAAGAAGTTAAAAGAAGAGCGGCAGAAAGCAGTGGCCAAGGAGACAACAAAGCTCATTGAAGCCGAGTTTATTAGGGAAGTAGCATACACCACTTGGCTGACTAATGTAGTCATGGTAAAAAAACCCTCAAGCAAGTGGTGAATGTGTATTGACTTTACAGATTTAAACAAAGCATGCCAAAAGGATTCTTACCCTCTGCCTAACATCGACCAACTCGTTGACAAAACCTTGAGTTCCTGATGGACCGTCTCGGCCCAATATCGACCTGATCCAAGCCCTGTGCCAGCCTGCAACAGTAGCATTGCTGCTGTATGCTGGGAACCCACGCGCCCACTCAAGATCCCATCCCCATTTATAGCAGATCTCATCCTCATTTATGGAGGATCTCATCCACATTAATGAGGGTCCCGTCGACGACATGCTATAGCTTGGGAACCTCCACCAACGCCAGATACTCAGTCTCATCACCCTACAAACACTCGACGCATGTATGCAGGAGGACCTCTCATCCTTCTATATGAACCAGCTCTCTCCAGAGTCAAGGTATGTTCTTTTCTTTGACTCACTAATACTCTACCACATTTTACTCTCTTACTCACTCGAGCGTCGGACTGTTTGTAGGTGTCAGTCGCCTCCTCCCCGATGGACCAATCGCTGGGGCCCATCCCTTACCGTTGCAGGCTTATCTCCGACCATCCTTTTGTCAAGAAGGAACAACAGATACCTCAATTTCATGGACGCATACTCCGGATACAACCAGATTCGGATGCATCCTAACGACGAAAGGAAAATGGCCTTTATCACAGAGAACGCAAACTTTTGCTACAGAGTCATGCCATTCGGATTAAAAAATGCAGGGGCAATTTACCAATGACTAATGAATAAAGTGTTTGCGGAACAGATAGGCCGGAATATCAAGGTATATGTGGATAATATGGTAGCCAATACATCAAAAGACAGAGACCATTGTTTGAACCTGGCCGAGGTTTTTGGGCAACTCCGACAACACAACATGAGGCTTAACTCGGAGAAGTGCACATTTAGAGTGTAGGATAGAAAATTCCTCAACTTCCTACTAACAAGCTGGGGCATCAAAGCAAATCCTGAAAAATGCAAAGTCGTCCTTGATATACGTAGCCTTTACAACGTAAAAGAGGTTCAGTGGTTAACTGATCGAATAATAACCCTATCCCAATTCTTTCCGAGGTCAGTAGACCAAGCTCATCTAATTTTCTGGTGTTTAAAGAAGTTGACAGAATTTTAATGGACAGAGCAGTGTGAAATCGATTTCCAATAACTAAAACGCTTCTTAGCAACCCCTCTTATCCCGACAAGACCAAAGCTGGGTGAAGAACTTATATTCTATCTTTTCGTAACAGAGAACGCACTCAGCTTCATGCTAATAAAAGAAGAAGGCAGGGTACAACAACTAATATACTTCATCAGCCATTTTTGTAGGGACTCGAAATCTGGTACCAGAAGATAGAAAAATTGGCCCTCACCTTGGTGACAGCGGCCTGGAAGCTCAAGCCATATTTCCAGAGCCATCAAATTACGGTCCAAACCGACCAACCTATCTGACATGTGCTCAAAAAACTAGAACTCTCTGATAGAATGATCGTGTGGTCAGTTGAACTTTTCAAATTTGGCATATAGTATCAGCCACGCAAACACATCAAATCCCAAGTACTGTCCAACTTCTGTGTTGAATTATTTTCTCCTGCCCAAAGTTCAAATAGTAATCCTTGGATCCTATTTATGGACGGAGCTTCCAATATTAAGGGAAGCGAGGTCAACGTCATCCTGGAAGGACCAGATGGGCTACTGATTAAACAATTCCTCCATTTCAGCTTTGAAACAAGCAACAACCAGGCCAAATATGAAACTCTCATAGCGAGCTAAATCTGGCATAAAAAATGGGAGCCACTCAATTGATCGCAAAAAGTGACTCCCAACTGATGACAAATCAAGTAAAGGGCGAATTCCAGACAAAGGATCCTCAACTCGCCCAGTACCTCAATAAAGTCAAAACCTTGGCCTAAGCATTTGAATCCTTCGACATCTAGTACATTCCACGGGAGTAGAACTCAAGAGCTGATCTACTTTTGAAGCTCACCAACACTAAGAAACCAAAGAATAACGAGTCTGTTATACAGGAGACCTTGGACTCATCTATCATCAACCTGGTCGATGTACAAGCCATAGAGATAGGCCCCCGATTTCTAAGGATTCACAATCATCTAGTTCCTAGAAAATGGAGTGCTACCTGCTAACACTGAGGAGGTTAAGCAACTGAGAAGATCAATCAACTTCTACATCTTGGTCAGAACCAGTTTTACAAAAGAAACCTTGCGATGTCATTCTTAAAATGTGTGGATAACGACCAATCCACCTACATTATGTTGGAGATACACAAGAGTGTGCCAAAGCTATATGAGAGGCCGATCCTTGGTAGTAAATGCTCTCACTCACAGACACATTTTTCCATATATTTATGCATATTGATGCAATCACTTTCTATAAAAGTCATTCCCTGACTTTACAGATAAGGTTTTGCTGTTTTTGTAGCGTTTTCATGGTACCATCACCCCATACTTTATTAAGAGGAACAGATCATTGACGTGAAAGTTAGCTAAAACCCATAATTTTTATATGATATATATATTCTTAAAGGCCATATGTCATTTGCCCTGTTCCTGTTCATCTTTAATATGTAATCTCAAGCAGCTGGCAAGCATGAAGGATGGTTTAATTTTCATGCAAATCCATGCAACTGCTGACACACATGCACGTATTCCATTGATTAATTTCTAGTACGTATGCATGTACGTACTGAGTATATTCCTAAACTAATTAATACTTTCCGGAGACAAGATTTAAAGTATTCCACTGTAGCAGGGGCGAGGAAACACTGGTAAATTTATTTATTTATTTATTTTTTATTTTAAGCCTTTAAGATCGATATTTTGTATTCCAATTAAAGTAGTATTTGTTAAAATGAATAAGATAAAATTACAATATTTTCTGCATTTAAGATATAAAATGATCAAGGCAAAACTGAGAAATATTTCAAAATTTTTATCAGTTTGTTTATTAAATTTTTTAAATTTATTGAGAATTATACTTTTTTTTTCTACATATTTGTTAAATATATATGATAAATACTGAGATAATGATTTTTTACTAAAATATTTCTGTTAACAAATTCATTCAAAATTGTATGTTAACATTAACAATAAATTTATGATTAAAATAGTGTTTTATGATTAATGTGAATTGTTAAAAAATAAAAATGAAAATTAGTGTTTTATTTTTTACATCCATGTTAAAAAATAGATTCTAAAAAGACTAGAAAGTAGGAATAATTATTGGTAGAATTACAATAATTCCACTTAGATAATTAAAAATTGCCAAAACATATTTTTATAATAGATAATAAAATATAAAATTAAATAAAATAATTTTAAAAATTGGTGAAAAGAATTTACATTAGATAATAAAATATATATAGAGAGAAAAAAATTAAATTTTAAAAATCGGTAAAATGAATAATGTCATTTAAATTTTAAAAATTGCCAAAACATATGACAATTTAAAAATGTATTAAATGACATTAATTATAAGATTTAAATAAATGAGTTCTTTTAAAACCAACTTTATTATAAAAATAAGACTTAATAAATTTAAATTTTAAAATGTATTACATTAATTGTGTTATAAAGGGTATATGAGTAATTTAAACTTATTTGTAAAAACTTATATAAGAAGTCATGTAAGGGTTTTTTCAATAAATGTTAGATAAGTTTAACAAACACATTGAAACTAATAAATATCTAAAATGCTTTCGATTTCTAACATTTTTTACCCCATATCTTAATTAACAAATACTATCTAAATAGTAATGATATAACTTCATGGTAAAATGATTATGAAACTAATAATTTAATCATAGGTTTTATATCCTAAATTTTAAGGTCTAAACTTAAATTAATCATTTGTCACGGTTAATGATAAGATTGTCCATCTCATAAAAAAAAAAAAAAACCGATAAAGTGAGACTAAATAATATTAGGGAGGAAAGCTAGATTTGTCCTACTTTGGTAAAATAAAATGATATTAGATAGACATTTACATTATTTTTAAATAAATAATATTTATTATAATTTATTTTTATTCTTAAATCACTCGATAATAAATATATCATCTTTTAACATTAACCAATAATACTAGGCTTAGGTGATCAAATTTTCATTTGAGATGCCAAACATATGATTATTAATTATTCGTGTATCAAACGACTTATTAGAGCATATAATAAAATACATTTAATATATTAAGATGAATGCATTACGACAAATTAGAGCAATAAACACAGAATTGAAGTGCATTTACTTGAGATTTGTGTCATTGTCTTGTTGGTTGCAAAAGTATGTGTTGGAGTGGGTATTGAATGCTCGTGTTTGACCATATAGTGAACCAAATTTGAAGAAGACTGACTGAGATGATTAGATGGCGAGGAGATAAGTCAGCCCCCAAGCAATTAATCCAGTTGGTTTTTTGAATTATTTAAGTGGGGGATGGAGCATGGTCTTACCATTAATAATTATGCCTTGAGAATGAGTCTGCATTTGGGACTGAACATTTTTGTTTTAAGGGCAATTGATTAATTAAGGAATACGTGATCTAGTGGGAAGTCCTAATTGACTCTTAAATCAAGTCGATCCATGGTTTATTAAATTGATTTGACTGACTTTTCGAACTAAAAGAGTTAAAAAGAGGACTTAGAATGCTACCCAAAAGTCTTGCAAATAGCTTGTTTTATCCATTGTTAATTACACTCATTGTATTTACATATTTAATTCGGATCGTACTATTTTTAAGGATGTTGACATAATTTGGTGAGACTTATTCAGTTACGATATTTTATCATCTTACATTAATAAGTGTCACTTTCTATATTTGTTCTACTCTACTCTACTTTATTTGTAGATGTAATTTAATTTAAATATATATATTATTTTTCTTTTTTTTTTGCTTGTCCTTCAACACTAGTGAAGGACAATGCTTACAAGCATTGTACGTAGTTCTTTAATTATGTAAACCATGGTACTAGGCTTTGCTTATGAATTACAAAAATGTCGCCCAATGGGTGAAGGTTATAGAATTTGTATGCAAGAACCTAGGATCGAGTGCTACTCTATTGGATCACCACAAGGGTTTTATCCACATCTTGACAGCAAAATATTGTTTAATTATGTTGGTCTAGTATTACATTAATTAATGAACCCTAGTAATTAATAGTGATACATAATTGACCAGTTACATGGCTAATTATAGTATGATTGTACTTTAAGTTACATGAAGCAAATACTTAATCTTATTTTTGTTTGAGTTTTAATCTCACCTTGATGTGGCAACTTAATAACTTGATAGAGTGAGACCTTATATAATCATTATATTTAAATAATAAAAATTTAATTTGCTGAATTACTCCTAAAGGGTCACATCAAAATAGTGCTAGTTAATGAGAGTTATTTTGAAAACAAAATATAGTGAAGTCAAATTCATTTGGGTTATTCTCTCAATTCTAATAAAATGCAATCATATCAAGTATGAGTTGGCGATCAGAACATATATGGATAGAGCTTATAAGGGGGTCTCGAAAAACAAGTAATATTTTTTTAGGTTCATTTAGATTCTTGGTTGAAACTTCTGGTTAAATTATGTTTAGTAGAAATGAAATTATTTCTTCCAATCTTTTGCTTCTGCTAATACACTGTGATGAAGCTCTAAGGAAAAAATATAAAACCTATTGAATTATTGGAAAAAGATTTGAGCCCAAGGTCCAAATTTAATTTAGAAGTCCATTGAACCCCCATGACAATCAAGCAAAAAAGGTTAAGGCTTGGACTGAAAATAGGTCCATGACCCAAACCTAAAGTTACTCTAATTAGTGCTAGAAATCTCACCTAAAAAAATTAGCCCAAATCTAAACCCACATATATATTATATCCCTGGGTTGCTGAACTAGTCGAATGATTAAGATTTGACCATTTACGTGATATAATCTTAACCTTTTATTGGTCCGATAGTAAACTTATATAAACATGTTTTTTAGAAGCCAAATATTTCATCAACTGTACATTAATTGTATCATTCAATTTTAATTTTAGTAACTAACTTGAATGTCGAAGGATCCACTGGAGGATCCTTTTGTAGATAAAGCAAGTCTTGGACAAATTCAAACTCGAGGATCGCTAAAAATACCTTGGAACTGAAGCAACCCAATTAAGAGCATGAGTATTGAACAAATTGGGTGATGATGGACCATGAAACACTCATCACACTGTGATAAAACTGAAGATCAAGAAACATGGAATATGTTGCTCCACCCACCCAATTAAGTGCTTAATTTCTTCCTCCTTGCTTCTAATGAAAGGGAAAAATTTGAAAAAAAAGTAAGAAAGGCTACCTGTCTCTCTCCCTCTTTGATTTAAATTCTATTGAAAAATTTAAAATCAACTCAAAATCATTGTTTTAAGGGGAAAGAAGGAGAAGAGAAAGGCCAGTTTCAAGTTCTTACGGCCCGTTTAATGTTCTAATTTGGATTCTCAGGCCCATTTGATTTTTCCCTTTTTTAAGAAAAGCCCAATCCCCGGCCCATTTGACTTAATGAACATAGGGCTAGACTTGGGCTTTAGGCTTTTAGCCCAATGCATATTATGCGGATTGTGTATAACTCAAAACTAGAAGATTTTATAATTGTCTTTAGCAAACAAAAAAAAAAAAAGAGAAACAGCGAGATATGGGTCTCAAAATTTTGGTTTAATTCAAATAATTGAACTAATCGCTTTTCCCCTCCCCTTTCTTTGGACCTTTACAAATGCAAGACTCCAGGCGGCCATCATCGTCTTGACTGATCCCGATTCTTTCTCTTTACTTCAATCAATGATCTAAGAGTCGTGATCGATCTACCATTTTTCTTCTTCAAGACAATTTAGATTGACCCATTCTTTCTTTTTTTCGATCAATAACCCGTGATCGACCTACCCTTCCTCATTCTCTTTGTTTCGACCGGCATCGCACGATCGATCCCGACCCACAAAAGTGAGTTTGTAATTCTTGTAGTTTTAATTTTTAATTATTCAAGTTAAGATTTTTACTTTTTAATTGCTTTAATATGAATTTTTAGTTATATATATATATATATATGATGTATCTCTCTTTTCAATTTTCGCATTGCATTGCTACAATTCGGTTTTCACAGTTTATTCGATCTTTTGGTTTTAATCGATTTGTTCGATTTATTGATTTGTTCAATTTTTTTAATTTGACTGTACAATTTTCAACGATATTCGAGAATTAAATTTTTGCCGACACCTTGGCTACCTGAAAATTAAATATATATATATATATTATTATCTGGGAGTTAAATTTACAGGAGCAACTCAGGTATTTAGAAACTAAAACCGACTATCATTGTCGGAGAATTAAATTTACACCGACAACTCAGCTACTTAAAAACTAAAACTAAATATCATTATTCGGAAATTAAATTTACACCGGCAATTGCAAATCCGCTGCTTCTAAATTAGTTTCCGGCAATTCCAGGCAGCTTGAAATCCTACATGAAACATGGCTCATATCAGGCCTGGCTTCGGCATCCTCAAGCAAAGCCAAGTTCGCCACCTCCACCACCACCTTCAACTGCTCCACGTCAACTTCCCCGCCGAGCTTCGGGTCCACCATCCCCTCCACCGCCTCCAAACTCCCGCTCCCCCGCCACCCTTCACTCCACTCCGCCAGCGTTACCGACCCCTGCAGCGACCGCAGCCCCGTGACCAGCTCCAGCAGTAGCACGCCGAAGCTGTAAACGTCGCTCTTCCGCGACACCTTCCCGGTGCTCAGGTAGCTGGTGTCGACGTAACCCAGGGACCCTTTGACTGCTGTCTGCGTTTGCCCCCCGGCCGAAGCCTCGTGGCCGAGCTTGCAGAGACCGAAGTCTGCCAGCTTGGCGCGGTGGTCGTCGACGAGGAGGATGTTAGAGGACTTGACGTCGCGGTGGATGACCGGAGGGTCGGCTATCGAGTGGAGGTAGTCGAGGGCACGGGCGATGTCGGCGGCGATGCTCAGGCGGCTCCGCCATGAGAGGACGCCGAGGGATTGGCCGTAGGGGGTGTGGAGCCGGTCGAAGAGGCTCTTGTTGGGAACGTACTCCAGTACCAACAGTTGTTCTCCTGATTCAAATTAGTGTGGAGAGAAATTAATTTTTGTATATTAGCAGTAACACATGATTAATGATAATCGCAGTAAAACGTGAATTTATTATTTCAAAAATTTTGCATTGAAATTGAATCGAATCAACTCAATTAAATAGTTTAATTTTCAAGTTTAGGTTTATCTCAACTTATGAACACCTTTAATAACAAACAATACAAAATTTACCAAATCTACATGGTCCAAAGTTTAGCATCTTAAAACATTTACCAAGAATGGGAGAGAACTCCTTTTATCAAAGATGCAAAGGGAAGCATTAATTCTTGTTTGTTTCAAAGCAAGACCGTTGAAGAATTTGAAGTGGAGATCTCTATCTAGTTTCCATTAGCATTGATCGATAAAATATAGGATCAACACATATATAGAGATCATGACGAGGAGCGAATGATTCATATCTTAATTTATTTACCTTTGTCCAAGCAGAACCCCATTAAGCCTACCAAATTAGGGTGAGAGATTCTGAGCAGAACCGAGACCTCATCCAAGAACATCTTCCTGCTGCCGCCTTTCTCCTCCATGACCCGCTTCACCGCCCCGAACCTGCCATCGCCGAGCTGCGCAAGGAACACCTGAGAGCTGGCTCCCACCCCTACCCGAATCCTGAAGTCCCTGGTCGCCACCCTCAGCTCTTCCACCCCATAAGTCCTTATAGAAGAAGAAGCAAGGCTGCTCGTTAATGCTATTGCTCTGCCACCCTTCTCATCATCTTCTTCTTCTTGATCAGCTGCTTTGAGTTTATTCTTGAAAGATTTCGATTCTAAATTTGTGGCCCACTTCCTTAGGGTGAAAGTGAGATAGATCAAGAGTAGTATTATGGCTGCAATTATCCCGTAGTTTCTTGGATTTGTGGAGGAGAATCCAAAGAACCACATGGTGCATGGTTCTGATCTAATCTCTAATTCTTCGATCTCTCCCTTCTCTTTGATTATTCCTCCCATATATGCATGTCCCCTGGATAGAAGTTGGTAATTGAGGATACATGGTGAGATGCTTTGTTTTGGAATTTAGTATAAAGAGGCCATTGCATAGCTGTAAATCAATTGTCGCTTATACTTGGAAGATATTATGTAAGGGTCTTAGTTCTGTCCTTTTTGCTCTTAATTTGACCTGGAATTCAAAGGATTGGAAATATATAGTAATAAATTTTTGTACTTTCCATGACCCGAAGGGTGGATCCATATGGCAAAAGTTCCATGTAAATACATAGAGAGGAAGAAAAAGAAACCCTTTGTGGGAACCTTCTGAAAATTCTTCTAGCTGCACTTCTTGATATAAGCTGGCAACATAATGAATTTAACCCATTACCTGAATTGTTCTTCCAATTTAATTTGAAGAATATTCTAAAGTTCTAAATCGATATGGTAAACTAATAATTAAAATAGTGAGGCCAATTGATGATGAGTGAGTGTAGGATCAGATGTTGCTCTTCTCTCCCTCCGAAAAGCCCTAGCAGAGAGTGGTGTTTGGGCCCCTGCTGTCGCCGCCGATAGACGTTTTCTCCTTTATTCCCCCCTCTCCCACTCTTGCTTCTCCCTTAACAACCAACTCTAATTGCATCTATCTCTTGTCTCATCGTTTCCCTTCCCACTTCCCTTGTTTCCTCTGGTGATTCACCCGTTCTCTGCCTTCAAGATGGTCCTCTTCCCACCTCTACTAAAAGAAATTATTAGTGGCACTTCGAACTGGCTTTCATTGAATCCTATTTTTTGGTGAGTCATTACAAACACTTTCACTATTTGGTACCTTTAATGGAGATATATGAAAAACTTTCACTAATGGTCATATTTTAGATGGAGCCACGAAATGAACTTATTTAATGGCAAACAACATTAATCTCCACTATTAATTGGTACTTGTAGTGGAGACATATGAAAAAACTCCACTAATGGTCACATTTTAGTTGGAGCCACAATCTTACCTTCACTAATAAACCTTTTTAGTGAAGACTAACATTTGATCCCCATTATTAGTTGGTACCTTCAGTGGAAACATGTAAAAAACCTCTACTAATGGCCATATTTTAGTTGGAGCCATGGTGTGACCTTCACTAATTGACCTTTTTAGTGGTGATTAACATTTGGCCTTTATTAACATTTGCGGTTAAGACAATATAATTTCCCTCTTAATAATCTTATTTTTAATGAAGGATTAAAAAATCATCATTAATATATTACTTTTTCATAATTATTGAATAAAATTATAATTTTAATAAATTCATTTGCTTTTATAACTTTTATTAGTCAACATTTTGACTACAAACATCATAAAAAAACATTTGAGTCTGTAAATAACAATTTTTTTTACAAAAATTGTATGTATGTATGACTTTTAAAAAAAATGATAAAAAAAAATTCCATAAAAAATTTTTATTAAATGAAATTTTAATTAACTGCATTCATCAAAAATATATTAATAATTTTTTTATTTTTATTTAACCAACAAATATTTTATGAAAAATATAAAAATAAATTAATTAATTGATAGGCAATGGATACTTGTCGTCACTCCCACCAAACCCTTTCTTCGCAAAAACCCCAAACCCTATTTGCAAAGAGAGAGAGAGATCAAACGAGGGACAGATTGACTTCGGCATCAGTTTTCGACAAGTAGCTCATTCGGTGGCTAATATCCATCTCATCCATCTATAGGTTTTAGCTGTTTTTTTTTTCCTATTGTTCATGTGCTTCTACAACTCGATTTGTCTAGTTTAATTGGGTGTCTCATAGATATTAATACAACTTTTTCTCCTTTCTTCACTACCATTTTTCATTGTCGACGTCCCTCACTCCAAATCTACTACTCGTCATTCATCTTTGGATCGAGCAACTAATCGCTATTCTTCTTTCTTGCTGCAACCTTGAGGGTAGTTTCATCTTCAGATCTGTGCTTTTTCACGCTGCAACTTTGAGCTACCATTTTTTCTTGTTTATGTTTCTCTTATCATGTTCATTTAACCTTGTTCTATGTCCATCTTTATCAATTCTTCTTATTAGAGTTTCTATTATTCTTCTTTTTTTTTCAATAAAAGAAAAAAAAATCGAATAAGGAGTTTCTCCATGCCATGTTACATAAGCCACTAAAAATTACTTGAAGCGACAAAACATATTAGACAAGGATAAAAATGCCTCATACTATATAATGACACAACTGTGAACATTAAACAAGGAAATTTTTATTTTTATTAATATGGTGATATGGTTATCTTCTTAATGGAGAGTGGCCGCTCAAATGCCTTTTTGTACCTTTCACAGTTGTAAAAAAAAGAAGAAGTTATTTTAGAGTGTACAAAGTTTTCATTTTTTTAAAAATTAAGTAAGAGTCGTTTGTGAATAGTTTAGTTCTTATTTTTTATAAAAAAATTATTTTTACAACTTGATGTGTGAATTTTAATTACAAACGAGTAATCTGATTGTTATCGTCAAGACTAGTCTTCTCCTGTCCTATGCTACTTGCATTTTTCACTAAAATTTTATAGAAAAGTTGCATGGTCTTATCTCGTATCTTTTTTATCATATAATTCTATATTTATTTATTTTTTTACCAAAATTTATAGAGTATGACTTGTGTTAATATATATATATATATATATTTATATATATGATATCTCTTCACAGTTGGGGGCCTATGGAAATAATTGTGTAAAAATGTACCCTCAAATGAATAATGAATATTTGGACGGAGTCGAAGCTTTCTTGAAATTTGCATTTGGTCCTCCATCTCGTAAAGAAAAAGTCTTATATCCTTGCATCAAGTGTAACAATACATAAAAGTCGTGATAATGTGAAATTTGATTTAGTTTAGCATGAAATTGTCAAAAACTATGTTAAATGGTACTTTCATGGGGAGGATACATTTGATGAGGCAGGGACATGAGACCATTGATGATGAATGCACCAAATGCTAAAAGATGCTTTTAGAAGGTTTAACATGGGAGAGGATATAAATGTTGATTCTACGAGTCATGTGGAGCCTAATGAGAGCACAAAAGAATTTATAAATTATTGTCTAATGTTGAGAAACAACTGTACACTAGATGTACCCATGCATCAAAACTTTCATTTCTTGTAAAATTGTTACACTTGAAATGCATAAATAGGTGGAGTAATAACTCATTTGACATGTTAATTACTAGAGTTGATTAGATTTGTGTTTATAACTTGTGACTAAAATTGTGCCAAGTTCTTATTACAAGATTAGAAAATTTATTCGAGATTTGGGTCTTCTTGACATGAGATTTGAATCTTTCTCCCAACATTCTTCAATATTATGGAGTATTTCCCTATTCATTGACCTAGTGAATGCGATTGCATGACCGATATAGCATAGGTAGATGTACCCAATTGAAAGATTTGCTTGTTATCACTCAAATTATTTACTTTATAGGGTTTAAAAGTTATATTTCATCCTTCAAGTTTCATATATGTATATGATTTATATAGATACTTGTGTACGTTGAAATCTTATATGCGTAATAAAAGTTGTTCAGAAGATTTAATTACAAAAGGATAACTTATAGACAAATGCTTAACATTTTGTTCTAGGTATTTGAATGAAATTGGAACTAAATTTAATCATGTTGAAAAAAATTATGATGGGGAGGTTAGAGAATCAAGTAGTGAAGGAATATCAAACCGAGACATGCTTTAGGAAAAGCAAACCCACGTGAGCTTACAAGGGATGAATGGTTGCAAGCTCATCTTTATGTTTTAAAAAATTTGTTATGAAGTCTGACTATTTATTAAGTGAAAATTATCTATTTTTAAGTTTTTAGTTTTATCTTCTTCTTTTTTCATTAGCCTTATTATGCATAGTGTATTGTTTTTGTAGAGAACATAAAATAGTTGTTAATTCATTCCTTATCCCATGCTTACCTAAGAAATGTGGATACTATTCACAATAGAGATTTTGTAAAGTTGTTTAAAATTCAAGTAAGTATTGCAAACATTTGCGCAAAATGACATCAATGATATTTTATAAATTTATTAGTTTATATACTAATTTTTAGATATTTTTTATGCTTGTACTGAATAAGTGACTCAAATGCACAATTCAAATAGTGAAGAAGTGTTCGATCAATTATTGTCACTTGGCCCTAACCAAAATGCAATGTCTTATAAAGGTTATGTTGTAAATGGTTTTGTAATGGTTATCTGAGAATGTTTCTTATAAATTATTTACTTGAACAAATAATTGTATAAAATTATTTATTTATTTTTTTCCTTTTCGATTTGGATTATCACTTTCATATTGTAGGTTATATAATTGTCATGGAGTCTTCATCATCACTTCTACTAATAGGCACATCTTCTACTATTGGTACATCTTCTATTGAACAAAGTTGATCTGATAATATAACTTTTACAATATTTTTTCATTTAGATTCTTTTATATTTTGTATATTTTTATATGATTTTTAATAATGATTAGTTGAAATTTTAATATATAAATATATACATACATATATATAATATAGAATCATCGAATACAAATAAGAAAACACGAGGAATGACAAGAAACCTCAAAATAACAACATTGAGAGTTGGTGAAAAATTGCCGTTGGAGTTTAACGACCATGGTCAAGTTGTTGGTGACAATGGTAACATTTTCACAAATTATCTTGGTAAGCTTGTTAGAAATTGAGACGATACGACAATTACATTTAAATGTTGGGAAGATATTCCAAATAAAAAGAAGGAAAATATGTATGCAACACCATTGGTAGGATTAATAAATATTGTATATTATTGAAATTAAATTATAAGTGTATATTCACAAACTTAAATATGTGTTGTTAGAGTTAATAAATTTTTCCCCATTTTTGTAAGATAAATTCCAATTCAAGGAGATTGAGAATAGAAAAAAAAAATAGGTATTTCAAAATATGAGAAAAAAGTTCGCAAATAATAGGTATAAATTAAAATAAAAACATTATGACCCTCATATCAATAATGAAAAAAGAATTGTACATTGTCCTGAATATATTAATTGAGACCAATGCATACAGTTTGTCCATTGGGTGGGTACACCAGAATATCAGGTTTGTCTTTTTTTAATTTTTTTATTTTTTTTCTTGTTATCTTGTTTTCATATATTTATATTCATACATAGACTTTATGTGCACAAAACAAGAATAACATATCAAAACAAAAAATAAATAAAATTACAAGTACAAAGAGTTTTGCTCGTGAAAAAGAGCTAAGGAGGTATTTACTTTAAATATTGTTTTTGTACTTCTACTTATAACTATTTTATTTTGTGAGCATTATTTTTGGTACAATTGTCTTTGAAATTTTTTTAGGGTTCATTAGAATTAGTTTTAATATATTCATTTTCAATCATTCATTCAAGTGAATAAAAAAGGTCGCAAAGTCGATGGGAGATGTTTTGCATGACACATAAACAAAAAAATGAGAGAATGGTTGATGTAGTCTCACAAGAAATACCGATAATATGTTATATTCTTTATTTTTACTTAGTTTCTTTTTTCTTTATTGATATAGAGTATTAAACAATTAAGAGACAAGATTTTGAAGATAACCACAATAATTACACTTATTAAAAACGTTAAAGATAACCACAATGAATTATGCTTTGTTGAGAATAAGGCATAAGTTGGTAGGTTGTGAAGAAATAGAACACAATTCTAATTTACTACAACCTGAAGAAAATATTAGGCTGCGTTCTCTTTGCTTTTCAATTTTTACTTTTAAGTTTTGAATTCATTTTTAGTTTTTTATTTTGGTAGTCTGTTTTTAGAAAATTGAAAACGCGTTCTTTTTGTCATTTTGAAAAATTATTTTTCAAAATAGAAAATTAGAAAACACGTTCTCTTTGAAATTTTGAAAATATTTTTTTCATGATATTTTATTCAATAAATTTGATTATTAAATAAATTATAAATATTTAATGTTAATATATTATTAAAAAAATATATACATTTTAAAGTTAATGAATTTTATAATATTTTTTCCATTACAATAATAAAATATGAATAAATAAATATGTTTTGAGTTTTGAGTTTGTTTTGGATGAAAATACTCAAAATAACTTTTTGTTGTTTTGAGTTTTCTTTACAAATTTTTTTTGTTTTCAAAAATACATTTTTAGAAATAGTAAAGAGAACGCGTTTTCATTATTTTAGAAAATTAAAAATTAAAAATGACACTGAAAACAATAAAGAGAACGCAACCTTAGATTATAATGATTTTAAGGTGGATAATTTTCTGATTTTTGTTAGTTGTCATCATGTTTTCTTGACATTTAGAGACTTACAGGTTGCATTCTTTATTGTTTTCGTGCTATTTATAGTTTTCAGTTTTTTAAAATAATAAGAATGCATTTATTTTGTCATTTTCAAAAAAAAAGAAAAAAAATTATAAAAGAAACTCAAAACAAAACAAATGTTGTTTTGATTGTTTTCAACCAAAACAATCTCTAAATCCAAAACATAGAAAACACAATCTATTTTCCATGTTTTTGGCTCTAAAAAAGAAAAGAAGGAAGAAAAAAAATATTCTTAAATTTTAAAAATAAAATTATATATTTATTTAAAATTTAAAAAATATAGTATATTTATATTATAATTAAAAATATGGGATAATATATAGTATATTATTAAGTATATTACACATATTATGTATAATCATATTTAATATAAATTATCACTCAAATGTTAGTAATTTATTAATTAAATTTTTTATTTTATTTTAATAATAAAATTTTATTAAAAAGAGTTAATTTTATCATTTAATAATTAAATTCATTAAATAAAATATTATAAAATAAATTTTCTCTAAAATTAAATGCATTTTTAATGATGCAATCTTATCATTTATAATCACATTACGTAATATTAGTTCACGTTTTTAATTTTTATTTTAATACTTCCTATTTATAATCACATTATGATCGCACTTACTTTTTTTTCAAATTTATTTATTTATTTAAAATTAAATAATTTTAATTTTTGGATAATTAAATTTATTTAATAAAATGTTATTAAAAAATTATTTTTAAAATTTCAATGAGAACGCATTTTCTAGTTTTCTATTTTTAGAAATAGTTTTTCAAAATGATAAAGAGAACGCATTTTTAATTTTTTAAAAATAGACAACTAAAATAAAAAATAAAAAATAAATTCAAAACTTAAAATTAAAAATTAAAAAGCAAAGAGAACGCAATATTAATTTTTATGTTGCGTTATTTTTTTGGTAGGAATAATATGAGACATTTTCTAGCCAAGCTAAGGGATCTTCTAATCCAACAACACGAGATGCTATTTTTTCACAAATTATTGGTCAAAAAAGACATGGGTGTGTATGGGGCTACAAATTAGGCCAACACCTAGTTCCATCTTCGAGAAATTTCCAACATGTGTTGAGCTTATGGATCAATTGAATATTTCAAAACAATGTAATAAACAACTAAAGCAAGAAGTGATCAAATTGAAAGAAGTGGTGGAAGATGAGCGGAAAAGAAATGAAGAGTATAAAAAACTCCATTATATGTTGGAAGAGATTAGATCTAATATAATAATTTGTAATAGAAATTAAATCTTCTTTTGTATGCGAAAAAAATGAATGTTTTACATTTTATGTCATATTATTTTATTTGAATATGAATCTTTTGTAAGATTTGATGTTTAGGTTTAAAAGAAACAAGTTTGATGAATATCATGGACAAGTTTTGTTTGGTTTTGTTTTCCCGATTATTTGTTTGATTGTATGTTTCATATCTGATTTTACAAAATAAATTTACTTTTGATTTGACTTGTGTGAAGGTGCAACTTTTAGTAGAGGTCAAGGCTATCACTAATAGAATTTTAGTGGAGACTTCAATCTTCACGAATAAAGTAATAGTGACAACTAAATGAATATTTAGTGGTAGTCGAAGTTGTCACTATTGAACTAAAACTATTTTTAATGGAGGATTCCAATGATCTTCACTAATATCATTTTTACTAGAGATCAAAGTTAGTTTCAACTAATATAAGTTTTAGTGGAGGTCAGAACTGGTCTCTACTAATATTATTTTTATTAAAAATTAGGGATAGTCTCGACTAATGTGAGTTTTAGTGGTGGCCTTAAATGAGATCTACTGATATTGTTTTTAGTGGCTTCTACTAATATAATTATTTTTATTGAAGATTTAAGTTGACCGTCAATAAAGTAAGTTTTAGTAGAACTCTTAATAAAGTTTCACAAATATTGTTTTTAGTGGGGTTATCTTTGAACTCCACAAATATAAATTTTAGTGAATGTCACACTTAGCTTTCATTGATATTATCTATTTAGTAACAAGGACAACTTCGAGTGTCACTAATTGAATTTATGATAACTTCTATAATGACACTTGGTCAGAGTCGGCCCAATAGAGTTGGGGGCCTTAGGGGAAAAGGTTTGTTGAGGCCTTTCTGTATTATTTTTTTTATAAAAAAATAAATAATATATTTTTACATAAATATTTAATCATTTTATTAAATAAAAAAAGTTAAAATTCAATTAACTACAAAATATAATAATCTCTTAACGATAATAAATTTTCAACTAAAATATAATGTTTCGGAGATAAGAAAAAAAGCCAAACAACTTATAATAATAAACAAAGAAAAACAAAATTAATTTTTCTTGAAAATCTAAGAAGATCAGTGCGAGTAAAAAATTATACATTCATGATTCTCTTATAAAGAGAAACAAAACATAACATTAAACTAATAGTATTAAAGGATCAAATTCATCAATAGCAACTTCTCATTCTACAAATATATGTTGGAGTATGTTCACATTTATGTAAAATCATTTTTTCTTCCCTTTTGAGATGCAAAATTATTGATTAAATCTCTAAAATCAAATTTATCTAATAAATCATGGGTTTTATAGGGAACGCCACAGCAACGGTTAAAAAATGAAAAATGGTGAAGGAAATTAAAAAAATTTAAAATATTTTATATTTAATTTTTAATAAAATATTAATTATTAAATATATATATATATATATATATTACAAATTTCTAAAATCTGGAACCTTCTAATTTGGGAGGTCTAATGCTATGGCATAAATGACTTAAGGCTACGGCCGGCCTTGCCCTGCACTCGGTCTAATATGGACTTCTTGTTGAGACTATTTACCATTTTTAACAGGAGCTTCTATCTGTAGTGCAAAGCTATTTTACATGGCCCCCCTCCATCGACCGTTGCTCCTACTCCTAGTCTCTTTTTTAAGTTCCTCCTGAGCCATCTCCGCCCCTGGCAAAGCCGAAAGGAGCCTAATCTAGAGTTCCCCCCCCCCCCCCCCCCCCCCCAGGTAGGATAGGAAAGGAGTCTAATCTAGAATTTGATAACCCACCCCCTACTTACTTTAATTCTAAGCTTTACACCTGCTATATATACCAGTAATAAATATAAGTTAAGACAAAGTTAGATGCCCCACAGTCAACTAGAACCCAAGCCTAAAGACCCCTCCAGTACTTTCTTTAATTCTAAGCTTTACACCTGCTATATATACCAGTAATAAATAGAAGTTAAGACAAACTTAGATGCCCCACAGTCAACTAGAACCCAATCCTAAAGACCCCTCCACTTAACTTTAATTCTAAGCTTTACACCTCCTATATATACTAGTAATAATTATAGAAGTTTAAGACAAAATTAGATGCCCCACAGTCAACTAGAACCCAAGCCTAAAGACTTTTGATAATAATTGGGCATATATATCTTCTCACCTAACAAAGACTTTCTAAAAATTAGAATTCTTCCCTTAAAAAAAAAAAAAAAAAAACGTACCTTAGAATCAAAATCAAAATTTACCGTTTTAACTTTCTTTTTTTTTTTTTATCAATTTTCTAGTATGCACTATTATGTGATCGTTCTTTTAAGCAATCAAAATCCATCCGTATTAATTAACTTTTTTTTATATATTAAGGTAACGTTTGCTAAAATAAGTAAGATAAAGTTATATCAATATAATGTTAAAATATTTTCTAGACAAAAATATAAAAATAGTCAAGATAAGACTGAGAAGTATTATAATATACTTATCAAATTATTTGTTAAATTTTTTAGAATACATGAAAGGACAAATAAAAAATGTTAGAAAAAAAGTCACGTGACTTATTTTTTAATGGCCGCTAGATAAATTTAACAAATATAATGGAAAACACTTTTATTTAAAATACTTTTCGTATCTTATTTTTTTAGTTTATATATTGGTTAATAAACACTACTTAAATAAATTAATTAGAAACGTCAAAAATTTATAAATCATACATAATAATAAGTTCAACGAAACGTCTTAAAGTTTAAATCTAATTTTCTTTTAAGCAATTTTTGAAGGACCATGGATATAAGCCAACTTGAGGTGAGAGAATGGAACCTGGTGTATAAATGTAGAGATTTAAACACTTATCTTGAATGTGAAAATTATTTAAGGTGTCAGGTTACGATGTTTATAAGCTTAGGTAGATCTGTTTGAGAAGAAGTCATGTTTCTTATTTTTTTTAAGTTGCTCAATAACATTAATATTGATTATTGAGGTCATTGTCTTGTTTTTTTGTTTCCTTCAAATAATAAAAATCAGAATAAAAGTTTCAAAAAATATCTAGAGAAATGTTAGATCCATATAAATAAGAACGGCTAAATGGGTTCATGCCCAATGATAGGCCCAAGCCTAAAGAAAAAGGCCCAAAATAAAAAAATCATAAAAACAAGTCAAGGATGCATGAAGTTATTGGATGACTGAGATTGAGGGCATCAATTCGAGTGACCAAAAAACCTAAATGAGAGACTTGTGAGAGAGAGATTTGTAAAAGACTTGCAAGAGACTGAAGCGACACTTACTGGTGTGTTCAAGAAATTGGTAAGGTCACTTGAAAATTAGTATGGTCGAGAAACTAAGAAAATCGAACTGAACTTACCTCCGGTATACTTGACTACAAATTCGAAAGATAGTCCAAAATACTCGTAGAAGATTGTGGCTCTATCTTTACCTGTCAATCTTCTTTCTCTTATAAATAGAAGACTCATATTTTAATAAAGCAAATATACACTCACAATCCTGTAAATGTTATAACTCTATTTATTTTTTACATTCTACGCACTTATTGAAAAAATTAATTTAAATATCAAAGAGTCTTCATAATTTCTCACACACTTAACTAGTTTCTTTATTTGCAAGTCTTTCAAAAATTACATATTTGAAATACTTTCTCGTTGCAAATAAATCTATTATTGCATTATGACAACCAAAAGTGTAAAAAAACCAACAATTCTAGAACAAAAGTCTAATTGACTTATAAATGTTAGAAATTGTCAGTGTTTATGGATGAGTAGGTGAGACACAGACAAAGGGACAAGTCACTCTCTCTCTCTCTCTCTCTCTCTCTCTCTCTATATATATATATATGATGGACAAAGATTAGGAGATTCTTCAAGGAAAGTTGTAATTAATATATGTTTTCCCTTCTTGAATTTCTTTTAAATAGGTTCCTTATCATTAAGGGTTTTTTGAGACTCCAAAATCTGATAAGATTAAATGATTAATCATATACCAAATATATTTTTGAATTTTTAAATAATACAATAAAGGGTCAAATAACTAAACAATTGCCAAATGTCTTCCTAAGTTGTAAGTTTATTTTAAAACTTTAATTTTATCAATATCAATCAATCACCCCCACTAAATTTTAAAACATTAATTTACCATCAAATTTTCATTTAAGCCCTAATTAGTAATTTCAAGCTACTTGCTCTCACATGATTATTGCGCCTCCCAGTTAGATACTAATTTTAGCAAATAGAAATATAATTTAACTAAAATTACCATTTTACTCATATATATATATATATATATATGTGCGGCAGGCAGCTAAGCTAACCACTCCTAGGCAGCTAGTAGTAATGACCGTGATATTTAAATTACCTGTCCAAACGAGAAGAAGATCAAAGCTTTTCTTTTGAAGTTGCATTCAGAGATTCAGAAAGCCATCGGGTTGACTTGAACCATCGCATTGATTGGGATATATATATATATATATGTGAATGCACATGCGAGGTTTATATATCGAAGCGAATGGATGAATGATAGTGCTCAATGGTGGATGAAATCTGAGTAGAGGATAGGGAGGAAGGAACATCGGAGCGATGCCGGGGTGGAGGAATCAATTCCAGGAAATAGCGAGCTCGAAGCCGCTCTTCCTAACGATCTACGCCACCGTTGTCGCCGGAATCGTCTTCTCCTCTTTTTACGTCTTCTCCGCTGTCTACTCCTCCGCCGGACGGGGCGGCGCCGGCTCGGCCCCCTCGTCGTCCGCCACTTCCTGGTGGCTCTCTCCTCCTGCTTCCCGTATGTCCCCCCTCGTTAACGAATGTTTTGGTAGAATTTGATTCATGTCTCATTCATTAAATGCACTTGCCTCTATATGGTTTATTTTTGTTTTTTTCCGGTTAGGTTATGTATTGATCTGAATTCGATCATTTCAATTGGGTTATCTGATAACGAAGGGCGAAAGTCTGCAAACGTTTATATAGGTAGGTCTGTGCGTAAGAATAGATTTACCAGGAGTTTTAGTTATAATTAGAAGAAGCATTCCCGTTGGCGTTGCTTCCGGAAATTGTTGTAATGGTGAATGGAATTGAGTTTATAAATTTTGCCCCGCAACAACCCCCCCCCCCCAAACTTCCATCTTGTGTCCACCCCTAATGAGAAGGTTGAAGTTGACTACGTATGGTTGGCATGGAAAAGAGGGGCACTAATAATTGAGACTTATTGTTACCAAGAAATATCACTCAGTGATCCAAGCTTTTGAACTCAGACTGAGCAGTGGTGGTTGATTGGTAGAATCTGCTAAGGTGTAGAGGGTTTTGTTAGAAAATGTGGAGATCCTTGCCGTGGAGAGCGGAGGAACAACAAGCTTGTGATATGAAGATCATAGCTGCAACTATGGAACTGGATGTTGTGAACCTGTGCACTGTTTTTTACTTTGATAGCTTCTTTTACAAAAATAATATATTTTCTTGATCATTTAACAATTCTAACCAGTAGAGGAGTCAGATTGATTCATAATTGGTGGCAGGCTGATTTTTTAGGATGGTTGCGAGTATGCTATCAATACTAAGTTTCACCATCAGGTAAAGTAGTTCATAAGTTAAAATGGATGTCTGCTTTCTTCGATGAGATGAACCTTATGCGGTTAGTCTGACATTTCAGACTATAGGTCAGTAGGCTTCAGCCTTCGTCCTGTTGTCTGGGATTTTTCAATAGTCCTTGCTTGTTTGTATTGGTTAGTGCGTGGATGTGTAAAAGTGTATATGAGATAACTTGGCCCGATCTATGAATATCTTTCAGTCTCTGCCTACATTTCTTTACTTGGACTGGAGCTAATTGAACAATGCTTTGGTTAATTTTTCTTTATGACCGACCTTGCATTATGCTATCTTTTCTACTGATCTGGGTATAATAGGATCTGCTAGGTAAAAATTGTTTAACATTGGCATCTGTCATGTTCATTGAGATATCAGTCAAGAGTTAACTTTGCATGGACATAGCATGTGTAACCATGCAAGATCAGTGCTTGTATTTCCACATTCTTTCTTGCGCTTTTACCAGCCAACCCCTCAACTACAGTATGAACCTCTGTCTATTAGTTTAGCAAGGTATGTCCCTGCCTAAGAGACTTCAGCTGCTTTAATTATTCTAGTCCATAATTCTCTATTTCTTCGTGTGGCCTGCTACTTTAGACCAAATGGATGATGAGGGGGAGAATCTAACTTGTTAAGCGTTCTCTTTTATTGGCGATGCATTAGTTTAAAGTGTGTTATTTCGCTTATCTGCACCACTTTTTTTTTTGTTTCTTCTATAGTAGTCAGATCAAGCTAGATACCAAGTGCATGCTGTGCAAATGAGGGATTAGATTTTCTCGAGCTAAAGTTCATTTTCCAAGCATGATAAAACATTTCTTTCCTTAGCCAACCTAACATTTGTTTCTTTCATTTTCCAGCTTGGTATGTTGTTTTGTTGATAAAACATTTCTTTCCTTGAATCTGGTTTTTCCAAATGCATCAATTACGACCCTATTCCTTGTTATCTCTCTCTCTCTCTCCCTCTCACTTGCTCTTTCTCTCTCTGTTTTCTCATTACTATTTCTCTTTTTTCTCATCATATTTTAGATGTAGATTCTCCAGCCCAAGATAGAACTCCTAATTCTTCTCAAATAATGGCAGTGGGTATGCTAGCTGTGCCTGCACCACAGCCTCGAAGTAAATCAATGCCGCCAATTTGGAAAGCTCCTCCTGGTTCAAAAATGCCACCTTTAAAGACCTTCCGATTGACAAAAGAGCTGTTTGGAAAAAGGGCAAAAGATAATGTTGTAATAGTGACCTTTGGTAACTATGCCTTCATGGATTTTATTCTGACGTGGGTAAAACACTTGACTGATCTTGGTTTAGACAATCTTCTCGTTGGTAAGCGCCCATAACTTGAGCTATGTGTGGATTTAGTATATACTTGAACGATTTTGCTGAAGAAGCATGTTTCTGTATTCTATAATCTATACAATAGCCTAAGCAAACTTGTTTTTGTTACAGGTGCAATGGATACAAAACTGTTGGAGGCTTTGTACTGGAAAGGCATTCCAGTTTTTGACATGGGTAGTCATATGAGCACCGGAGATGTTGGATGGGGCTCACCAACGTTTCATAAAATGGGGAGAGAAAAGGTTATTCTAATAGATACCGTACTACCATTTGGCTATGAACTGCTCATGTGTGATACAGATATGGTCTGGTTAAAGGTAAAGTTTATACTTGTTTTCCTTATTGCCTTACCCTATGATTCTTATGTAGATTCACCTTTTCCCTGGGTGATTGAATTGTGTGAAGAAATGGATCTTTTACCATTTCTTTCTGTCTTATGAAAAGTCTAGAGGGGGAAAATTTGTGAAACATGTCTTCCGTCTTTTTCTTGAGTTGGTTTTCCTTGGGGATTGGAAACCATTCTGCTGTTCTTTTGCTTTCTTGGGAGCACAGAATGTGAAAGAGTACTCATGACTGGCTATAGTTCCCCCATTATTATATAAATACATTACTGCTAATCAGATGGAAAAGTTTCTTCCCTAATCCACCGAGAAGACCTGCAGCTGCAGTATTACATTAACTTCACTGTTGTTGTTTCTTTACCATATAGTCCTTTTAAATTATCTCCTACATTGTTTATTCTACTCTGCAATCTTGCGCAACTTCTTTTCTGTGTGCTCATGCCCCTGCCACTGCAGTCCCTCAACAAAAACATTGTTAACCATATTTCCTCCACCTAGTCCTTTGGGAGGATGAGATTATGATATTTCTTTGTTTTTATTTTTATATGAATACCTTCTTAATTTCTTTCTTTCTGTGTGTTTTTGTTTTATTGGGTGGGCACTTTCTTTGCACCATTTTGTACATCCTGGAGCAGAATCCCCTTCCATATCTTTCCCATTTTCCTGAAGCAGATGTGTTGACTTCAACAGATCAAGTTGTACCAACAGTTGCTGATGACAGGTTGGACATCTGGCAACAAGGTGTGTGAGAGAAATGTTTTTATTATTTTCCTTCATTTATTTATTTCGTTATTTATTCCTTATGTTATTGCTAGTTTATATTTTTTCACATAAAGAAAAGGAATCTTATATAGTCTTTAGTCTGTCATACTGAAGGAGAAAATTATCGTTATACAGTCATCATGATCTTCAATACAGGAGATTCTGTCTGGCTATATTTTTTTCTACTTGTGAGGGAGGCTCCGATAATGATGACTTTATTATGAAAAGTTTTCCTTTTTTTTGGTGGGGGAGGGGGGAAGGGTTTTTTTGAGGAGGACTCCTGTACCAAGTCACACAGGCTATATATAGCAGAAGAGGAACTAAAACTTCCTGCTGCAGTCCCAATAATAAACACATGAACAAAATTGATAAAGAAAAATGTTATCAAAAAATAAAAATAAAAAAACAAAAGAAAATTCTGGAAGGCACATAACTTTGGAAAACTTTAAAAATTTTCTAGCAAATAGAGTTTAGAAGGCTTGACAGAACTAATAGAAATGGCCTCCTTGAAGAAAAGTTTCGCATTCTTTTGTTCCAAATCCACATGTCAAACTTGCCTACTGTTGTTTTTCACCTTCATCCTTGTAAAAAAGGAAACTTATTTCCTTTATCTTACTCTAATTACTCTAGACTTCTAATGTCGAAGTAGTCACCTTCCTAGGTGGTCATGCAACAAATTATGATTGAGGAGATGGGTCAAGCCTCTCTCATTTTGTTTACTCATTCTACATGTACTTGGTCAAAGTTTTCCCTGGCCTCAGGTTATCAATAGTCAAAATCTTCTTAAAAGCTGCCATCCACCCAAAAAAACTCAATTTGGAGGGTTTCAGGCAAAACTTTGTTGTAAGCCTTTAAAGGAAAAGACCATTCCTTTTCCTACCTCGTTATCAACAAACTCTAGAGTAATTTAAGCAAGCAGCCCTTAGTTAGCTTGAAGATAAGGTCTTAGTGGTGCCTATAGTGACTAAGATTGTTTGGACATGTGAGAAAAAGACCAATGGATGCATCCATGAGGAAAGTTGATGGAATGGAATAAGTTTATCGCCAAAGAGGTAAAAAGAAACCAAAGAAAACATGTGGAACCATTGAACATGACATGGAATTTAATGGCATTACAAAAGTTATGGCCATGGATAGAGATAGTGGGAGAGCTAAAAATTCATGTAGCTGACCCCAACCAATGTGATTAAGGCTTGTGATTGTTGTTGTAGTCTTTAATTAACTTGTTCCGTGCTTGATGTGGCTCAAGCAAACCAAAAAATCTCATGCCTTTTTTCTGGTTGGACGAACCCAATCGGTGATTCCAATGACCATGTCCAATGCAATTGGTGATTCCAATGACTATTTCTGATTTTTTTGAGCAAGAAACTGGTCTACATGAACTCCTCAAACTTCTCTTTCCTTGAAGTCACCTATCTAGAGCAATTTTCTTAGTTCTAATCACCATCACAAGCTACCAATTCCCACACTTCTATCTGGACCAGAATTAGCTCAAAAAGCTGCATTCCTGAATGATACTCAAAATATAAGTTTCAAAAAATGATCCTTTCCATTAGAGTTCTCATGCAACTAAATTTTTTGCCAATTTTGATCAAATAATCCATACCCTTGAGAACTCTTCTCTTCCCTTCCTATGATCTTCAAAACCCACCCCACACGGGCAATGAAACTCACTTAACATTGAATCTCATAGCTCCATCCTGCTTTCCCCCCACCACCGTTCCTTATTTATTACTAGTTCCACAATATCTCCAATGCCAATTAAACCTACTGGCTCTGTTGAATGGTAAGCTTCTGATGCAGAGATCTCATGCCTGCCTTGGTGTATAAGCTGCATCCTTATGCACCAAATGAATAGTTTAATTTTGTTCTTAGAGATTATAGAAATTTTATAGTTTTTCAAGTCTTCCATCAAGTGATGCTGGAAATGGTGAAGATAGGTATAGCATAAGTTGGGATTCTAGATAACATGCTCTTGAACAGGAACATTTCTCCTTTCTACAGTTTTGTGTGTATATAGATATATAATAACCTGCTGCCCTGTCAAGCCTCTACATCCTGCCACATTTCTATTGCTTTCAAAGTGGCACCTAAGGAGACTGATAAGAAGACAGTAGAGACTGGCCTATCACCCAAGCTGCTGAACTGGCCACCATCCCATCTCCTTTTGAGATCCACCCTATAATATGGGGTAAAAAAGCCAAAATAAGTGATTTTAGCCCTTACAAAAAGAAAACAAATTCTTGAACCTCTTTCTCGCTCATGTCACGTCAAGGTACTGCAAAAGAAAAAACAGCAAAATCTGATCCAATTTATTGTAATCGATTAGTTAATGTGTTGGTTAACCGTATTCTGAAACACAGAAAAAAAATCATTGGCTTATCAAATTATCTATCGAGCCATGAAAAATATTCAACAAAAGACAGAAACAAAATCCCTCTTTCCTGACTACATACCTTTCCAGCTAAGGAATGGGAAATCTTTCTCCTGTTACATGAATCTGACCAATGGCTTATGGTCAAAAGAAACACAATTCTTTAGATGTTGTTGCAATGCATCACAACATACATGGATTCAGGTCTCTACAGAGGCAATGGACCTTTTAATCAAAGGAGGTTGGAAGATATTTTCCATGCAGGGCAAGGAGGCAATTCCTAGACAGATCCTAACTACATGATGATCAAAGCAAAGGCATCATGGTTCAATAACTTATGGGTGGACTTGTGATTGGAAGAGAAACTTAACTTCTTTTACTGCATGGCAGTGCTCAAGAGGTGAAACACTGGCATCCCCATCCTCACAAAAAAAGAAAAAAAAAAAAAAAAGAGCAACTTGAATTATCAACTTATTATCATTTTCAAAAGAGATTTTTTTTTAAATAAGTGAGCTCAATTATATTAATGAAAGTATAGAAAATGTACATCAAAGACCCGGAACAAGAGAGTTCCAACAAAACTATACCGACCAGAACACCCCCCCCCCCCCCCCCCCCCCCAACACAAGCCATTAGGGGAAAACGACAACCCAAAACTGACATTATAGCCAACAAGCCTAGAAGAGGGAGAATAACTTAGCGGCCAAAAGCAGAGGCTGACATGATAACCTGATCCACTGAGTAAGGGAAAGATGGCTAGGTTAAAGATATCAACTGCACCTGACCCTCGATCTTTGAAAATTAGCCTATTCCTCTCCAGCCACATTGTCCATAGCGCTGAATAAAAGAGAGACTTCCAAACCTTCCTTTGACCTTTACCCCGAGCAAAAAAATTTATCTTTAGGATTTATCTTTATTTTCAAAAGAGATTTATCTTTAGGATTTAAGATGAAGT
Organism: Diospyros lotus; assembly: GCF_014633365.1. NCBI lineage: Eukaryota > Viridiplantae > Streptophyta > Magnoliopsida > Ericales > Ebenaceae > Diospyros > Diospyros lotus. The sequence continues at coordinate 27,079,396 of NC_068348.1, read as the reverse complement.
AATTTAATGAATTTTTGACAAATTATCCTTTGTAGAATTTTGAACTCTTGTATAGATGCATAAGTTATGACAGGATAATAAACCTATTTTAACTTTTCACTCTTATTCCTCTATGCAATTTTGAAATCTTATACAGATTCGTAAATTATGTCAGGATATTAAACTTATGCTGGGTTTGCATTCTCACTGCTATGGGCAATGACTGCCTACTCAATGATAGAGCTACATTTGCACTTTCATATACAATGCTAGTTCACAACAGAGAGTCCGTTCTCTTTTATTTATTTATTTATTTATGCTAAGTCCATTCTCTTTTATTTCACTCCATGAGGATGATACTGTTATTTTCTCTGAAATGTCTTGAGCATGTAACTTTTGTGTTAATGTGCAATCTTGCACGCTCACTGAAAAACTTGGGCATGAGTTATCCTGTTTGGAAGGAACAATACTAATGTGGTGAAAATAAAGATTACAGTTGGCATTATTAGGTTTTGATAATTCCTTAGGAGTCCATTATGCAATTTAAGTGTGGCCTTGTTAGGCAGGATATTCGGTTTATGGATCTTGGCCTCTAGGATAACCTTGGCTACCTGTTAAGTGCATAATATGTTTGAGAATGTTGGGCCTGATCAACAATTTAGTGATCAAATGTTTGCCAGTTGTTGCTAACTTGAAATTATTCCTGATAGGGAGCTGGAACCTTGAACTCCATGAGTCTGTTACTTTTCTTTGTGAAAAGATCAAACTTGAGATTCAAACAGGAAGAGAAAACCTGTTGGCATTGGTTAATGACTTTCATGCACGGATCCCAACCTGTCAGATCACAACTGCATAAATGCTGCAGGCAGATGTGCATGCCCTTGAAATGATTGACCTTTTCACACTGCTACTTGCTGTGGCATAATTGCTCACATTACAGCTCTATCAAATTCAAGTCTTTATATTTGAGTAATAACTCTTGAGTTAAGTTTTTTAGTTGATGTATTCATGTTCAAAATTACAAAGAAAAGACAATTTTCGATATTTGGGATCAGTGATTCAAAAAGATGGAGAAATTCACGAGGATGTCATGCATAGAATTAAGGCAGGTTGACTAAAATGGAGAAATGCATCGGGGGGGGGGGGGTTATGTGATAGTAAAATTCCATTAAAATTGAGAGGAAAATTCTATAGGACAGTTATAATACTAGTTTTGTTGTATGACTCAGAATGTTGGACATCCAAATACCAGCATGAGCAAAAGACAAGCGTAGCGGAGATGAGAATGCTAAGATGGATGTGCGGCCATACAAGAAGAGATAAAATAAAAAATGAGGTTATTTGTAATAAGGTAGTAGTAGTGTCAATCGAGGAGAAGATGAGAAAGACTAATCTAAGATGATTTGGTCATGTGAGAAGAAGACCAAGAGATGCTTCAGTGAGGAGAGTTGATGAAATGAGACAATTAGTCAAAAAAAGAGGTAGAGGCAGACCCAAAAAGACTTTGAGAGAGACATTAAAGTTTAATATGAAGTGTATGGGCTTAAATGAAGATATAACAAAAGACAGAAATACATGGAAGTCTAGAATTCATGTAGCCGATCCCACATAGTGGAATAAAGGTTAGATATGTTGTTTTTTGTATTCATGTTCAAACTAATGCACTAATCAAGTAATTAATTTTATGTTAGTGAAGTTTGTTTTTGTCATATTCCAGGTATTGTAACTGTTCAGTAACTAGTTAATGCCAATTTTTTCTTTTGGTTTGGACAGTTGGTGCTGCATATAATATAGGAATTTTTCACTGGCGGCCAACAGATGCTGCAAAGAAATTGGCAAAAGAATGGAAAGACATGCTTCTAGCTGATGATGCAATATGGGACCAAAATGGTTTCAATGACCTTGTACACAGACAGTTGGGACCATCTGTTGATCAGGAGAGTGGACTTGTTTATGCATACGATGGAAATCTCAAGCTGGGGCTTCTGCCAGCAAGTATATTTTGCAGTGGGCATACTTATTTTGTTCAAGTAGGACCATTTGGATGGTTCATCACTTTGTCATTCCTTTCATTTTTTTATATCCCTGTGTTGGCATTTCTAAGCCCTTGCACTATGCCTGTAGGCAATGTATCAACAACTCAGAATGGAGCCGTATGCTGTGCATACCACATTCCAGTATGCTGGTACAGAAGGAAAGCGGCACCGACTACGTGAAGCTATGGTTTTCTATGACCCACCAGAATATTTTGACTCCCCAGGTAACTTTTCCATTAAATTTTTATTATACTTTAGCATTTTATTTCCAAAAATGCTTCCCCTCTAGCCTCTATAATCAAAGCTATTATGAGAGTGGTGTGGCTGATTGTATGTTCTTCATATGATAATATATTGTTTAGCTTTGCACTATGGTTTTGGCATTGATGAGCTCCTTGTCTAATAGTGATCTCATCTAAAGAGTGGTATGATGACCTTCAATGTTGTGATTGAGGAGGTGGAGACAAGATTTGGTTCTCTTCAACACTCAGAAGTTGGGGGTTAATATGAGTTAACATAAAAGGTTCTTTGGAAGACTCATCCATAAAGACATTTAGAAGGTGATAGTCCATTCTGAGGGGCTTTTCTTTGTTTTGTAGGCAGCTTACAGCAACATAGAGGACAAAAGTTCTTCCGCATATATTGTTAGAGGTGGGGTTTATAATTCATCGAAATAAATATTCATTATTGGTGGAAAGTGAGATGTGGAATAAGGTGTTTACTATATTTTTGCTGTCTTTGGAGTTTCCCTAAATCGTAGTGGAAGGATTCTGATGTTAGAAAGGATAAAAGATGAGCTAAAGGATGATTTGTGCAGTTCCTCTGTACTTTATGCATTCTTTATGGTTAGAGTAAGGGGAGTAATGGCCAACCCTTTAGTCTGCTTGAAGCTCACGTCCATCAAAATGAAGAGTGGACTTTTGAGCATAGAACCTTGTTCGGTCTCAGAAATGTCAACTCTTGATTTGGGTTCTGTTATGATTTGATGGCCAGTATATGGTTTTTGTTTCTTTTGTAAACATGGATGGTGTCTGTTAGCACTAAATAGATTGACTTTAACTTATGGAAAGAGGGGATGTTACCTATGATTCATGAAAGTATAGTTAGGCACCTAATTTGAGTGGACTTACAATCCTAGCCTATCTACTCTTAATGCAAGCTATCTAGCATCTAGACTAAGCATTGGATTTCATGAACCTGCTTGCCTGCAGTATCTAGCAATGTTATTGACTTATTGTAGTAGAGTTTTACTGTCACTTGATAATGGTGATGCTGATGATGAGGGGAATTGGCATTTTCCAAATGTCTGTGGCTGGTAGCAGAGTTATATTTGATATTTTCTGGATTCCCCCTTTAGCAGTGTCCTTGGAAATTGGAATACATAAATGTAGTCCTCTTTAAATTACAGTGATGGGTCTGATGAGTTTTTGATGGTGATCACCAAAGCAGTCTGTGATTCTTTATGAACTTTATTACAGGGCATTTTTATTTGCATTGTAGGTTCTCTTCTTGTTCACCACTAAATATCTTCATGATGCTTGCACACTTGCTCTAGGTTTAAATATCTTCATGACACAACAGGTATAAAAACAGTCTATGTATGCTTTCATTCATTGGTAATATCCTCAACTGTCCTGTTCTATCTCTCTTTATGAAGATCTGATCCAAAATAAAACAAGTAATTGGCCACAGTATGGCACTAATTTCTGTTCGACCCTTTTCTGAGCCAAATTCTGGATATACTTGATCATGGTTACTTTTGTCTTATTTTATTTTTGGTTGAAGAACTAGAAGATGCTTTAGGCTAATCCTTGCCTGACATGATTCAATTTGCAATTTGTCTACTTCCAACTTTTGGTTTTACCTTTATTGTAGAGTTACAATTGCCACTGCAGGTTTAATATTAACAGAATTATTTCCAGATACTGTTGTTGTTTAACATTAAGATACATGAGGCGCAAAGTAAGATGGGTTGCCTTGCCTTTACCATGCTCTCTTCTCATGCACCCAATAATATGCTTTTCCTCTTTGCTTATGGTGTCTAATAAAAATATAACAGTATTTTTCAGTTTGAGCTTGGAACAAGATTCGTTTGGATTGTTATTGTCAACAGAGGAGTGGGGGGAGTCTTTTTAGATTGTTTATATTTGTGTGTTCTACTTAAGTCTTTGCCATTTGGTTATCTGGATATCACTGTGGCTGCCATACTGCTGTCTTTGCCTTTTGTTTTGACAATTGTTGCTGCCGGATTTTTGGGGTTTGGGTTCATAAAATTTGCTGTTTGCTTTTTTTAGCATAAATTTCATGATATCAGGGACCGCATCACTTTGACTGTGATGGCACACATTGTCTTGTAGATCTTTTGCAGAATCATATCAATTAGCATACCTATCTGAATTTCTTTTATTGGAAAAAATATGGATTTTTTTCTGTTAAAAATGTGAATTTCTAAGAGGTTTTAAAGGTCTTTTTTTAATATTTTCTTCCTTGCTTTGATTACTCACTGATTCCCCTCTATACTGCACAAAAAGTTATAGTATTTTTTGTTTATGTAATTGGACTTCATGAAATTTTCCCTGAAAGTACGTTTTTGTTGACATTTCCTTTTTCTGGTGAAAGAAAAAATCCACGAAACCATTGACTACAATCTTCACAAGCTGGGGAAATTCAATCTGATACACTCAAATTTGGAAATCATTCCTGTGGAAATTCAGTGTTTACTTCAAATTTCCAATATTTCACTGTTTCAGTTTAGATAACAGTCACATAGTGTGGATTTGTTTTGCTGAATTTGATTGAGATGAGGGTGCTGGATTATGGGCTCAAATGTTTACTTCTTTATCTTAAAGGGCTATACTTGTCTAAGAAAATGTATAAATTACATTTCAGTTGAATTTTCCCTTGAGATTGCAATACTAATAAATAACTGGCAAATTTCACTGAACTTCATCTTCCATAGAAACTCAAAAATAGTTATGTCTTCATGACTTTCAAGCCATCAAAGCACTGTGTTGTTGCTGTGCTGCATATCGATTTCCTGAGCAGTGCTCAGAGCATCTTTTTAGTATAAACTTCATTCGTGTTCACTTGAACCTATAAATTATCTTTGACCAGTCCTTTTCAGCACAATACTTCTGCAACTTAATTTCATGATCTTATGCAGGTGGTTTCTTGACCTTTAAGCCATCTATTCCAAAGAGTTTGTTACTAGATGGGGAGCATACTATTGAATCACATTTTTCTCTTGTTAATTACCAAGTATGCATGTATTATCCTAATTCCACTGTATTCTTTTACAATTATGATTCAATGCATTGCTGTTCATTAAAATTGTTATCAATATTCTTTCAGATAAAGCAAATAAGAACAGCTCTTGCAGTTGCTTTTTTGTTAAATCGTACACTGGTAAGAACCATTCTGATATTGGCATCTTAAATATTGATTGTGGGTTCAGCTGGGAAGTCTCTACTTTATTGAGGAGCAAAAACTAAAATAAATGTTGTATTTTGTTTTTGTTGCTATAGATGTGATCACAATAAAAGGAAAAAAATAATGCATTCGTTACATTGTCCATGAAGGTCTTTGACCAATCTCTGTTCATGGTAGGTATGAACATGGATTTCTCACGAAATGGAGAAAGCATCATTTTGATTAAAAATTTTATGCATAGTGATTATCGTTACCATTCAAATAACTATGAGAGCTTTCAGTTGAGTGGTTATATCTGTAGCTTAAGTTTTAAACTGTCTAAGAATGCCAAATTGGTAATTTTATCAACTGTAAGTAAATTATTTACTACTTAGTGTGCATCTTATATTGTTCTGCAATAATGACTTTGGGTAAAAAATATACTGCCACAGTGCATGCTATGCATATCTGTTTCTTGTTTTATACCAAGAATATGCAATATTCAAATGTATTTTACCGATATATAGTGTACGGGCATTATCCATTTATTTACTTACTTTCATTAAGGTGGTGCAAAAAATGATAAAAAAAAATACACAAAACAAAAGCAAAGCCAAAACCAAGACTTAGATTCTTCAGTACAAGATATAGAACAAAGTCCAAACTTGATATATCTGCACATATTACATATTCACGTGCCCACAGTGTTTGAAATAAGAAAGTTTCACTATTTGTAATCATTCACCTCAATTTCTGAATTAAGAAGAATTGTACTTTTTTTGGGTAAAAGGATCATGCTTTGAAATGATTCTTTTCTTTATGCGTTTGTCCTGCCAAATTGGGGTGCTGGGAAGGCTACAGACCTAAAATGTGAACCCTAGAAGTCACCTTAATTCCTTGATCAAAGGGGCAAGATTGAAAATTAAAGGAAAGCAAAGGGGTTAAAATGAAAACAAGATTGAGAGAGAGCTGGTTAGGCTTAATACGTTATCCTACGAGAGGGAGGGAGGGTTGGATTTGGAGGTACCTGATATTGGAGCAAGTGGTCTGTAGGGAACAAACTGTGAGAAATCAGGATCAGAGCATTCAATTTCACTGAGAGAGAGAGAGAGAGAGAGAGGGGCAACTGAGAGCAAGTGGCTTTTCTCTTGCATCTTGGTTGCCCCTAGTTCTATCTCTCTCTCTCTGAAAGTGAATGCCCTGACCAATTTCCCACAGTTCATGCCCTAAAGAGTGCTTGTTCCATGTCAGGTACCTCCAAACTTGATTCATTTTCTATTACCTCTCTCCCTCTCTCTGAAATTGAACGCCCTGATCCCAATTTCTCATAGTTCATGCCCTAAAGAGTGCTTATTCCTATATCAGGTGCCTCCAAACTCCATTCATTTTCTCTTTCCTCTCCCTGACCGGCTCACTCTCAATCTTGTATTATTTTTACCCCTTTACTTTCCTTCAATTTTGGATTGTATTTTTATCCGCACGGTTCTTGTTCAAGCTTTCAATCTTGCCCATTTGTTCAGGGAATTTGAGATTTGACTTCTGGGGTTCACATTTTAGGCTACAGACCTAAAGTTCAGGTTTACTTAAGTGTCAGCGTTTGAATTCAAAACTACATTTCATGTGACTATATCATTTCTTTTACACATTACAATGAACCATAGTCAATAACCTAACTGCATTTTTCCACTTTATAATAACAGTATTGACTTTCAACCTGGCATATTCTGCAACTCAACACAAAGATGGCTGCTTTATTTGATGAACCAATGATTAAGAATAGCACTATGATGATTTACCTTCTCTCCCATTTATACTTATGTTATGTGGTTTCCTTGACTAGTGGACATGTATCATTCAGATTAACTACTACATGCTTAATTGCTGATCTAAAACCCATATTTTGATCTCATTGTCCTTTATTTGTGATTTTAGGTTATGCCTCCACTATGGTGCAGGTTGGATAGGTTATGGTTTTCACATCCTGGAATCCTTGTGGGGTCCATGACGAGACAACCTTTTCTCTGCCCTTTGGATCATGTTTTTGAGGTACTGTTCCCCCCCCCCCCCCCCCCCTTCTTTTGGGCTTGGAGGTGTACGGCTCTTTGTGATTACTATAAATCTGCTCTCATCACTTATGAGAAGAACAGCAAACTAATTGTTACAGTGTGATCCCTTGAAGTAAAGATATGTCACAATTTCTGTTGACACAGTCATGTTGCTAATAGTATTTCTCAAAGCAGTTTTCTGTTCTGTAAAGACAAGCAACATTCATTCCTGTTAAATTTACACAGTGGAAGAAAGACTAAACAACCAATTAGGGTTGCCTCTTATTGTATTTATACTATTGTTGAATGAGTATAGTGCACAATTATATCGTTTCTTCTCATCTAAGTCTCCCAACTAGCTGTGTAAGTACACAACTCAGTAACACACAAATAGTCTTTCTTTCCACCTAACAACGTAGATACATTGTTTATGTTCCCTGCAAGCTGGAGCATATGTATATCAGGTGTTTTTGGCTTGTTAGAAATAAAATTACTCTTAGATCCTCTCAGAGTTTTAACAAATATGCAAATTGATCTTCTAATTCAGAAGACTGGTCTTTATTAAATTTTGTACAATCTTTTTCATATGAATTGACAAACAACATTAATACATTTAGTCCTGTCATAGCATAGTGGATTGAGACTTGAGAGTAATATGAACAATTGATTATATATTAGCTCCATTAGTTGAATGAACTCCATATCAAGTCAAAAGTTGTATGTACCATAGCTCCATACTCGGAAACAGCATCAGATAGATCTGCCAGTGTATGCTTCTTATTTGCCCTGAATACTAAATTTTCATAGGGTCATGCTATTTATACATCATTTATGTACACCTTGGGTTACACAAGGCACATAAATGACATAAATACCCCTCGTCTCATTGCGCCTCACCACCTTGGGTGAGGGCATTTTAGACATTGGTACATCATTGTGTAGCCCAAGGTGTACACAATGATGTATCAATAGCATTTTCCATTTTCATATGCTTATGCCTTAGTGGTGTGAGATTCGAAGATTAGAAAACAATAGGAGAAGGAAACAATAGAAGAATGCCTCGATCAAGTTTCTTATTGAATGAATGATAAAACATAAGATAGTTGGTATTTATACTCAGCTATTAATACAAAGAGGCCGAGCCTCACTAACACAAAGGATAACAAACCTAACAAACATAGATACATCAGTTAACAGCAGTTTAATCAAAGTAAACAAACAGCAACACAAAATACTATCTTCTGTTATTTTCTCCAACATTTCCCCTCAATTTAGACCTCCCATCTGACTTAGAACTCCTGTGCTCCTTTAAGATATCTGATGCTCCAGCAAACTGTGACTGAATAGGAGAGATCTGCAGACCAATCTTGTTACACAGAAAATGTAGATGATCACAGATCTTTTTTTTTTGATTGAGAATCCACCCAACCTGCATCAATGTATCCCTGCATTAGAATATGACCATGTCAACTGTGCCTTTAAAATACCTTAGAATTTGTATTATTACTTTCTAATAACTTGTATGTGGCGAGCCTGAGAATTGACTGGCAACACCTGTGGCTAAAGATATAAGTGGACTAGTTATAGTCAACTAGTTTAATTTCCCATCCAATTTTAAGATCAGTTGGATCACTTAATACATCACCTCAACAGTCTTATAGTATCAACAACCTTAGATCTTGGCATATCTGTCCCATACAGTAAATAAAGAACATGTTTGCTCTGAGAGAGAGAGCAATGTCAAAGGCAATATCTAACAATCTTAATAACCAAGAAATATTTTGAGGGCTCTAGGTTTCCAGTGTGTGACTTAGCATGCAGGAATGATTTCTTTTAACCTATGTGCCCTTAGAATCATTGGCAATCATGTTATCATGTACATCCATTCTATCATCTGTGGGATGACTACAGATAATAGAAGGATCAACACTAGATCTTTGAAGACTAAACTGCATGACATCAGTGAACCTGCCAAACCAAGCAGGAGGAGATTGAAGCCATGCAAGGATTTTCTTCAATATAAAACTTCATGCTATCTTTTGTTGTTTGTCTCTGTCTGAATGCCTTCTATTGCTAAAAATATATGCTGGATTGCAGGTAAATGTTATGTTGAAGCAACTATCTGAGGAGGAATTTGGACCTAGGATCAATTTTAGAGAATATTCTTTCTTTGACAATCCATCAGTACCCAGACAGGTATTTCAGGGTTTCTCATACAAATTGGCCTGTATTTTCCTGTTAAGTTCAGTTGGAGCGAATTCATCTTTATTGTTGTTTGGTTCAGGTTAAGGAATCATGGCTTGATGTTCAACTATGTCAAGTAGGATCCCGGAACTGTAATGTCTCAAACAGTACGACTGCACTGGGAGTCCTCAAATTTCCCAAGCACAGCAATGAAGAAACGGTATTGCATTTTCATATATAGCCTTTTTCCCGACTCTTTGGTGATCTTGTTTCATTACTTGAGACATCTTTATACTGATTAGCTAGCCTAGAGTAAACAAGAATAATCTTTTCATCCATTAGTAGTAGCTGGACCTCAGCATCAACAATATCAAAAATAATAATGTTGATTGAAGTATATTGGTAATAGCACATTCTTATGTCTAATGTGTCCAAGTTTTCTGACTGACCTCAGTAATTGTTTGTGTTCTTTCTTTCTGCATTTGTTTCTAGATGTGGATTGTGCACTCAGATAATTCTGGCATTTATGTATGTCCCTCGTATTTATTCTTAAAGCATGAAATGTTTTGCAGTAGTCAGACTTGCATTTGTTTTATCTGCTCTTCTTCTGAGACTCTTTAATTTCATAAATGGATTGAAATCAAGATACAGTTTGCATGATTCAAAACTTCTTGCTCAACCTGATCCAGAAAGAGTGACGTTCATAAGGCTTCATCAGATGTTTGGTTCTCATCGTCACTCATTCTAAATAATGATTCTGAATGTATGTTTATAGAAAATAGAGATAGACAATCAAATAATATGCATTGATTGTTGTCCTAGATGGAGCAACTACCAGGAGATAATGCCATTTTCTGCTACCATGTTTGCAAGGTGATTTCTGCAGTTTGGAAAGCAGGTCATATATGTGACTTGGCTTAAGCCTTTAGATCTCATTCCATGCACTTTGTGCCGGTATTTTCTTCATGCCAGTCCTAGGAAGGCTCAGTTTTGACTTGTTTTCAACGCAGCGTCAAGGTTAAGGAGAATTTTGCTTGTGCCTGTCTATGGAGTGAAGTCATTATGGCTTCATGCAAAAATTAAAAACCAGCTCCTTCTATTAGATCCTGTAATTTTTATTGTCGAACAGTGAAAATGGAGAAAATGCTATAAAGAAGCCTAAGAATTCATGCTGCAGCTACTTACCCCCCTCCAAAAAAAAAAAATGCTGCAACGTTTTCCTCCCTACAAAATGCAGTGGATGTTTCTTTATAAACGCAAGGATCCCCTTCTGAAACAAAAGGAGAAGTGTTACAGATATATATGTACATATTGAAGTAATGTAAGGCAATATGAGGAAGCCATGGCCATAATAAGGACAACTATAGGAGAGATTAGTGGTTTTCTAATTCATGTGGATTTACATTAAGAATCTGTTTAAATCCTTATCTTCTTGTGTTAATGGTGAATGAACTAACTAGACATGTAGAAGATAAAGTACATTAAAGTATGCTATCTGCTGATAATATTGTCTTCAGTAAATGAAACAGAAAAAGGGGCAAATGCTAAATTAAAATGTTGTAAAGTACATTAGAATCAAGAAGTTTTAAGAAATTAAAACTGAAACTTAATATTGGACCGAAAGGGTAATTAGTCTTGAAGGCCAACATGTATATAAAGTTTGGTAATTTCAGTAATTCAGTCTCTACTATTCTACATAAGAAGAAAGATGGTGATGATGTCATAGGACAAGACTAGCATACTTTATGGTAAGAATGTTGGGTAATTGAGAAATAATTTTAGTAAAATAAATGTAGTTGAGATGGACTTGAGAGATGAGAGGTGTATCTATAAGAAAATAAAATGAAGAAGTCGTTTGACCTGATCCAAATATCTCAACACAGAACCATAGATGCCCTAATTAGGAGAAGCAACAATGATTGTATTGAGGGTATTTCCAGGTAATGTGGGAGAGACCAAAATTAAGGGAGACTGTATAATAGTAACATATTATTATTATATTGTGATTTAACCATAATCATGGCCTTGATTAAGTGAATGAAGGAAAAAAAAGGAGATATAAATTATCTATATAGGTTAAGCCAAGTTGGGACGAGGGTTTAGAATGTAGCAGTAATATATTTATTCCTTGGATGTAAGCTGATTTGCTTGAACTCAATCAATTGGACAAACTTATGCTAGTCACAGGTATCCTTCACTAGCTTGTAGTTTGAACGGAGGCTTTTTCCTCCTCATAACTCATCCCAACTATTGGGCGAGAATCTTTGGTCAGGTCAGGATAACTTCCATCTAATATTTTGAAATTTAGTCAAGATGGCTGCACAATTTCTGAATCTATAATGCTGTTTTTCGTTTTTGGATCCCTGAATCATTACTGGCTGAGTACTTGTACCAAATTACGGTAGTATTTGAGGGTATTTTTATTTGTCACTGTGCATAGCTCTAGACACAACTATCCTTGCTGAGTTCAGTGATCTGTAATGCAGTTCCATTCAGTATTCTCCTCATTCAAGGAGGTTAAAGTCATTCAATTCTCATCAATGCAAGACGCCTTCCCAGGATTCACTGACAAGGCAAGTTCTTCTCTCCCATTTTTCGTATTGCTTCAAAGGCAACGTTTTTCATGCTTAATCATGGTATGATACTAAGCCACTGTTAAAATATATGAACAGATAAGAGAAGGAAAGTTCAGAAATCGTGTGAAGCGGTATGTAGGTATCTGGTGTTGTGTTGAAAATCACATTCCCGGCCACATATACTATGACATGTACTGGGATGAGAAACCCGGTTGGAAGCCAATCCCGCCCCAAACTTCTGAAGACGATCATCCGCCATGGTGAGGCCCAACCTTAACTTCCGGTTTGTCGTCACATAAACACTGATACAGATGCACGCAGAAGGAAGAAGATGTCCAGTGGTCCTCCATTGCCACACCCACGGGGCAGGCCCCTATTTATACCTGTAGGCAAGACTTTGGAACACAATTTTGGGAGTAGGAGAGGACCTTGTGATCATTGTATACCTGTAGCCAAAGAATGAATTTTGGTAAGGTGAGGCAGAATCATCAACACGAAGGAGTTGACTTTCTTTACACTTCTTAGTTCAGGTTCCTTTTCTTGGCTGCCGTTGTTGGAAATTGTATGTTCCATTCAGTGGAAGCAATGAAATCTCTCTCTCTCTCTCTCTCTCTCTCTCTCTCTCCACTTTTTCATGTGTGGATTCTTTTCCTGGCTGCCATTGTTGGACTTGGGAGTTGATATTTTGGTGAATTGCCTTCCAAACCAATCCTAGTATATGCATCTTCTATCTGAATGGTTGAAGCATGAAATTAGTAGCTATGGAAAAGTGCCAATCTTAATGGTTTGAATATAGAAAAATGTTTATTATTAGGTAACGGTAGAGGTAAGAAAATGGGAGGGCAAAATTATCTGTTTTCTCTCGCATGAAAATTTGTATGCCATTTTTGATATCCCTATCACTGTCACTTACAATATATGCTCTGCTTTTTGATAGAATAATAATTGTTACCCTTAATTAAATTCTTAGAGGATGAGAAAAAAATCTTTAGCCCCCAAAGAAGGACAAGAAGAGAAAGATTACGATCAAATGTAATTCTCTCACCAAGTGAATTAAATGTAAGCACAGTAAATAAAAGAACACAAGGGCATGGGTTGTTGGACACTTGAGCCCAAGATATCGCTAGCCATTAGGGTAAATCCACTCATCTCTTTCCTCGAGGGAACAGCTTCACCTTTCCATCAAATCAGTCCAAACAAAACTTCTCAGTTTCTTCTCCACTCCTTTCCCTTTCGATCGCATTCCAACACTCTGCAACGCAAACGCCGAAATGCCTGGTTATTCACCCCTGGTCCATTGTTGTGTTTATTTACTTCTGCTGCTATTTCCACTGCCCCCCAGCCGTTCGACAAAATATCGCTTAGAGAGCAAAGCCTTGAAAATAGACGCTTTCGTGAGGTTCTTGATATCATTAATAAGCTTTCCTCCCTGAAACCTGACATTTTGAGTGTTAGAATGGTGCATTCCCTTGTCCTCAAGGTGGGTGCTTTTGCACACTTGCCCGCTTCCACTTCTCTTCTAATTGTCTACGCAAGATCTGGAGATTTCCAGTCTGCGGTGGCCCTGTTTGGTGAAATTCTTGACAAAGATGTGATAGTTTGGAATGCCATGATGACAATGTACATTGAGAATGGTTGTCTTGGGGCTGCAGTGGACTTCTTTGTGGCGATGGTGGAGGAGGGACCAGGGTTTGATTCTAGAACTCTTGTGATTGCGATTTCAGCGTTGTCCAATATGAACAGATTGGAACAAGGTCAGATTTTGCATGGTTTAAGTGTGAAGACAGGGATGCTTTCTGATTCATTTTTGTGTAATGCTCTCATAGATATGTATGCAAAGTGTGGTGAGCTGAGCTCCTCTGAGTGTTTGTTTGAAGCGATGCAATTTAAAGACCTTGTTTCTTGGAATTCCATGATCACCGGTTGTGTTTATAATAACAATCCTCAGAAGTCTCTACAGTACTTCAAAAGAATGGCTTCTTGTGAAAGACAAGCTGATGATGTGAGTCTCTCATGTGCCATTGCAGCAGCATCTACGTGTTTCGGAGAGTGGATTACTGGCCAAGTCATCCATGGATGGGGGATTAAATTGGGTTATGATGAGAGCTCCCATATTTCTTTTGCCAATTCCATCATTTCACTTTATTCTCAATGCGGATACATTGAGGCCGCACAGACTGTTTTTAGAGGAATGATTCATAAGGATGTGATTTCATGGAATTCAATGGTCGATGGGTTTGCCTCAAACGGAAAAATTATTGAAGCATTTGACCTTCTGTGTGAAATGCAATTAGCAGGGCGGCAGCTAGATACTGTGACAGTAGTTACCATAGTTCCTCTGTGTGCAGAATTAATGCTATTGAGCGAAGGAAGATCTATTCACGGGTTTGCAGTTCGAAGGTATATGGGGTCTGACTTGTCAGTAGTGAACAGTCTAATGGATATGTACATGAAATGTGAAAAGATCAAGGCGGCTGAGCAGTTGTTCAACACCATGCCAGATAGGGACTTGGTCTCATGGAATATAGTTATTCTTGGGTATTCTCAAAATGGTCAATCCGGAGAAGCTCAAACTCTATTTAAGGAACTTCTTTACAGGTACTCTCACTACAGCTTGTCAACTCTTCTAGCCATTCTTCCTTCTTGTAGTTCGCCCGAACATTTTCAGTTTGGCAAATCAATCCACTGTTGGCAGTTAAAAATGGGGTTCTCAAATTATATTCTTGCAATCAATTCCCTGATCTTCATGTATATTAATTGTGGAGACTTGAAAGCTTCATTATCACTGTTTTCAAGGGTTTCTGCTTCGGCAGATACTTCTTGTTGGAACACCACAATTGCAGGCTGCACACAGAATGGTTATTTTGAAAAAGCCTTGGAATATTTCAACTTAATGAGGAGGGCATCCAATGTGAGGCATGATTCCATTACCCTAGTTAACGTTTTATCAGCCTGTGGAAATCTTGAATTGGTGAATGAAGGAAAATTACTTCATGGGCTTTCTTTTAAAACTTTGGAAGGAACAGAGATTCGAGTTCAGAATGCACTGATTACCATGTATGGGAGATTGGGGGAGATCGAGAGTGCAAAGTTGGTGTTCTACTCTAGTTGCAAGCACAACTTGTGTTCATGGAATTGCATGATATCTGCATTCGCTCAAAATAAAGAGAGTAAAAGAGCATTAGAATTGTTTTGCTCTCTGGAGTTTGAACCCAATGAAATAACCATTTCCACCATGCTCTCTGCCTGTGCCGAGCTCGGTTTACTACGGCACGGAAAGCAAATACATGCTTATGTGCTGAGGTTTGGATTCCAAAAGAACACTTATATTTCTGCCGCTCTTGTCGACATGTACAGCAATTGTGGGAGGATGGACTTGAGCCAGCAAATGTTTCACAATTTGCCTGAGAAATCTGTTGCAGCTTGGAACTCCATGATATCTGCGTATGGCTTCCATAATAACGGTCAAAAAGCAATTGAAATATTCGACAAAATGATCGAGTCTGGAACTAGACCTACCAAGAGCACTTTCGTTAGCCTTTTATCTACTTGCAGCCATTTGGGGCTTCTTGATGAAGGTCAGTGGTACTATAACTATATGTTAGACGAGTTCGGAGTTGAACCTGTAACTGAGCATCATGTCTGCATGGTTGACTTGCTTGGTAGGTCTGGAAGACTCCATGAGGCTTACGAATTTATCAAGCAGATGGCAACCCGGCCCAAACCGGGCGTCTGGGGTGCCCTGTTAAGTGCTTGCAACTACCATGGAGATCTTGAGATGGGTAGAAAAGTTGCAAAAATTCTCTTCAGAACTGAACCTGATAACATCGGATACTACGTGACCTTATTTAATATGTATGTGGCTGCTGGAAGATGGAGTGATGCTGCAGAATTGAGAAGAATCATTGAAGACCGACAACTAAAGAAGACTGCAGGTTACAGTCTCATTGATATTGGCTTTGGGTGAGAGAGATTAAGGACCTCAAACAACCTCCGTTATACGTATGAATTCCATCCATACCTTTATTAGGATTTTGTCTCTCCTTTTTAGCTGTTCAATGTAATTGTTTCATGATATGCCATACTCCTGTACATAAAAGCGATCACACTCTTGTTCTAATTAGAATAAAAGCTTCAGAATGGGTTGACAGTCAACAAACTGAACTTGTGCCTCTCTTATTATTAGTTTTTTAACCTTTTCGGGGGATCATAGCTGGCATGACTTGTATCATCAATTTAAAATTTCCAGATTATTTTGCTTCAACATTGATATTGGTTCTTTGTAACCTTCACATGTAAGAATCATAAGAAGTCTTGTGTAGTAGAAAATTGTATAAAATACAACCATCTCTCGATTCTCTTGTGAAGTAGAGACTCACGTTAAGAACAATAGCACCCTTTATTTGGCTCCAAATTTGCCAAGTTTCAATATGCAAACACGCCAATTAATTCAACACCAATGGCTAGTAATTATAACCTCCCAAGGCCCAGAACTTAGTTGTTTTACCACATTGTAATCCAAAAATAATACTCTACAGGAGAGGCACCAATTCATGCCATTAGACTGAAAAGGGCCTTCAATGTTAGCATTCAAGCTCTTGAAGGCAAATTTTGTTGCACAACGTCAGCAACAATCTAATTAAATCTTCCAGAAAAAAAAAAAATACCCAGTACTAATCATTCGATTTCCCTACTCAAAACCGAAGAGAAAAGAACAACAGGAGGTGGCGGGGGGATGTAAAATTGATACTGTTTGTAGACCTGAGTTTCATAAAGCCGATATGCGAAATTACACCAAACAAAAGACAAGCAATTAAAATAAAACTTACTGCTTTAAATAAAATTCAGCACATAAGCTCCATGAGGATGATCATTTTAGCACAACTCCTGGATGGTCACTTTAGATATAAAATATTTTGCCAAGGTAGGCAAGCACTATAAGACAACCATAGAAGGCAACAAGTCCAGAAAGGACAGCGAAAGGAAAGCCTACTTAACATTAAAGTCTTTGTTTTATTAGTAAAAGCCAGGATCAGCAACTGTAGAGCCGACATGCATCTATAAGGAGCAGAGGATCACTTCCACTTCTTGAACTTCCCTCCCCCGAACATACCATGGCCCTTGCCATGCTTGCCGAATTTCCCGTGCTTAACTTTTCCATGCTTAAATTTCCCATGACCATGACCCTGACCATGTTGGTAACCACCATAACCCTGACCATGTTGGTAACCACCATGTGGAAGATTGTGACTGCCGTGTGATATATGGTGCGCACCATAAGCAGCAGCTGCTGCTGCAGCGCCCCCGGCTAGCATTGAGCCCAAGCCTGGACCTGAAAATAGATTATCCGAGAACTTAACAGCAGCATAAAGGGAGGGGGTGGAACTAATTCAGTGAGAAGTTCGTTCTCCATAATCAAGGCCAAAACAATGTATTTGTTAAATGACAAGTTTCTCCACATCTGACATATGATATACAGGTTACAGGATGCCTCTCCACAATGACAATTTTGGTCATTGATTAAGCTGTCTATATATTTACTAATTTAATTAAAGGTTTTCTCTCCACGATCAAGAAGACAAAAACAAATTTGAGAAGTTTCTCCTTATGAAACCTATGATATGTAGATGTCTCCAGAAAAACATTATTGGTCATTGATAAAACTGTATTAACATTTTCCTCAACAACAAAATATATCGCCACATACTGGGACTAAGGCTTGATATATTGTTTTTTGTTGTTAATAAAACTGATATGCATGACACCTTCCACAATAACATGTTTGAACCCTTGCTTATGCCAACACCCATGGTCCATCATCCCCGTGTGTAACATTGAATTTTGAGACACGTTCTTAGTTTTGCTTATGCTTTCCAGCAGAAAACTTTGAAAAGGAAGGAAAGCTTGATAACATGCAGTAGATCTTTTTATTTCCCCTGATTATTAGACAGCAGTTCCGTCCAACACAAAATATTACCAATACAATCCTGAAAAAAAGATACATACCTGAATGATGTGAAGCAGATGGACCAGCAGGTGGATATGCACCAGGGGGATACCCTGCCTGTGGGTAGCCTTGTGGTGGGTATCCTGCCTGTGGATAGCCTTGTGGTGGGTATCCTGCCTGTGGGTAGCCTTGCGGTGGGTATCCTGCCTGTGGGTAGCCTTGTGGGGGGTATCCACCATGTGATGGAGCGTGTTGCCCTGGAGGATATCCACTTAACCCATGAGCTAATTGTGAGAAAATCCCTTTCTCGCCATCTTGGTGTTTATCTTTATCCTTCCCCATTGTTTTGTTAACACAAAAACACTAATTCCTGAGGAACAAAGAACAACACGTCAGTTTCCAACAATGCAAGTACATCATAATTATCAAATCACGCGTATCAGTGGAACCAAAACAAAATACTGTGCTAAAGAAAGCATTATTGATAGTGTACTTCCTCTGCCATCTTGTTCAATAGGCAGAAGCAGAAAATTCTGGTCGCTGGTCCTAGATCACATCCAAGAAAGGCATTTTGGCATAACTAACATTTAGTAAAAAAGTTCAATAAGAGAATATTTAACCTCATTTAAATGCTATGTTCTATCTTAGGGCTAGTAGGGCAAGTCTTTATGGCAATAAACCCAAAATACAATGATACTATCTCACCCTTCTTATTGGACAAACCTTGCAAATTACACAACAAAAGGTGTCTACAACAGTTAGAACTTAAAAATGACCAAAAAGAAAAGATGTTCTACTGTTAAAATGGCCCCTCTTTCTCCTCTTTGTTTCCATAACTAGGCAGAACTGAACTAAAATCTAAGTGGAAATAGGAACCTCAATGATTTGTCTTCTTATAAGTCCGTAAGTGTGGCCTGAGCATAGTTAATAACTCGCTAACTTTTTTTTCCCTCACAGCAGGAGTGAATTTTAACCATGTCTCCTGTTCGACAATAAAAGATTCACACCCGGCTGCATTACAAGATAGATACAAATTACAGTGATTTTGTGGTCAATCAGATCAGGCCAGGTCTTACAAAATAGTTTTTCCATTGCCATGCCTGACCGATTCCTTCCCTAGTTCTGCAAAACATTTTTATGGGCCTTCAACTTGGGAATGAAAAAGCAGGGTCATGGTAAGAAACCCCATGGGAATATCCTTGCAATTAAGAAAAGATAGAAAGAAACGAAGACAAATTATATGCATTGATTTAGATAGGGCAGAAATCTATATATTTGTTGCCAAAGAGGCAAAAGACGACTACTCAGACAAAAACATATCACAAATCTGTTTGGCCACATAGAAAATGAAAATTCAGAAAATTCCACATCCATAAACATATCACCAATATATGTTCTGTATAAACATGTAAGGCCAATTACTTAAATATCATAAATCTGTTTACTGGTTTTGAATTTGTTGGATGTTTTTTTTTAATAATATAATTTTAAAAAATTACCCAAACAGTACTAGATTAAAAATAATTACCAATCTAGTACTAGCTTTTTGTCCAAGTGTGGGAAACAATAAATGCGCAAACGCATTCATTGTTTTACCAAAAACACGCTTGCTAAGTGTGTTTATGCATTTTCCCTTTTCAATACTAGATTGGTAATTAGAATCAACCAAATATTGTTTCAATAGTTTTTCAAATAATATTATTTAAAAAACTCAAATTTAGTGTATCGTCAATAATCCGGTGAGAGGATAATGTCATGAAGCAATAAAAGGGTATTATTGTAATAGGGTAGAATAGTTTGTTAGGGATATTTTAGCAAGTGGTTAGAAGCACATGGGAGCATGTGCTAGGCTCTTAGAAGGCAAATATGCCTATATAAGGTTGGTGTAATAGGTTTGTTTCCTTATCAAAGAAATTAATGAATTGAAATCTGAATTCTCTCCCCTTTCTTGATCTTCATCTCCTTCTTTTCTGTTCTTCTAATTCCCCCTAACAATTCTTCTAATCTCTCCCTCATTCTTTCAAATTTCCCCCCTAATTTCCTTCTATTCTTGGCCTTGGTGGAATCAGATTCTTCCGATTCCCAAACTGATCCTAGGTTAAGCCCTAGGTTCATGTCAGACAATTATCCACTAGACTAAGAGAGATAAAAAAAACTATTAGCAGGATTTAAGTAAGAATCAACCCCTTTTATTTTCTTCACACCAATTTGTCAGCAATCAAACACATGTATTTTGTCCCAAATACCATGGACCCAAAGGAACCAAGGATTCAATGAAACACAACCCACAAAAAAATTATGTCATCAAAAGCATGATACTGTTTCTAGATTAATTTGTATCACCTTGTTTTCTTTTCTTGCCTTTTCTTCTCACCTCAATTTTGCTCTGGCCAGGATATATCATAAACACTAAAACCCAAGAACTAAATTAGCCAACCCACAGACAATTCTATTAAGTATTTAGAAATGCATGACTCAAGTTTCTTGACTCACACCACCAACCTATTTTCTTTTCTTTTATTCTCATTTCGTCCAAACTCTGAGCAACCAAATACACCGTTTTGTTGCTCCAGAATCCCAGAATATTATGGACACAAAGTAACCAAGAATTTATCCCACAACAATCACAAACAATTCTACTGTCAAATGTACGACTCATGTTTCTAGATTAGAAGTACCAATCCCTTTTTCTTTTCTTAGCTTTACTCCAAATTCTTAGCAACAAAACACATCAATCAAATTTTGCTCCACAAGACCCAGAATACAATTCACAAAAATAAGCCACTAGTTCTAACAAACACAACCGACAAATAAATTCCATCATCAAATGCACAAATCAAGTTTCTTGATTCCCGGCATCAGCCTATATCCTTTTCTCTCTCTTTACTTTTTCTCCTTCCCCTCAAATTCGAATAGATCAAACACATGCCATTTGCTCCCAGCAACTCAAAATAACAAGCATGCATGACTCGAGTTTCTTAATTTACAACAAACCCTTTTCTTTTCGTTTCCTCCAAAAACAAGCTCTTGTTCCAAGAAACCAAGATTCAACCAGAGACAAACAGGAAACAACCCTATCAAAAAAAATGCTGATCGTATAACTTCTGAAAGTAAAAAATGGTTGATTTATCCGAACAAAATTTGCCGATTAACGTAAGATAAAATCACTCTACGGCAATCACAAATTAGAACTCAACGACGAGAGCGAGAGAGAGAGAGAGGGAGAGAGAGAAAAGAGAGCGCATACCCGTTGTTGAAAACCCAGAACTGTTTCAGGAAGAAATCGAAACGCGAGAATTCGTAGTTAAAGATACACGGGATGATCTGTATTGATGATTCGACGCGTTAATCTAACGCGTACGAGTCGCGTCCGACAATCGTGCGCCGCCTTTCTTTCGGCATTTCGAACTTAATTGACACTGACACGCATTACCCCTCCCTTCTTTTATTTTTGCTCTTTAATCATTATGAAAACTTGCGAATCCAATTTTAAGAGCTTTTCTATTTTATTTTGTGTCTCCATCTCCATGCCAAATTAAATGATTTTTTTTTAATAAATGTGATACAATTTTAAATATTATTAATATAATAATAATTTATTCATATATTCTTTCTTTTTGTTTCTTTTACCGTGTCACGCATCATTCAATATTTTAAATTTTAGTAGAACCAATTTCTTTTAAGTAATACATATATAACTTATAAAAAAAATATCAAGATAACAATGCATCTACATGAATAGTCGTATATTGGTAAATTACCTTTCTTATCATCCCTTATGCAATAATATAAATTTATTATTGTTAATATATAATAATATAAAGACCTTCTTAAAGTCTGAATTTTTATAAAAATTATTTCATAAAAATAGAAGTAATGTTATTCATCTAAAAGTTGGCATCCTTTTATTAGAAACTGAAAAAGGTGTAAATGTCTATATTTATATCTAAGCCTCCTTATTTTTTAATAAAAAAAATATCAATTAATTTGAAAATCTATCTCTAATCTAGATAAATAATATTATTTTAAAAATAATGATCAAGAATATAGAGAAGCGTTGGCAAAGTAGCAAATTCATAAAAATAAAAATAAGATAAAAAAAATCAATTACAAGGGATGATTTTATAATAATTTAAAAGGGGGGGGGGGGGGGGGTGGTGATAAATCAAAAGAGATGTTAGAAACTTAGGAAAAATCTGTGAAAAATCAAAGAGCATGCAAGTTTTGAATCGTCACTTACCTGCCAATATGGTTAGATAGTGGAAAAGAATGAGAATATCCAATTAAGTATGTATTAGTTAAACATGAATCAAATAGGTTTTGTGTGAAGCGAAAATAAATTTAATAAAAAGGAAATATTATAAAACATTTTAGAAATATTTAAAAGAGTTGTATCTTTCCTCCTTCCAAATCCCCATTTACTGCCTTTTTGTACTAAAAGATAATGTAAATATAATCTTATATTATAGTTTGATATTTGATATTTCTTTTCAAATCCTTTTTATCTTCTCACCTAATTTTTCAGTCAAAGCTACCATGAGATGAGATATAGTATTCAATATAATTATAATGCTACATTATCCTACCATTCCTCAAATCCAATCAACTCAGCTTTCTTCTTATTGGTTTGATAAGAATAGTCTATTCCTTAAGATTTAAGAAAACAAACCAACACGTACTAGTTCCAAGTTTGATCGCCCCTTCAACAATTAATACAAAGTCAAATCTTTCATCTCTTTTTAAATCACAAAAACAATTAAAAAATATCTTCAGAAACAATATAAATGACATACAGTTGTTATTTGTTGATAACAATAATAATAAAATAAAAAAAAAAGCATCCAGAATGGGAGGATTTTCGATTAGATGATTGCAAAGAAAACAATAACATTTTGCTGCAGCCTGCGTACAGACTACTAGGCCATAGAGAAGCAGAATATGGTACCATTGTGAACAGCCTTGCCAGCTAAAAGATTGTCAAAGGACTTGCTGATCAATAAGGTTTCGGCCAAAACCAAGAGGACAGAGCAAAATGCAAGAGACTCACAAATGCAAATTGCCATGCCAGGTGATGCAATTTACCTTAATTACTAGACCGACTGAGCACAATACAAAATGTAGCAGCATTTTAAGAGTTGGTGCGGTGACAGAAAGCAACTTAAATATGCCCTAATAAAGGTAAACAAACTAATCCATGCTTTCATATACATAGTACTTGGATAGAGCGACCCTAGTTACTTTCGAAAAGGAAGAGCAAAGATAAGATAAATGTCCCATTTCTGAGCATGATCGGGCAACTATGGATAGGGAGAGATCTAAATCAGCAAAACCTCAAAGCAGCTTGTAGCTCCTTCTCATCAGCACAATTATATCCCAAAAGATAAGCCCGAGCTGCAAAATACAAACGTACCAGATAAATAATAAGCTTGCTTAAACATGTTGTGTGGGTAGCAGAAGAGAAATTACCAAATCGACCGGATCCCATGAATGGCTCTGCTTCATCTGAAACGCCACCTTGCTGCTGTTCCTGTATTTTCAGCAGGAAGAACAAGGATGACTAACAAATCCAAAGTCTGATATATCCTGTTTGTAAAATATCAAAGCAATCTTGGACAAGTTGGCATTCAAAATAAGAAATTGGAGATCCCATTTTAATGATTAGTTTTCATGACAGATATGTTAAAAGTTCAACAGGGTAACTAGAAATTGATTTTTGCTTGATATAATACTCCAAAGAAGGAACTTTCTACAAAAATTACCACGTTTTAAAATGGCAAATAGCACCCTTTTCAAAATATTAACCAATATACCACCTTTGTTGTCCCCTGGGATCCCATCCTAGTTGGGCAGCAAACGCAGTTTTAGGCAGAGGGATAGAATCACTAGTGTGCTACAAGAGACTCATATGCTGTGGTATGGAACTGCCTATGCTCCAACACCGCTGCAATCACACTTCCTGCCTACTTCGTTTCTTATGCTTGTCACAGCAACTCGGATCTCCCCAGAATAAAAGCCACTGGCCCCTCAAGCAATTTCAACTGCTCTCACCAGAAAACAGCTGGAACAAGCAATGCGCTGAATAGGTCCAGCTATTGCTTTTCAGTGCTGCCAAAGAGCGTCACACCATGGTTTCCAACATGGGAAGCTTGGCTCCAAGCACTGAAACTGACCCTAGTTGTCTATGAAACAACTCTTGTTCTTGCCATAGACCAGAAGTCTCTGGTGAAATCAAACATAATGGCTAGCTCCAACTACTGCGCTGATGATTGGTGAACTTAATTGGTATTTTGCAGATGTTGAGACTGAAATCTCTGGAAAAATGGGGTGCACTTTAAGGATGAAAGAGTAGCTTCCATTTGCCAAAGCCCTTGATTGGAGGCCTAAATTCCCAGTTTTCACCAGAAAGGTTGGTGTCAAATAATTAGGATAGTGGATTGTAGCAGTGTAAAACTGCTTCTGGCATAGGCAATTCTGCACTGTAACCTGGAATTGCAAGTCCCAAAGGCAGTTCTGCTTATGCTGCCCAGCCATGCTGGCCCTCCCTCCAGCATGGCATCCCAGGTGATGGGGAATATCGTATTCTAGTAAAAACTTTCAAAAGGCTGGCCTTGAGCCATTTTTTTAAAAATGTGGTAATTTAGTGAAAATTTCCCAAAGAAGCATATGTTTTTTCTCTTTCAGAAAAACAAGAAAGAAAGAAAATAGAAAGCCAAAACAAGAGCAGGAGCTGAGTCCTTTCACACAATGTCTCCAGACCTAATTGAACAGAGCATAATCTACTTAGGCACATAAGGCTCTCAATATTCTAACACGTAAAAACCAACTCAAATGCCAGCTTAAAAAAGATGAAATACTCTCTCTTTCAAGCGCTGTTCATTCCTGGATCAATCACAAAAGGCAGAATGCGGGAATGAACACAGCTAAGTGCTGAATTGGTAAAGTTTTCCCCAGTGGACTATGATCTTTAAAATGTATTTGGCTACTCTTGATACTTAGAAAGAAACATACTATATTCAATATGTGCATGAGATTTTCTGGTATTCCCATATATCACTGTTGAGAAATCTCACACGTGTGGGCTAATGGAGACTTCCATAGGAGGATATGGCATACACCCAGTCAGCATTTAAGTACTAAATTAGTAGCAATCTTTGTGGTGGAATACAATTTGGAAGGATTGGATGTGAGAAAATAAGAGATGCCTCTTAGGAGCAATGATAGGCATGCAGAAGACTGTAAGAACAATTATCAGAGAGAAAAGGAAGAATGGGAGCATCTGAGTGAGCTACAGGGGAAAATGAGATCTCAATGTCGTAGTAATGAAGGTCTTAGGTCCCCCATTTGTAGAATAGAAGCAAAGACTATAAATGCCATGGAACATGGATAGTTCATAGTCTATATCCATTAGTGGGGCAACGTGTTGGTCCCAAAAGCAGCAGAAGTACTGACACCATCTATGAATTTGACAACAGTTGATAGACCACAATCTACCAATAGTTGAAAACTCCCTCTCTTATAACTAGAAAAAATTGAAAAGGAAATTCCCTCACCTATCAACACAAAGCCCCTTCACTGAGTACCTTGAAGAGACTTACCTCTAACCTACAATTCAAAAAGCCCCCCATAAGTTGTGAACGGCAGGGATGCTTGGTCCACCTCAACCTAGATTATTATATCCTTCTGGTTTGAGATTGAAAAGTCATGGAGAGCATGCTGGCAGAGCCAAACAGCAAGACTTCACACGGTGGAGCACCACTCACGGGAATTGCTGTCACAAGAGTGTTTTCGGCCTAGAATTCCATTAGCTGAAGGAGGTGCCATGCTCATACCTGTAGTGAGAGGATAATATGGAGCACTTAGACAAAGTTCCATCAGTCAGGCCAAATATATACCAACATTATCCCTTGAGAAACCTCATGGTGATGGGTACCAAGTGGTTACCTCGCCCAATTAAGATGCAATCTCCAGAAGAGAGATTATGAAGATATATTCATGCCATGCGGAGTCACATATGGAGCAATTGCTTACATGGGGATGATGGGGAATGTGAAACGGGCAGAGGCAATACACATAAGCACAACGAGTAAACAAATTGGGATTCTACAAGCAAGGTTATGCTCATGATCATTAGGTTATATGAGCCTACCACATCACCATCTTAGGCGTGTAAAAGAAAATCAACATAAATCTGAAAATGTTTAGAACCATAAAGAACAGAATTCCTGGATCTAGATCAAATGGAAGAAAAAGAAATAGAGAATAAAGAACACCGAAA
The DNA here is from genome assembly GCF_014633365.1 of Diospyros lotus. Taxonomy (NCBI): domain Eukaryota; kingdom Viridiplantae; phylum Streptophyta; class Magnoliopsida; order Ericales; family Ebenaceae; genus Diospyros; species Diospyros lotus. The sequence goes on along the minus strand of NC_068348.1, from coordinate 27,052,946 downwards.
CAACATACACAACAAAATTTAGGCATTCAAATTCTCTCCAAATTATTTGCATGTGCTTGTAAGTTATCTTCAGCCCACTTACTATGATTGGAACAAAAAATGCACTCTATATAGTGATCATAGCCCTAGGTCAATAATGATAATGGACAAGACTGAGTTGTAGCAGTTTCCGGGCTGAATTGTGTTAGTCATTGTAATAATATATACCTTATATCAAGTTTTGCAGACTTTATGGTGCATGATGGTGGTCTACCAGCTCAGAATTGAGTATAAAACAAATGAAGTTAGTATAAGCAATAGGATGCCTTTCTTACAGGATCTGGCTCCATTTCAGCAGGGGACAGTAATCTATCAAAACAGTGCCCAGATATTGTACAAACCAAAAGCTCATTTCCTGGATCCAAAACAGCTTCTCTGCAGGTATCATCACAAACTGCATAAACAAAGAAAATATACACCAATAATCTTTGCAGACCCCATTTATAAAATCTATGCAATTAGACCTGTTTAACAAACAAACAAGGTTGCTATGTTTAATAACCACAAATAGTGTTCATACCATGAACCCGCCCTGTCTTCTCACAAACAAAAACATCTCCTATTTGATAATAAGTACAGGTTTCTCCAGAGCAATCATGGTTAGAGACCATTGTATCAGTCAGGCCTCTGCTGCTTTTCCAAATGGACACTTGATCAGAAACAGTCTTGTCAAGAACGATTTGATCATCATTCACCTTCAGATGCACAAGGAAAAGATGTAGTAAATAATTAGAAATAAATTCCTTTGCTTATTTTTATGAGGCTCATCTAAAAAGGCCCTCTCCTCCAGTACATTGTGAATGCACAATGACATCATTCTCACTGTGCCCTAGGACTGAGTCATGCAGTTGATCCAATCCTCAACATCATAAATCATGAAGAAAACCAAATGTGAACACAATTGGTTCGACCCTACTGCTCATGCATGAGGACTAGCTACCTGTGTGTTTGCCCAAGAACTGGCATGCATACACGTTACATCTACTCACACATGGTGTACTTGCACAAGCAAAGTAAGTTCAAGATTAGCCCACAGATGGCTTATCCCAAAAAAGGATAAAAACTGCCTTTCAGTTGTGGCCTGGTAAGAGGCAATTTTCAGCTAAACATGTGATTAAAAGAGAAGGCTCTTTTCTCTCATTTTTTTTTTTTTTTGGTCTCATGTGTGCAGGGGGTGGGGGGCACCACATTTTTCCTGACGAAAAGTAATGTTTCCAGAGACCCACTCAAAAAGTCTGATAACCTAAATCCCTTTTCCATGCCCAGAAAATTCTATGAACTATATTCCAATCCTGATAGATTTTTACTAGTGTACAAAAGAAGAAAATCGTGGTTCCACCAAAAGCAAAAGATTCAGTCCAATAGCTACCCCTATTTACCTGTGAAGGAAGAGGTGCTTGGCTTCTCTTAGCTGCCTGCATTTGGATGTAGTACTCTTTGAACTCAGAGGGGCAATTCCTAACAAATTCAATCATGTCCTCTTCATCACGCTGGAATAAGAAAAATATTGCCCCGTAAAAATCTTTGTTCATCATCCAGCATTAATAATGAGCACGGAATGGTTCAATTAACAGTTAGGGCATCCTTGAAACATCAGAGAACAAATATAATGTAGGAAAACCAAAGCAGTTTCAGGGGAAATTTCTATCAAGAATCTTCCTTTAACCTAACAAATTAGAAGCAGAAGAACAAGAAGAAGAAAGAAAATTTTCTGTATCTAAAACAAAGATATAGAAGGATTTTCAAATGTCAATTTCTGATAAGATTCTCCCATGCTGCCAACAGAAGAATTCAATTGAACCTAAAAGTCTGAAATGCACCTGAATGTAAAGCCTTTTCCAAGCAACTTCCCGCAACTTTTTTGTAGGGGGCAGTAATCCCCACCTCATACAGTACCTATAAGAAGTTTACAAAACCACCAATCAACTCATGCATAAAATGCACCATTTTGTTGTGAAGACATGACCTGAACTAGACTTAAATTGCAATAAAAACACCACCATTTTCAACATTCAGTAAAAACCCCTAAAATATCCAAATTTTAGTTGAAGCAATGCCTTCTCTGCTGCCTGAAAAAAGGAGCTGAAGGAAGGCTGTGTGTGAGTCATGATGCATTTTGTTGATCGTTGACAATAGCATAATGAAGTTAAAAGTTAAAACAAGAGATTAATCACCTCCCTGAACAAGCCTCAAGAAGTGTATGGTTTATAAACTAGGAGATGGTATCTATAACCAAGTGTGCTACATAGCAGCTCTATACAAATTCTACGAGAAAGTAAAAAACACCACTGATTTTAGAACCAGTAGAATATAAGGTGCATATTCATGTTTGAAAGGCCATGTGACTCATTCCACAACTAAAGCTGAAAATCTCAATTCTGATTCCAGGACTTCTGCAGAAAAAATTCCTAAAAAGTTTATAAGACAGAAAGAGAAGTTCAGCCTCATCCAGCTATTAAAGTGAAGCAATATACCAATTGAATGCCCAAGCAAGCAGGATGACTAGCTTCAATGTTGCTAAATTACAGTTAGCACTTAACAAAGAAATACAACAGGTGATACTCCACAAGTAGGAAGAGGAACCTAATTCATTCAGGGGCTGAATCCTTGATTCCCTGAAAGTGTAAGTATATCTATATTGAATCATGTACGTGAGTGTTGTTCCAGTCACGCAAATGCACATAAGCATATTTACACCATGTTTGCAACTTGAATTTGTGGAAGGAAAAAAAAAGAAAAGAAAAGCAAAGTAAATGTTTTATGTACATGTAAAATTGTATATAAATAAATTATTTTATTTTCTTCTCTTCCTTTCCTTCCATAAATCCTAGCTCCAATTGGATGGTTAATCATTATTAGCTACAATACCCTAAATCTCAATTGTACATGCATCTTCTAGTTTCCCTACTCCTTTTCAAACCACTGAGAAACATCACAAAAGAAGCACCTTGGCCATTAATAGAAGAAATTATGTAAATTTGATGGGAAAATAAAAAACAAGTCAGATGATAGCAAAAAGAAATAACGGAGTCCTTTCATCCTATTTTCATTGAAAGAAGAAAGACACAGAAAAGCCCGTTTGATTACCAGCCTACAAGGAGTAAGGTTTCCTAAAAATTGACTTGATCCACAGCCATGGAATGTAGAAAATATAAAATTAAAAATAAAATCACATTTTGATGCCAAAAAGTGTTTATGCACATTGCATGTGCTCCAATTGAACAAATGATAAACAATTGCACAAACAAATCAACTATCCTCCTTTTTCCCCTGTATATAGAATCGTTAAGATAAAAAGATTATCTTGACTCACAAGCGACGCCACAAGGACTCATCTGAAGAAGCATAATTGAGGAACCTACAGACCAGAGAGCAAGAGACAAGATCCTGCATCCATTGCCATCACCATAAACAATCAGAAAACCACAATTATCCAAAACAAAGGGAAGAGGGAAGATGCTTTTTCCCGATAATAAAGATAAACTATCTATCGGCCGAGAGATAATAGATCGAGAGTACCTCGGAGGAGAGGAATTTGAGGATGTGATGGAAGAGCTCCGAAGGGATCTTGCTGAAGAAACCGGTTTCTATGCTTCTCGGCTTCGGTCGCTCGTGGAAGCCATCTCTATTACCACAACAGCAGTCCTTATTCACACATATATTACTCATTGGAGGCGGTGGTGGTTGAAATTGCACAATCGACGACGGCACGACAGAAGATCCTTCGCCGGCGTCGTCCGCCACACGTAGCCTCTTCGTTTGCGGTTCATCCTCCTCCTGCAACCAATCCACCGAACCAGTAAATGAATCGAATGGCCTAATATATACCTACATATCTATGCATATAATATGTGTGATTAAAACCTGGTCTGAGAACTCAGAGAGGACTTCGGATTCGAGGAAGTGAGCGAGGCTTTCGTCTTCGTCGTCCGAGATAGTCATCTCTAATGGCCTTCAGAAATCGAGAAGGAGATAGATTATCGCCACAGGGGACCGGAATCTTACGCCGGCCGATCGTGGCCTTTTATACGGTAGAGGATCGAGGCGAGGATGATAAAGAGAGGAGAGAAAACGGAGCAGACGATGCGTCGGGTCGGGTGGGTCCGAAACTTCGTGATCGTCACGCTTTCCTTGTTCTTCGAGACAGTCGTTTGGAATTTCGTATTTCTTATATATAATTTTTGAAATTTATTAAAATAAATTGAATGTTTATTAATAACAATTTTATTTAAAAATAATTTTGGAAACAGGAATAAAGAATTATTCTGAACATTAATTTTAAAATAATTTTGAAAAATTAGTTATTTTATTTCTCAATCAATTTTGAGCATGAGAAACCTAAAGGGTGAAAATGTCTTCTTAATTAAAATTAAGGTTCAAATTAGACCATAATTTTTTCAATTGAGATTAATTAAACCTAATTTTTAATTTGTGACCTTATTAGCTCAATATTTTTATTTTATGACCAATTAAACCTAAAATAATATCCTCTTCAACGAGTGGCATTTACTTAATTTCAAGACTATTCATAAATGTATTAACTGAATAAATATTATTTTTTATTCTATCAAATCTTTAAACTAATGTTGGTCTACTCATTATTAATCTTTCCTGTTGTCATCATATCTATAGACTCAACGTCGATCTTTCTCATCAAATCTACAAATTTACCATCAATCCTTCTTATCAAATCTACAGTCTACTTGGTTGCCTCGCCATCGGTTGCCTAATCATCACCATTGCGTTAGTTGTCCCCATTGAAAAAGATCTCATCAGATCTAAAGACTTATCGTCGATCCTCACCTCACCATCGATCTACAAGCTGCTTGGTTGTCTTATTGTCGATCCTAGCCATCGCCATTGCATTGATTGCCCCTATCAAATGAGATCTTATCAAATTTGTAGACTCACTGTCGATCAATCATCGCCTCGCTATTTAATTAGTCACCTCGTCAAAAGAGAGGAGACAAATTGCAAAAAGATGAATGAAAGTCTACTCTATTGTTGCAATATTGTTGCGTTAAAAGGTGATGATACATGAAATAAATAATGAGAAGAAAAGGCTACCATTATTACTCACAATAGTCGAGACTATCTTACACTCACACAGCATGTCTATGATTGATGCAACAGAAATAGAATCCAACTAACAAGCAGTACTTGCATTGCCAATGCATAACCATATTGAAAAAACTCCCAAGTATGGAGTGATCTGATGGACCTAGACCAGACGGCAGAAGGCTTGATCATTTTCCTCAATCTCGAGTCTCCACAAGAAGACAAGTTTAACATCTATCTCATTCAGATGAGGAATCTGAGCTGTTACGGTGGCGATGGCGGTGCCGGTGGCCACGACAAGAGGAATGTCGGTGCTTGCTTCTACGTCGCCCGTCAGAGTCTGAATCTTTGGATGCCCGTGTGTAAGACTGCCTGTGTCTAGTCCTGTCTCGGTGCCTGTCCAGCTCTCCATCGTCCGATGAGCTCGACTCAGAATATTTGTGCTTCTTTCTCCTGTGTTTCCTCCTCTGCGAGCTCTTCCTGCCATCATAATCATCAGGTGACCTGTCCGGGATCTCAACTTCCGCGTCATCATCTGATGAGCTTGATTCAGAATGCTTGTGTTTCTTCGCCTTGTGTTTGCTCTTCTTCGATCTCATCATCGTCTCAGGGACATTGGATGGCCGGTCCTCTGTACGATGCTTGGATTCAGTAAAAGTTGGAGACGACTGCCTTCGATGCTTCTTCTTACTCTTGGACTTCTTTTGTTTGCCGGCGGAGTAGCTGGCCAACAACTCAGTGATGTTCTCTCCACCAAGGAAGCCTAGACATGGATGGGAATGACAATAAACATCTGTACCATCCTAACCTTCTCTAATGTAGTAAGTGAACAAGCTTCTACCTCCATACTCGTCAAATATGTCCTCGGCCACTATCTGTTGATTGGGATCGTCCATGTCGAACCCGCCGCGGGGAGGACTCATTCCCGGTTTCTGTTTAAGCTCCCATTTTAGAGGCTGCAAGCAAATCAGAAAACATCAATCAAGAGACAGGATATTGGTAAGAATCAGATTGGTGTTGCATTGGGAGAACAAAAGCACATCAGCAAACTGCTTGTGCTGCGCATCTATAACTATAAGCAGCCAAAGAATTAAGCACCAGCAAAGATGTAACAGCATAACAGATGAATCAACTGAAACCATAACCACCAAGGCAACAGCAATAAAGTAGCGTGAAAGTAGGACACTTCGAATTCAGGGATCCAAAGAGTTTTATAAAACATTCATGGTGGAAAAAAGAGTAAATGAAAGATCCCACTAATTGAATTGGGTCCATGAATCTTCTAAGAAACAGTGAGAATTCTTGATCTCTCTCAATTTGAAAATCAGGATTTGAATCGATGTCCTTTCATTGATTCCTCTTAAATTGCATTGATTTCAAATAGCTTAACTATACCATTCGCTTTTCCTCTTCCAAGTACAATTATGGCACTTATCGGACCATCAAAAGGAAAAAAAATTACAATTACAGGCCCCCCTGCTTATCCTCCTCAATGAACAGGACTCAGCTCCAACACCCCCCCCCCCCCCCCCCCCCCCAAAATCCAAAAAATAAAAAATCCAAAAATCCACCACAATTATAAATTCTGGTTTGAGTTTGCTTTCACCAGCAACTGTTGCAGGAACTCATTGGATGGATCCCACTGTATGCCATGGGAATAGAATAATTTGGTCATGGGTGATAAAAGAGAAAGTTGATCTGATAGTCAAAAATGATGTAGAACGGGGTTGCTAACATCCCATTATCATATCTTCCGTAGGCAAAGGCTACTGCAATAGTGTGACGTCTCTGACAAACTCACCGGAAGTTGCCCGGCTCCAGTGAAGTATCGTGACACAAGGGTGGCGTGTCATGGCGGGATATGGGCGGATGGCAGGCTCAAGTGTTGGATGGCACAGGGCTGCCGTGCTAAGGTGGCAACAAGCATGCAAGGGAATGCAGCAAACGTGCAGCAATGTGTGGGGAAATGGGCCTCCATGGCTGAGGCGCCCCGCACACAAGGTGACGGTTGGCTTGGCTGGCGCACATGGATGCGGCTGGACCCGACTGAGCGGGGGCAGAGGCCACAGGGCAGCCACGCAAGCCCAGAAACGTGGGGCACACTGGTGGGCTGAGTTGGCCGAGATGTGCGGGACACGAGGGGAATCCATGTAGCCTTGTGTCACAACCATGAGGGTAATATTGTAATTAGTCCTTTAGTTAGTTCGGTTAGTTACTCGAATGTATGGAATAAAGGATGTAGAGAATTATAGCCAAGGCACATGGCCACTTGGCGGGCCAATTGGCTTTTCTAAAAGATGTAGTACTAACCGTCTCCCTTATAAATAAAGAAAGCTACCAAGGATGGGGATCAAGTGAGAATTACACATTGATCTTTTCCCTCCTTTTCCTCTCTCAAATTTTGTCTCTCTTAATCCCTCTCCTTCTCTCTTTTCCCTCCCTTATTTCTTCTTCCCACATATTCGGCCTTCTCTCAATTACGAGAAGGTACCCAATCAGACCGAGGATTTGACACCTTGGAGAGAGGCAAGGCCAAGAGGCGGGAACGGTTATAGCAGCATGTGCATTCCAGCAATATGCGGGGCACGTCCGCACGATGCGCGCCCACGAAGGCCCTACGCGTGCATGCAGCTAAAGCAGTTGCAATAGGTGTCGGCCAGGTGAGTCCATACCCAACAGACGGTTTTTCCATGTGGTGCATGCGACCCTTGTGGGTCCAAGGGGACGGTTACAGGGCATAACCACTTGTAATTTTGTACCCTCTATATATGTGTGGCTAGATGGGCAATTTTGGTAGCTTTTAGAGAACAAAGCTCGGGCCATTCTTTGTATTCTCGGATCTGAACATAAAGTTGAGAATTTTCCTGTATTCTTTGTGTGTGCTTCCGTTTATATTGTGGATAAACCCCATAAGATTGTTGGCTGATCTAAGTGGGCGAACTTAGAGCCATCACAAGGTTGCCAGCCAGAATTCAAGGCCAGTCTTGTAACAAGTTGGTATCAGAGCACAAGCTTCAGTGCTATACAAAGAAGCGAGAGAAATCAATGGCCGGTGGAAACGAAGCTGTTTGTGACCGACTTACTTGTCTTGAAGCCTATGTAGGGGAGAGGGACCCTACTGATGAAGTCTTGTTGACCTAGAAGGTGACAAAGGCAGCCTCGTCTATAGAGGATCTCCAGGCCCTTGTGGACGATTTGTGCACTTCTTTGAAGGACAGGGCCGTGGCTTGGGAGAGATGTTTGCAGCCAAGATGGCTAAGCTTGAGGCAGACTTGAGCCTGCAGGCAGAGGCACGCGAGGTAGCCTTGAATGATCAGATTGCCTTGCTGGAAGGTGACATTGCCTTGCTCAAGCGCACCCTCTGGTGGGGATGAGACAGCCCCAAAACTAAAGGTGCCCAAGCCCAAAGCCTTCACAAGAGTGTGTGAATCGAAGGCTCTCGAGAATTTTCTATGGGACATGAAGCAATATTTCAAAATTGCATGCATACCAGATGGTGAGAATGTGGATCTCGCAAGTATGTTCCTGGCTGGTGATGCCAAGCTCTGGTGGTGTACTCGAGTTTCTGCCGATAACAAGGATAAGCCACGGATCCAGACATGGGACGAACTCAAGGCAAAGCTGAAAGCCCAATTCCTACCTTCCCATGGCTTGTGGCTAGCTCGTGAGGCACTGAGAAAGCTGAAACAGACGGGTTCCGTGCGGGAATATGTCAAGCAGTTCAACTCCTTGATGCTGGACATTGACAAGATGTCGGAAAGAGGACATGTCACTCAACTTCATGTCGGGTCTCCAGGCATGGGCCCAAACAGAATTGAGGAGACAAGACATGAAAGACCTCCCTTCAGCAATGGCTGCGGCAGATGCCCTTATTGACCTTCGGGCCCTGAGAGCCACAGACGGTGCTAGTAATGGCAAGCTGAAGGATGAAAGGAAGAAGAGGGATGACTGTAAGTCAGAACAAAAGAGCATCTTTAAGGGCAAAGGCAAACCATGGTGGGCGAAGCAAGCAAACCTAAGACAGGTGGGAGCTTCATATGCGATAGGCCGCACAGGGCACGCGAGTTTCCAAGGCGAGAGCAGTTGAATGCCTCAATTGCTGATGGGAAGCAAGGCCTGAATGATGATGCTAAGGAGGAGCACGTTCGAGTGAGCCTCCTCCAAGTGCTAGTTGGCGCAATCTAAGCCTCAACTTCAGTTGGTGGCTTAATACGTGTGCAAGTGGTAATGAACGAGGAAGACTGTTGTGCGTTGGTGGACAATGGAGCCTCGCACAACTTCGTTGTTGGCAGGATGGCGGTGGCATTGGGGCTGCAGGTGGAGCCATGCCAAAACCATATCAAGGTCGTTAACTCCGCAGCCCAAGGTGTGCTGGGCTTGGCTTCAAAAGTTCCTATCTCGGTTGGTCCATGGAGGGGGACGTTGCCCTTCATGGTGGTGCAGTTAGATGACTTCGATGTCATCCTTAGAGTGGACTTTCTGATGCAGGCCAAAGTAGCGCCCATGATACACCTTGGAGGTATAATAATTTATAATGAGTTGCAACCATGCTTTGTAAGGCAAACGGTATTCAACAGGTTACAAGACAAGGGCAAGAGCAATATGCTCTCTGCCATCTAGGTTGAGCAAGGCCTCAAGTGGGGGGAAATGACATATTTGGCAACACTGGTAGAGATGAAGCCGGATTAGTGGGTGGAAGTCCTAGATGCAGTGGCAGATGTATTGGTGGTGTATGCGGATGTCATGCCATCCAAGCTGCCAAAGGCCTTGCCACCTAGGAGGTCAATTGATCATCACATCGAGTTACAGCTTGGTACACAACCTCCAGCTAAAGCTCCCTACAGGATGGCACCACCAGAGCTGTCCGAGTTGAGGAAGCAGCTGACGAATTTGTTGGATGCAGGCCTAGTCTAGCCATCCAGGGCGCCCTATGGAGCCTTTATATTTTTTCAGAAGAAGCAAGACGGGTCCCTTTAGATGTGCGTGGATTACATAGCCCTCAACAAGGTAACCATCAAAAACAAGTATCCAATTCCGCTAATAGCAAACTTGTTTGATAGCTGGCGAAGGCCACCTTCTTCACCAAGCAGGATCTGCATTTGGGATATTGGCAAGTGTGAATAGCTGAGGGGGATGAGGGGAAGACTACTTGTGTAAAAAAGTATGGGGCCTATGAGTTTTTGGTGATGCCTTTTGACTTAACCAATGCCCCAACTACCTTTTGTAACTTGATGAACGACATTCATAATGAATATATAGATCAGTTTGTTGTCGTGTATCTTGATGATATTGTGATTAATAGCGAAACCCTGGAGGATCATTTGTTGCACTTGAGGAAGGTGTTCTCTCGGCTTAGGGAACACCAGCTCTTTGGAATGCCCGGAAGGAGATCATGTTCTTGGGGCATCGTGTGAGCAAAGGGCGTGTCCGGATGGATGAAAAGAAAGTGCAAGCTATTGTTAATTCGTCTACTCCTACGAAGGTGTTCGAGATTAGATCTTTCCTTAGATTGGCAAACTATTACCGAAAGTTCATCCAAGGCTACTCAAAGAAGGTTGCGTCCTTGACCGATCTGTTAAAGAAGGACAAGGCATGGCAGTGGATTGCCAAGTGTCAAGAGGAATTTGACAAGTTGAAGGCAGCTATAGCTTCAGAACCAGTGTTGAAGTTGCCTAACTTTGAGCAACCATTTGAGGTACACATTGATGCTTCTGACAGGGCCATTGGTGGCATCTTGATGCAAGGTGGGCATCCTGTGGCATTCGAGAGTCGGAAGTTAAATGAAGCTGAGCAGCGATACTCAGCACATGAGGAGGAGATGCTAGCGGTGGTGCATTGCCTTGCAGTTGTGGCGGGTATACTTGCTAGGGAGGGACGACATTTGTGGTGTGCACCGACAACGTGGCCAACACTTACTTCTCAACACAGAAGAAGTTGATAGCCAAGCAGGCATGTTGTCCGAATACGACTTTGTTTGGCAGCACAAGGCAGGGGCCAGCAATCAGGTAGCTGATGCTTTAAGTAGAAAGCATGTGCAAGCGGTTGTGGCAGCCATTAGCAGTTTCAATACTTTGTTCTTAGACTGGGTTCAGGAGCAGGCAAAGGCTGACAGTCAATATCAGAAACTGGTGCAACAGCTAACTGAGGGTGTGGGGCGACGCTATTGACTCAGTGACGGCTTGTTATGTGCCAAAGGGGACCAACTATATGTTCCTTATGGCGCAAGCTTGCGGCAGTTGCTGATGAGGGAAACCCATGACACAGCATGGGCTGGCCACTCGGGAACTGCAAGTATGAAAGCATTGCTTACACACAACTACTATTGGCCCAAGGTGGATGACGACATAGAAGCCTATGTCAGGACCTGAATGGTGTGCCAGTAGGACAAAGTCAAAAGAAGAAGGGAAGCAGGTTTGTTGTAGCCTCTTCCAATCCCTGAACGACCGTGGGTGTCGGTTTCGATGGATTTCATAACAAGTTTTCCCAAGGTAGATGGGAAAGACATGATCGTGGTGGTGGTAGATCGGTTCTCCAAGTATGCAGTGTTTGTGGCTACATAGAAAGTATGCAAGACTAAGACCATTGCTAAATTGTTTCTCAAGCACGTGGTAAAGTATTTTGGCCTGCCTAAAGACATTGTTAGTGATTAGATGCGAGATTTACAAGCCGATTTTGGACTTCGTTGTTCAACATGATGGATTCTGAGCTGAAGTTTTCGACAGCAAACCATCCTCAAACTGATAGGTCAAACGGAGAGGGTGAATGTATTGTTGGAAAAGTACCTCAAGCATTATGTGACAGCAAGTCAAAGGAATTGGGTAAATCTCTTGGACACTACTCAGTTTTGCTATAATTTGCATAAATCTTCAGCAACGGGTAGGAGTTCGTTTGAACTGGCCATAGGCCAACAGCCTTTGACGCCTCATGAAGTGGCTAGGACGGATGCAACGAATCGATGCCTTGTTGCATACCGATGGGCCAAAGAGAGACTGGACATGCTTGAGGAAGCACAAGACAGCTTAGACAAAGCTGCTCGCCACATGAAAAAGTATATTGATCAAGGGAGATGACCCTTGGAATTTGCTATGGGGGATAAGGTATGGCTGAAACTTACTCCCGAGATTTGGAAGCAAATCACTAATAAGAAGGTGCATTGTGGGTTGATTCCGAGATTTAATAGACCCTTCGAGGTAGTGCAACGAGTTGGTGTTGTGGCATATAAATTGCTATTACCTGAGAGGCTAAAAATCCATCCAACTTTCCATGTGAGCTTCTTGAAGTCTTACTATGAAGACAACACGCTTGATCGGGTGTAGGCTAAGAGGGCCCCTCCAACTATTCAGGTGCAGCATGATCGTGAGATTAAGGCAATCTTAGACCATTGCACGTTTGGGGGCAAGCAAGAAGAACAAGCGTGTGCAATACTTAGTAAGATGGAAGGGAGCTCCAGCAGGGAAGAAAGTTGGGAAAGGTATACAACTCAATGGCAGTTTAAAGACATCATACAGCAGTACTTGTCTTCACTTCCGACGAGGCCGTCGGAACCTTCTGGTGGGGGTGGTCTGTGACGTCTCTGGGAAACTCACCGGAAGTTGCCCGGCTCCGATGAAGCATCGTGACACGAGGGTGATGTGTCATAGCAGGATATGGGCGAATGGTAGGCTCAAGTGTTGGATGGCACAAGGCTGTCGTGCTAAGATGGCAACAAGCATGCGAGGGAGTGCAACAATGTGCGGGGAAAATGGGCCTCCATGGCTGAGGCGCCCGCACATGAGGCGACGGTTGGCTTGGCTAGCACGCACGAATGTAGCTGGACCCGACTGAATGGGGGCAGAGGCCACAGGGCAGCCATGCAGGTTGAGAAATGTGGGGCACGTTGGTGGGCTAAGTTGGCCGAGATGTGCGGGACACGGGGGCAATCCTCGTAGCATTAGCAAGAGGCAAGGCCAAAAGGCGGGAACAGTTACAGCACCCACGCAGGCGTGGCCCGCGCACTCCCACAATATGCAAGGCACGTCGGCACAATGCGCGCCTACGAAGGCCCTGCGCACGCACATAGCCGAGGCAGTTGTGACAGGTGTTGGCTAAGCGAGCTATGCAACCCAACAGACGGTTTCCCCACGTGGTGCATGCGACCCTCGTGGGTCTGAGGGGACAGGTTATGGGGCATAAGCCGCATAACCACTTGTAATTTTGTACCCTATATATATGTGGCTAGATAGGCGATTTTGGTAGCTTTTAGAGAGTAAAGCCCAGGCCATTCTTTGTATTCTCGAATCTAAATATAAAGTTGAGAATTTTTCCGTATTCTTTGTGTGTGCTTCCGTTTATATTGTGCATAAACCCCATAGCATTGTTGGCTGATCTAAGTGGGCGAACTTAGAGCCATCACAAGGTTGCCGGCGAGAATTCAAGGCCAAACTTGTGACAAGTAGCATATTAAACTACCTTTATCCACAACTCACTGGCCACCACAATATCACCAAAAGAGAACTTATCAAAGGTTGAAATTTATGCATACACTTTTTGATAGGTTCCATCTGCAATCAAGAGTATGTGCTCCAAATTAAGTGTCACAAGCTACAACCGAGATACCCAATTTGAATTCTTCTTTTTATCTTGCTGTCATTTTTATTTCATTTTACTGCTGATATTTCTTGCTACTGTAATTTTTGTTATTTCATTTCCTAGCTGTAATTCTGTAATCAGATTGTTAGCCTAGGGGGGCCCACGGGTGAGGGCCAGAATAGGACAAAAGCGGTTGTTATAACCGCCTAAAGGGTGTGATCTGCTGCGGCAGCCCCCTTGCTAAGAGTGTATATACTCTCCAAGGCACTCTTGGAGAGGATTATCGAATTTCTGGAAGAACAATTTGAATTCTCTCTCAATTTCTCTCAGTTCCCTTCTCTTCCTCTGTTCTCTCTTTTCCTACTCTTCTCTAAATTTCCCTTGTTATTTCTCTCTTGCTATTATCTGATTCTCACCGAATCAGAAAAGCAATTGGTGTCACCACCCAGCAGTGACATTAAGTAGCACTACTGATTCATATGACGGAAATTACCGTGGGCTACATGAAAAGGCAAACATAAAACAAAAACATTAACTAGTTTCACTTCTAACCACATTAATCTTAGTTCCTGTGAATCTGTTAGAACAACAGGAGAAGAAGATCGAAAGAGAAGAAATGGGAAGAAAGGCACTGATAATTTGTGTGCATGTGTGTGTGTGTGTGTGTGTGTGTGAGAGAGAGAGAGAGAGAGAGAGGCCAAACAAACTACTGTCTTTTGTAAAGTTTTATTGGTAAAATAGAGAAGAAACTTTTTGCGCCAAAGGCCAAATATAACCCAAAAATAAAATAGTGATACTCATTGCAAACGGTCCAAACAAATAGGGAAAGCAACGCAATTAGCATTCCTCTTAATACCAAATATTAGCTTTCAGATTCATCTTCGATAAAGCAGCAGCAACAAAATGGTCAGTAACATGAGTTACAGACATTTGTCTGTATACATACATAAGCGGCAAATGAAATATGAAAATTCATTATTCTCCTCAAAAACTTCATCTAATTTCACTTGGCCAAGCCACCTCTTCATCTTACTGAGCAGAGGCATGTGAATAAGCCGAGCAGTGCAAATATGAAAGGAAAGTAATAGGGTGTCCTCTGGCTTTCCGCAGAGGACTAACATTCTTGTATTTACATTGAGATATATTTTTCACACAAGTAACTTAATGAGAATCACCCTTTGTTTACATAATCTAATGAAAATGGAATTGACACGAGCCACTGGGATGTCCTTAAGGGACTTTATGCAGAGATGGCACGGCCTCATCATAAAGCAAATTAATTAAACCCATAATCTTCATGGTTAGATATATTCAAGCACATTGAAAAGAAGCATCAGTTTATAAATCCATAGAGAAAATGAGTTCATAGAAGAGTCCAATATCATATGACAAAGTGGGACTTGATGCCATGTGAAGTCACAGGCTTATAAGTCTGTAACAAATGAAATGTGGGCATATGAACAGGAACAACTTGCAAATATGGGTATATGAACGGCCAGCTTTTGCTCCTTCGGTAGCTAATCATGGAAAGATTTATTATAACTTTTGTTTTTCTATCAAGTCAATCATCTCCAACTATGCCAACAATTTTCTCATATGCTTCTCATTCATTTAGTTAGAACATGTGAGCAAGTTTCAAAGAATTCTTAATTGCTTTTAACTCGCAAAATGAATAGTTGAGCATGTCTGAGACACATACCATCCTTTGTGAGGGAAAATGCTCTTTCTAAAGGCTTAGAACAGTAATAACAAACTAAGAGAACAGCAATAACAAACTAAGGCCTATTATGGTAAGATTTCTATTTATGATCATTAAATGAAGGGGAAAAAATAATAAAAGAGCATATAGAACAATCTGATTGTCCAATTCCTGAAAATGACCGTTGAAAAATTCCTGAACTTGACCTTTTCCCAGGATTAATGAACTCCTAGAATCAACTCACTCAGGATTCAGAAAAGAATGAGGAAGTGAGACTTTCCAGAGCCTCAATACCTCAAAAAATTAAAATTAAGATAGAATATATGGATGTTACTAGGACTTAC